>NC_073383.1:75193831-75553831 GCF_028641065.1 Leucoraja erinaceus | reverse complement strand
AATTTTGCTCCTATCATTTATTACCTTATGAGCAAGATGGGGAATTGGAGGAAATGACCTGTTACCTCCAAGTCAAGTCAACTTGAGTTTATTGTCATGTTCACAGTGAGGTAGAGATACAATGAAAGACTTGCTTGCAGTAGCATCACAAGCACATCGACTCAAGACAGCACACAGAAACAGAGGAGGTAGTTGAGGCAGGGACTATTACAGCATTTGAGAAGCAATTAGACAGGTCCATGGATAGAACAGGTTTAGAGGGATGTGGGTCAAACGCGGGCAGGCGGGACTAGTGGAGATGGGACATGCCGGGCCAAAGAGCACGTTTCTAAACTGTATCACTCTATGACTCTAACATAAATCATAAATTACACATAAATTCTACAAAAAGACTGAGAATAAAAAAACTGCGATAAACTGCAACGGTACTTTGTCTCGTGTACCTAGGGACAGTGAAAAGCGCTTACAGTTCAGTGACAATCTGAATTCAGTCTGAAGAAGGGTCTCGACCTGAAACATCGCCCATCCTTCTCTCCAGGGATGCTGCCTCACCCGCTGAGTTACTCCAGCATTTTGTGTCTACCTTCGATTTAAACCAGCATCTGCAGTTCTTTCTTACACACTCAGTGACAATCTTAAAGGTCTGTCCCATTTGGGCGACCTAATCTGCGAGTACTGGCGAGTTTGCCCTCGACTCATACTTGCAGCATGGTCGACACGAGGTCGTAGGAGGTCTTTGTAACTCTCCTTCATGCTCGAGAGTAGTCTCCCCTTGTACTCAAGGCCTCAGCTAGGTCGCAGCGTATTTTTCAACATGTTGAAAAATGCCCGCGAGTAAATAAAGGTTGCCATGAAAAAAATCGATACTTTTTTTACTTGTGGGTTTAGCCGTAGTAGGTCGTAGAAGGTCGACATGTTAGTCGAAGGTAATTGAAGGTAGTCGAAGGTAGTCATAGATAGTCTTCATCATAGTCGAAGGGAGGTTGAAGGAGATCGAAGGAGGTCATCTTCACTCTCCACTATTCGGTGTCCAATTTTCCCGAAGTTAGTTGTAGCTAGTCGTAGCTAGTCGAGGCTATAGTCAACATAGGTCGAAGGAGGTCTTCAACATGACATTTTTTCAAACGCACCTAAACTTTTCTAAACTCGCCAATTAGGTCGCCCAAGTGGGACAGCCCCTCAACTATACATTAGACACAATGATGCTTAAATATAAGAGTGTAAGAGAGCAGGGATTACAATTAGGAAGTATATACACCACATTTCCGGCAACATTTTGTGCACTTCCAATGATATATATAAACAAACAGATATATACAGATATACACGTGCCAAGCCAATTAACCTGCAAACCTGTACGTCTTTAGAGTGTGGGAGGAAACCAGAGCACCCGGAGAAAGCCCACATGGTCACGGGGAGAACGTACAAACTCCGTAGAATCAGCACCCATAGTCAGGATTGAACACGGGTCTCTGGGTCTGTAAGACAGCAACTCTACCGTTACCCCGCCATGCCACCCTTATGCAGGAATTATGCAGGAAAGTGGCACTAAAGTAAAAGATTAAACACACACAACACAAGGGCAGCACAGTGGTGCAGCGGTAGAGTTGCTGCCTTACAGCGCCAGAGACCTGGGTTCGATCCCGACTACGGGCGCTTGTCTGTACGGAGTTTGTACGTTCTCCACGTAACCTGCGTGGGTTTTCTCCGGGATCTCCGGTTTCCTCCCACACTCCAAAGACGTCCAGGTTTGTAGGTTAATTAGCTTGGAGTATGTGTAAATAGTCCCTAGTGTGTGTAGGGTAGTGCTAATGTGCGGCGTGATCATTGGTAGGCACAGACTCGGTGGGCCAAAGGGCCTGTTAACATGCGGTATCTCTAAACTGAACTAAACTAAATGGTCCCTCAAGTGAAGCTCAGAACTAGTGAATGAGCGATCACTGGTCGGCATGGACCTGGTGGGCTGAAGGGCCTGTTAACATGCTGTATCTCTAAACTAAACTAAAATGAACTGTCCTTCTTGCGAAGGTCAGAATTAGTGTTTAAGACGGAACTGCAGATGCTGGAAAATCGAAGGTAGACAAAAGTGCTGGAGAAACTCAGCAGGTGCAGCAGCATCTATGGAGCGAAGGAAATAGGCAACGTTTCGGGCCAAAACCCTTCTTCAGACTTCAGAATTAGTGAATGGGCGATCGCTTGTCAGCATGGACTCAGTGGGCCGAAGGGCCTGTTTTCACGCTGTATCTCTAAATTAAACTCTGGAAAATAGGACCTGAATGCCCCTGTCCCATTTAGGAAACCTGAACGGAAACCCCTGGTGACTTTGCGCCCCGCCCAAGGTTTCCGTGCGGTTCCCGGAGGTTGCAGGTGGTTGCCGGAGGTTGCAGATAGTGGAAGCAGGTAGGGAGACTGACAAAAACCTCCGGGAACCGTGCGGAAACCTTGGGTGTGGCACAAAGTCTCCTGAGGTTTCCGTTCAGGTTTCCTAAGTGGGACGGGGGCAAAATCTCCTAATCTCAGAGCAAGATCTCCTAATCTCAGAGCAAGATGGGTGTAAAAAGGGGGATGAGAAATGGGGCAATGAGGCGGGTTAAATGGAGCATATAATAGGATTCTTGTGAGCCAGATACTGAAGCATCAGGATTTCTAAACAATACAATTATCAGAGTTTTACTTATCTCCAATGTTACCCAATTGTGGAGAGCTAAAGGGCTTAGCAGCATCTAGAGCTGAAGCTGTGTTGCGTGTCTTGTGTCTTGCAGGCTGAATAAAGAATGAGGTTGTTATTGGGCAGATGCAGATAAAACATGCTTTAGTGTCTGCAGGAAATCTGAAAGAGCTTGCTTTCCCCAGCTTGATCCGATAACAACTTATTTTACGGGCCGTCTCAGTCCTTGAGTTAGTTAATTAGAGAATGAAGGACTTGGAGGAGTCCTGTGTATATAACCCCAGCCATATCATTAAAAGAAAAAGCAGACCTCCACAGATTATCCTGTTAGTTTAGTTTAGTTTAGAGATACAGCGCGGAAACAGGCCCTTCGGCCCGCCCAGTCTGCACCGGCCGGCGATCCCGTGCGCTAATGCTATCCCACACACACTAGGGATAATCTACGCATACATCGAGCCAATTAACCCACAGACCGGTACGTCTTTGGAGTGAAAGTGGGAGGAAAGCGAAGATCTCGGAGAAAACCCACGCAGTCACGGGGAGAAGGTACAAACTCCATGCAGACGGCAGCTGGAGTCGGGATCGAACCCAGGTCTCCGGCACTGCAAGCGCTGTAAAAGACATACCAAGAGACATGAAAACAAACATTCAAGACATATTTAAAGTAATAAACACAGAGTAGGGACAAGACAGGCTATTGGCGAGGCGGCCATTACGGGGGGGGGGAGGGAACCTTTAGCTCGACGAGATTTTTCTCCGTGCCACTTCTCCCCCCCCCTTTGAGGCCTACAACGTGGAGTGGTACGGCCTTTCCTCGAGGCTGGCCCGGAGCTTCAAGCGCGGGCGCGGAGCGGACTTACCATCGTGGAGACTGGGATCCTTTGCTGAGGATCTCCAGTGTTGGAGCTCCGATCGCGGGGCCTGTGGACTTTAACACCGTGAAGCAGCGGTCTCCGGTAAGAAGCGGCCAAGTCGGATCCATGTTCCATGTTCCGATTTGTCCGATTCTTCCATGTTCCGATTTGGCCCGACGCCGGAGTTTCGATCATCCCGACGAGAGGGCTTGAACATAGGACGGTCGGCAACGGCCCCGTTCAAAGGCCCCGACCACGGGTGAACAAAGGAGGAAGATGACTGAACTTTACTGCCTTCCATCACAGTGAGGAATGGTGATTCTACTGTGGCGGATGGTTATGTTAAATTTTATCTTATGTGCTGTGTGTATTTTTACTTTTTACTTACTATGGCTGTATGGTCACTCAAATTTCACTGTACCTTAATTGGCACATGTGACAATTAAATTGAATCTTGAATTTACTTCCTTTATCCTGTATCTGTACACAATGGATGCCTCGATTATAATCATGTATAATCTTTTCACTGACAAGATGGCATGCAACTAAAGCAGCTTTTCACTGTACCTCGTTACACATGACAATCAACTAAATTGAACTAAAACTACTTGTGCTGACAGAGGGATAATTCAATTCCTACTTACAGCAGAATAACAGGCTTGTAAACACAGTACACAGGGGAAATATAAATAGTCATACAGTCATAGTGTCATACAGCATGGAACCAGGCCCATTGGCCCACCTTGCCCACACCGACAAACATGTCCCTTCTACACCAGTCCCACCTGCTTGTGTTTGGCCCATAACCCACTAAATCTGTCCTAAGTTCATGGATTCTTAAATACTAGGAGAAGAATTAGACCATTCGGCCCATCAAGTCAACTCCACCATTCAATCATGGCTGATCTTTCTTTCCGTCTCAACCCCATTCTCCTGCCCTCTCCCCATAATCCCTGACACTCCCTGATAATCCCTAATCCTTATTTTAAGGATAAGGGGGAAATCTTAAGGATAAGGGGGAAATCCTTTAAAACTGAGATGAGAAGAACTTTTTTCACACAGAGAGTGGTGAATCTCTGGAACTCTCTGCCACAGAGGGTAGTTGAGGCCAGTTCATTGGCTATATTTAAGAGGGAGTTAGATGTGGCCCTTGTGGCTAAGGGGATCAGAGGGTATGGAGAGAAGGCTGGTACGGGATACTGAGTTGGATGATCAGCCATGATCATATTGAATGGCGGTGCAGGCTCGAAGGGCCGAATGGCCTACTCTTGCACCTAATTTCTATGTTTCTATTTCTATGACACCCTCAAGGGCCTGTCCCACTATACGAGTTTAAAAAAAAAAATCAAGCTTGTGGTAAGTACGTAGAATGTACGTTGGAGCTCGGGACGTCTCTTAGCGGCTCGTAACGCTAACGGCAGGTACTCGTGAAACGCGGTAAGCTCGTGAAGTCCAACATGTTGAAAAACGTCCACTTGAGCCCCGAGTACCTACGAGCGTCTATTACCGTAATTCTCTGAGTTCGAATCAGGGGAAACTCGGGAGAACTCTTGAATTAGCTCGCACAGTGGGACAAACCCTTTAGTAATCAAAAATCTGTCAATCCCCGCCCTAAAAATATCCACTGACTTGACCTCCACAGCCGTCTGTGGCAATGAATTCCACAGCTTCACCACCCCCTGGCTAAATGTACCTATCTAATTGTTTCTTATCAATTCAGATAATCCCTGCCCCAACTACCTCCTCTGGCAGCTCGTTCCAGATACTCACCGTGTGAATGAGTTGCCCCTCAAGATTCCTGTTAAATCTTTCCTCCTTCATATAACCATATAACCATATAACAATTACAGCACGGAAACAGGCCAACACGGCCCTTCTAGTCCGTGCCGAACACTTACTTTCCCCTAGTCCCATCTACCTGCACTCAGACCATAACCCTCCACTCCTTTCCCATCCATATACCTATCCAATTTATTTTTAAATGATAAAGTCGAACCTGCCTCCACCACTTCGACTGGAAGCTCATTCCACACCGCTACCACTCTCTGAGTAAAGAAGTTCCCCTCATGTTACCCCTAAACTTCTGTCCCTTAATTCTCAAGTCATGTCCTCTTGTTCGAATCTTCCCTACTCTCAATGTGAAAAGCTTATCCACGTCAACTCTGTCTATCCCTCTCATCATTTTAAAGACCTCTATCAAGTCCCCCCTTAAGCTTCTGCGCTCCAAAGAATAAAGGCCTAACACCTTAAACCTACACCCTCTGCTTCTCAATTCCTCTACTCTGGGCGTCTGCCCGATCTATTCCTCGCATGATTTTGTACGTGGCTTTTTATTGATTATTTGCAGCAACTGTACACCAGCCACTTGCCAGTGGTGCAGCACTTCAACCCTTCAGCATCCCAGAGCTCTGCAATCTCTCCTCGCTGAACACAAATTAACAAAGTCAAACAATAAATTAATAACCTGAATGGCAGCGCAGATAAACCCTGTAGTCCTGAGAGAAAATAAAAAGGGTCACACTGTGTTAGAAGTTTGCGAGCTGCAGCAGAGGTCAGGAATAATTCTCCCTGGCCTTTTCCACTTTACCATCGCGGGATCTGTTTCGAGCGTGTGAAAGGACCTGAGCTTCGGCTCATTCCCACAAGACGGTCTCTCGCTGCATTAAAGTGTCAGGTTGGTTTTGTGCCTGGTCTCTGCGGTGGGATTTAATCGTGCGTGCTCGCACTGCCGAGCGCTATGAACTGGCCAGAGCTGTCACTGCATTTGAAAAATGTTTAACTCAGTGAACTTTACTCCACATCCCAACACGGGCTCTATTAGAGCGTCAGGCAGTGCAATACCTATTAATATAAAGCATGTTACTGACATCCTTGGATTTACAGAAAGCAATATTTCTGCATCCCCTGGCCTTTGGGATTAGATTTGGAATAAAATTTAGTTTAGGTTATTAGTGTTTAGTTGAGTTTATAATTTAGTTTAGTTTAATTTAAAGTAAAAAAATTAAATATAGAAACATAGAAACATAGAAAATAGGTGCAGGAGTAGGCCATTCGGCCCTTCGAGCCTGCACCAGCATTCAATATGATCATGGCCGATCATCTAACTCAGTATCCCGTACCTGCCTTCTCTCCATACCCCCTGATCCCTTTAGCCACAAGGCCCACGTCTAACTCCCTCTTAAATATAGCCAATGAACTGGCCTCAACTACCTTCTGTGGCAGAGAGTTCCAGAGATTCACCACTCTCTGTGTGAAAAATGTTTTTCTTGGTCTTGGTCTTGATCTTGATCTTGGTCTTGAATAAAGTATCCTTTATTGTCATTCAGACTTTTCAGTCTGAACGAAATTTAATGTCTTACAGTCATAACATAGAATAAAATAACAACACACACAATAAACACAGATTTAACATCCACCACAGTGAGTCTACCAGGCACCTCCTCACTCTGATGTAAGGCAAAAGTTTTAAAGTCCTTGTCTCTTCCCTCCTTGTTCTCCCTCTGCGTTGAGGCGATCCAGGCCTCCGATGTTGTGACCCCGCCGGGTGATGGTAAGTAAGTCCCGCGGCCGAATCCGAGCTCCGCGAACGGGCCGGTTCAAACTCCGCGGCCCGGGGCGGACGAAGCTGCCAAAGCTGCTTGTCATGTGCACCACTTTTGTTGCGTGCTATCCATTCAGCAGAAAGACAATACATGATTACAATCGAGCCATTTACATTGTACATGAGGGGGGAATAACTCTTAGTGCAAGATAAAGCCATCAAAGTCCGATCAAGGATAGTCCGAGCATCATCAATGAGGTAGATAGTAGTCAGTACTGATTATCTGTTTATCACATTATTGTCACGTGTACCAAGGTACAGTGAAAAACATTTTGAAGGTAGACACAAAATGCTGGAGTAACTCAGCAGGTGAGGCAGCATCTCTGGAGAGAAGGAATGGGCGACGTTTCGGGTCGAGACCCTTCTTCAGACTTGTGAAAAACTTTTTGTTGCGTGCTATCCTGTCAGCAGAAAGATTATACATGATTACAATCAAACCATCCATACAGATAGGTACAGATACAGCATAAAGGGTGGCATGTTTAGTGCAGTCCAATTAAAGATAGTCCAATGAGGTAGATGGGAGGTCAGGGCCGCTCTTTAGTTGGTGAGAGGACAGGTCAGTTGCCTGATAACAGCTGGGAAGAAACTGTCCCTGAATCTGGTGATAGACACAAAACACTGGAGCCCCTACAGCCACCAGGTTATGAAACACGACAACAAATAAGCTC
The DNA here is from genome assembly GCF_028641065.1 of Leucoraja erinaceus. Classification (NCBI taxonomy): domain Eukaryota; kingdom Metazoa; phylum Chordata; class Chondrichthyes; order Rajiformes; family Rajidae; genus Leucoraja; species Leucoraja erinaceus. The sequence goes on along the minus strand of NC_073383.1, from coordinate 75,546,037 downwards.
TGAACTACAACAGACTTTTATTATTATTGCACTATATCTGTTTATTTATTGAGTATGTGTGCATGTGTATATACACGTACTGAACTTTTTTCTCCCGTTATGTACTATGTTTACATATTCTGTTAAAGTATAAAGTATCTTTTACTGTCATTCAAACTTGTTAGTTTGAATGAAATTAAATATCTTGCAGTCATAACAGAGAATAAAATAACAGAACACACAATGAACACAGTTTAACATCCACCAGAGTGAGTCTACCAAGCACCTCCTCACGGTGATGGAAGGCAAAAGTCTTAAAGTCCTTGTCTCTTCCTTCCTTGTTCTCCCTCTGCGTTGAGGTGAACCAGGCTTTCGATGTTGGGCCTGGTGATGGTAAGTCCCGCGACCGAATCCAAGCTCCGCGAACGGGCCGGTTCAAACTCCGTGGCCCGGGGCGGACGACGCTGCCACCCTCCAGTCCAGCAGACGAAGCAGTTATTACGGGAGCTCCGGAAAATCGGTCACCAACCTGGGACCTGCGAGCTCCCGATGTTGTTGTCCACTGGGCCCGCGGCCGAAGCCTCCGAGGCTCCGAAGTCGGGCCGCCGCCGCATCGCCACCACAGCCCCGAAGTCGGCCAGCTTCGCGATGGTGAGTCCTGGTTCTGCCTCCAGAGCCTCGACAAAGAAAGGGTCGCATCCGTCCCCAAAGGAAGAGACTAAAACAAGTTTCCCCCACATACACAACTAAAAATAAACTAAAACATACGTCCAACAAGCCAAAAAAAACACGCAAAGGAGAAAAAGACAGACGGACAGCAGGCGCCTGAGACAATTCCTGTTGTGCTGCAGCAAGGAAGAATTTCATTGTCCCATCTGGGACATATAACAATAAAACACTCTAGACTCTTGATAGGTTAGGCAGCATCTCTGGAGAGAAGGAATAGGTGAAGTTTCTGGTAGAGACCCTTCTTCAGACTGAGAAACAGGTGGGGGGCGGGGGGAGGGAAACCAGAGGCATGTAAAGGTACAGAGCAATCAGACCTAGGAAAGGAGGAGCCCACAATGGTCCATTGTTGGCTGTGGAAGAGGTGATAACAAAGAGATATATGGATGTGAACAGTGGAACTGGCAGGATGATTATGTCGAGGAAGGGACAGAGAAAGATGGGAAGCAGGGGTTACTTGAAAGTGTGGCACAGTGACGCAGCAGTAGAGTTGCTGCCTTTACAGCTGGAGATCCAGGTTCGATCCTGACTACAGGTGCTGTCTGTGTGGCGATTGGACGCACTCCTCGTGGCCGTGCGGGTTTCTTCCGAGATCTTTGGTTTCCTCCCACACTCCAAAGAGGGACAGGTTTGTAAGTTAATTGGCTTGGTATAAATGTAAATTGTCCCTGGAGTGTGTAGGTAAGTTAGTGTTAATGTGCGGGGATCGCTGGTTGTTGTGGACTCGGTGGGCCGAAGAGCCTGTATCTCTAAACTGGGCTAAACTAAACTAAACTAAATGAGAGAAATCAACATTCATACCGCAGGTTCTGGAGGGATGCGTTTCCAAACTTCTTTCGCCTGATGGGGGTGGGGATTGGTGAAAGCAAAACTGGACATTGATTTACTGGTTATTGAATTTTCACATGCTTATGCAAACAGAAAAAATATTTTTCACCACTATCCATCATCGTCAGAGACTTTGCAAATACGTTCATAGGTTCAGAATGTGATTTTGAGCAGAATTAGGCCATTCACTGTCAACTCCGCCTACAGAAATCCCTCCTCAGACTCAGATTCAGATTCAATTTTAATTGTCATTGTCAGTGTACAGTACAGAGACAACGAAATGCATTTACGAAATGCATAACGAAACGAAATTCCTCATCTCCTCAATCAATCAATCAATCAGATTTATTCATCACATACTCAATAAAGTGCAGTGAAATGAATTTGCCAGCAGTGGTACAATAAAAAAAAAAACACACAATAAAAATGTAACACAAACACCCACCACAGCATTCTTCACTGTGGTGGAAGGCACAGAGTATAGTCAGTCGTAAGGAAAGTCTGGGACTCGGTGGGCCGAAGGGCCTGCTTTCATGCTGTATCTCTAAACTAAATTAAACTAAACTAATTTAAGTCCTTCGTAAAGGAACATCCTTTAATTCTGAGGCTGCAACCTCTGGTCGTAGACTCTCCCACCAGTGGAAACATCCTCTCCACATCCACTCTATCCAGGCCTTTCACTATTCAGTGAGTTTCAATGAGGGAATGAAATCACTTGTAGTTCCTTCTGAAGAAGATAGAGGGAAGCAGAATCCCACCCTTTGCATGTGTCTGCTTCACCGATGTGTTGCTATTTCTTTCAATAAGCACATTTGACAATGTAATGATGTGGGCCTGTTTACAATTTCTAAAGCGCTAATGATATTCGCTGTGTAGATTCTGCAGAGCAAAATAATTGCCGGATGAGCTGAAAGGATTACTTCCCAAGAATAAGAGGGATCCAGAGCTATAAGCCCTGACCTGGTAATTTTTTCTAAACTGGTAACCTGATTGGCACAAATAGCAGTTTGAATATTCTTCACTTGTTCACTCACATAATTAAATAAATGGCCTGTCTGCTTCTCTCAAAAGGAATCTCGTCTGATGCATTTTACTGAAATACTTTCTCAGACTACTTTTTAATGCCGCTCATTTTATTAATTGGTTTTCTTTGCAGCTTGTCACAATGGTTGTGTTTTATTAGTCAAAGATAATTTCAATCAGTAATTGGTCATGAAGTTCTGATTTTGGAACAATATATTAATAATTGGGCGGCACGGTGGCGCAGCAGTAGAGTTGCTGCCTTGCAGCGCCAGAGACCAGGGTCTCTGTACGGGGTTTTGTCTGTACGGAGTTTTACGTTCTTCCCGTGACTGAGTGGGTTTTCTACAGGAGCTCCGGTTTCCTCCCACACTCCAAAGACGTACAGATTTGTAAGTTAATTGACCTTTTTATCACCCAGCTTTATTCCACCAGGGAGGTCTTACCTTCCCACTCCCTGCAACCTCTGGTAACCACCTTCAACTAGCACCGCAACCGGCTTTGACTAAAAAATTACCGATTTTAAAAACGGCAACCTATTTTGGGTCGAGGCCAGTTTTGAATTTTTTGAAATAATCGCCGGAAAATAGAAGAAGCTCGACTTCGCGGAAACCACTTTCAACCATTAGGGAAAGAAAAAAACCTCCCGGAACCTCACGGAAACCTTGGGTGGGGCGCAGATGTAGTCAATGCCTCGACAAAGCCAGCAGCATAATCAAGGATGAGTCGCACCCTGGCCACTCCCTCTTCTCCCCTCTCCCATCAGGCAAGAGGAACATAAGTGTGAAAACACACATCTCCAGATTCAGGGACAGTTTCTTCCCATCTGTTATCAGGCAACTGAATCATCCTGCCACAACCAGAGAGCAGTGCTGAACTACTATCTACCTCATTGGTGACCCTTGGGCTATTTTTGATCGGATATTTCCTAGCTTACTAGCCCTATCCCATGGTACGAGTTCATTCCAAGAGCTCTCCCGAGTTTAAAAAAAATTAAACTCGTGGTGAGCACGGAAAATGAACGTAGCGGGTATGTTGGAGCTCGAGGACGTCTCTTGGCGCTAACGGCAGGTACTCGGGAAGACTCGCTAACGGCAGGTAAGCACGGGAAGACTCGTGAAGATTTTTCAATATGATGAAAAATGTCCACGAGAGCGCTGAGTACCGACGAGCGGCCATTACCGTAAATCTCCGAGTTCGAATCAGGGCAAACTCGGGAGAGCTCTTGGAATGAACTCGTACCGCGGGACAGGGGTTTTAAGTTGCACTAAACGTTATTTCCTTATTATGTATCTGTTCACTGTAAGTGGCTCGATTGTAATCATGTGTTGTCTTTCTGCTAACTGGGTAGCGCGCAACAAAAGCACGGAAACAGGCTTTTCACTGTACCTCGGTACACGTGACAATAAACCAAACTTGAAGGGAGGCTGGTTTGTGCGATGGTCTGGGCTACGTCCACAACTCTCTGCAATTTATTTTGGTCTTGGATGGAGCTGTTTCTAAACTGTGCTGTGATGCATCGCGATAAAATGCTTTTTCAGATCAGGAAGTTGGTGAGAGTTGTTGGGGACATGCCAAACGTCCTGTGCCTTCTAAGGAAGTAGAGGCATTGGTTTGCTTTCATGGCCACAGCTTCGATGTGGTAGTTCCAGCACAAATTACGGGTGATATTCATCCCTAAGAACTTCAGACCTAAATAGGTGCCTTTTCCACGTTCTCCAGAGAGTATGAAGGAGGTCCTAGACCAAAGAGGTACCTATCAATGTTCTCCAGCGATGTTACCTGACCTGTTGAGTTACTCCAGTGCTCTGTGTCTTTTTTTGTAAACCCGCATCTGCTGTTGCTTTTGCCACCATTGTTTTTCATTTACAATACACAATAGACAATAAACAATAGGTGCAGGAGTAGGCCATTTGGCCCTTCGAGCCAGCACCGCCATTCAATGTGATCATGGCTTATCATCCCCAATCAGCACCCCGCTTCCTGCCTTCTCCCCATATCCCCTGACTCTGCTATTTTTAAGAGTCCTATCTAGCTCTCTCTTGAAAGCATCCAGCGAACCTGCCTCCACCGCCCTCTGAGGCAGAGAATCAAGGGAGGATTTACGAGGTTGTTGCCAGGACTCGAGGCTCTGTGCTGTAGGGAGAGGTTGAGTAGGCTGGGACGCTATTCCTTGGAGCGCAGGAGGATGAGTGGTCATCTTATAGAAGTGTATAACATATTGAGAGGAATAGATAGGGTAGACGTACAGAGTATCTTGCCCAGTGTAGGGGAATCAAGAACCAGAAGATATGGGTTTAATGTGAGGGGAACATTTAGACAGGTACATGGATAGGACATGTTTAGAGGCGAAAAGGCCAAATGCAGGCAGGTAGGACTAGTATAGATGGGACATGTTGGCAAGTCGGGCCAAAGGGTCTGTTTCCACGCTGTATCATTCTATGACTCTAAGGGGGCCCAATGGGCATGTGTGGCTTCTTTCTGTCCCATTATCACATTTTTGTTTAGTTTAGAGATACAGCACGGGAACAGGTCCCCCGGCCCACCGAGCCCGCCACGACCAGCGATCCTCACACAATACTTGGTTTATACTCTCTAGAATTTAGAAGATTGAGAGGGGATCTTATAGAAACTTACAAAATTCTTAAGGGGTTGGACAGGCTAGATGCAGGAAGATTGTTCCCGATGTTAGGGAAGTCCAGGACAAGGGGTCACAGCTTAAGGATAAAGGGGAAATCCTTTAAAACCGAGATGAGAATAAATTTTTTCACACAGAGAGTGGTGAATCTCTGGAACTCTCTGCCACAGAGGGTAGTTGAGGCCAGTTCATTGGCTATATTTAAGAGGGAGTTAGATGTGGCCCTTGTGGATGGAGAGAAGGCAGGTACGGGATACTGAGTTGGATGATCAGCCATGATCATATTGAATGGCGGTGCAGGCTCGAAGGGCCGAATGGCCTACTCCTGCACCTAATTTCTATGTTTCTATGTTTCTAATAACATGACCCTGCACACACTAGGCACAATTCACATTTACACCAAGCCAATTAACCTACAAACCTGCACGTCTTTGGAGTTTGGGAGGATACTGGAGAAAACCCACGCAGGTCATGGGGAGAATGTTCAAACTCCGTATAGACGTCACCCGTAGTCAGGCATGTGGGACTAGTATAGGCAGGACATGTTGGCTGGTGTGGGCAAGTTGGGCCAAAGGATCACAGTACAAAGGGACACAGTATAGATTCCGTACTAGACAGCACCCGTAGTCAGGATCAAACCCGGGTCTGTGGCACTGTAAGGCAGCAACCATGCCACCCTGGAACTCATGAGAACATCTGACTGTGAACAGAAAGAAAATCACCCTTCAAATCATAAACTACTTTCCAATGTCAACTCTTCAACAATTGAAGGTGGAACCGGCTTGCAGAATGTCCCTTGATGAATAGGTGACCTTTGGAAGGGGTAATGCTTCAGTCCAGTGTCGGAGAATGGTGCAGATTTAACTGGGAGTTTTAATTAGCTGTGGGAACTAGAATTTGAACTCCACTTTGAGATTAGTCGGATTTTGAATTCAGTTCCCTGAGCCGGCCTCCCTAGTGAGACGCTTCTTTGGAATCCCAAGGCGAAAAATAAATTGACTTGCGTCCTATTTTCTGTTCCTTTTAATCCTCCAAATTATTGAGAAGAATGAACCAGAGTCCTTGGTCCCTGAGGCATCTGGTGCAAGTTACTTGTAGGCTCCCCGTAAGAAGGTTAGACAATTTTGCAGAGCATCCAGCAATTTGTTTGTTCAAAAGTTCTAGGAGGAGAATGAGGACATTCGGCCCATCAAGTCTATACCGCCATTCAATCACGTGTCCCAACCAAGACTCACCCAATGCCTGAAAATCACTATCTACTCATCACCATGTAGCTGTATGTGGGAGCTTGTTGCTTGCAGGGTTTATTTTTCACTCGTATTTTTCAGTGTTATGACAATGATTACAGGTCACGAGCACTTCATTGCAGGGGCCTGAGGTGGTGAAAACCACTTTATAAGCGCTCGTTCAAAGAAAGTTGTTGAAGCAGTGAGGTGTAAGGTCGCACGACAAAAGGAACATTCTTGTTGTATAGCAGAGTGCTGTGGAAATGTTAAGGCATTATAATGGCCATCGGGCAAAGCAGATGAAACATAAGTAGCGGTGAGCATCTCCGGTGCCAGTGTCGGGCTGGGTTTCAGGGCAGGTGAAGTAGTGATTGCTGCAATAGTTTAGTTTAGTTTGGTTTAGAGATACAGCGCGGAAACAGGCCCTTCGGTCCAACTGGTCCGCACCGACCACCAATCCCCGCACATTAACACTCTCCTACACACACTAGGGTCCATTTACACATAGACCAAGACATATCACTATTATCCTGCATAACTGTATGCACGTCTTTGGAGTGTGGGAGGAAACCGAAGATCTCGGAGAAAACCCACGCGGTCACGGGGAGAACGTACAAACTCCGTACCGACAGCACCCGTCGTCGGGATCGAACCCGGGTCTCCTGCGCTGCAAACGCTGTAAGGCAGCAACTCTACCACTGCGCCACCGTGTCCGCCCTCAATTGTCAATGGTCAAAGTATCAATAGTCAATGTAGTTTTAAGTGTCACATATGCAACTGCGCTGTGAAATTAATTTTGCTTATATTACACGTTATATTATACGCCAGCTTTGTAACTTTGTCCGCATCATAGGTGGCTGCTACTTGTATACATTGTTTATGCATGCAAAGGATCTCACTTTCCTCCAACGGGAAGAAGCCGGGGACTCTGGTGCCGACTCACCGTTGCCGTCGCGGAGCTGGCCGAGACCGGAGCGGGTGGAGCGGTGGAGGAGCGCTGCTGCTGCTGCTGCTGCTGCCGCTGCTGCTGCTGCTGCTGCTGCTGCTGCCGATGCGAAGGCTGCTACTGCGGGTCTGCGGACGGCGGCACCGGGAGCCCGCGGATCCCTGGAGGGAGACCGCTTTTAGGGGCTCCTGCAACGGCGAATTCTCCCGCCCGTGTTGCGGGGTTGAAGAGCTCCTGGAGCGGGGCCTGACACCACTGCCCCGCGCGGCTGGAATGGCCGCGGGACTTTGCGAGCGCACACCGGGGGCTCCAACACCAAGACCCGGTGTGCGACCTCGCACCACCCGGCGTGGCTTCAATGGACGCGGGACAATCGCCATCGCCAGCCGGGGGCTTTGACTTTGACTCTGACATCAGGGGGGGGGGGGAGAGTGCAGTGGAGAGATAAGTTTTTTTGGCCTTCCATCACAGCTATGTGATGGATGTTTATGTAAAATGTAATTATGTTGTGTCTGGGGTCTATTTGTGTGTAATGTATGGCTGCAGAAACGGCATTTCGTTTGGACCTCCAGGGGTCCAAATGACAATTAAATTGACTCTTGACTCTCTCTTGACTGTGCCTAGACAATAAAGTATTCCTATTCCTATTCCGAGGGACAATTTCATAAGTTCATAAGTTATAGGAGCAGAATTAGGCCATCCAACCCATCAAGTCTACTCCACCATTCAATCATGGCTGATCTATCGACATCTGAACTAATCAAGAATCTATTCATCTCTGCCTTAAAAATATCTATTGACGGCCTCCGCAGGATTCCACAGATTCACCACCCACTGACTAAAGAAATTCCTCCTCATCTCCTTCCTGAATCAGAATCAGAATCACACTTTATTCGCCATGTATGTTTTGCAACATATGAGGAATTTTGATGGCCAAGTCGGTCAGACAATTAAAAGCAACAGATCACTTCAGAAACACATATTATCATGAACATCCACCACAGTTACTCCTACACATTCTTCCTTGGTCGTTGGCCTCGAACCCCCGCTGACAGGACGATCTTGACTCCCGTGGCCGTAGCTCCTGCATTGGGGGGATGCCACCTCTCCCCCACTCTGGACGATCGAACCTCGCGTCGGGGCAGGTGAACCTTCCGCGACGTTGGAGCTCCCGACTAGCCTCTCCCGAGACTGTGAGCCCTTGATGGTGATTCTGATTCTGCGGGGGTTTGGGTGGGAGCGATCCTAGGCAAGGGATCAGCTCCGATGTTAAGTCCAAATGTTAGGGCTCAAAGTCAGTCCGAGGAGGCTTCCAGCTCCAGCGATGGTAGGCCGCAGAGCCCGGAGAATGTGATCCGAAAATTGATCACATTCCCCTGATCCCACCCCCCCCCACACACACACACACATATAAAACAACCATAGAACATTAAAACAAAAACTTTTAACAAACTAAAAAAATAACAAAACGAGTGAAAAGACGAACAGACTGCCGGCAGGGCTGCCATTGCCCCGGCTCCCCTAAAGGAATGTCCTTTATTTCTGGAGCTATGACCTCTGGTTCTGGACTCTCCCACCAGTGGAAACATCCTCTATACATCCATTCTATTCAAGCCTTTCACTATTCTGTAAGTTTTCAATGAGGTACCCCCTCATCCTCCTGAACTCAGCGGGACAGGCAGCATCTCTGGGGAGAAGGAATGGATGACATTTTGGGTCGAGACCCTAACCCGTTATTCCCTTGTCAATAGATAATAGACAATAGGTGCAGGAGTAGGCCATTCGCCAGCACCGCCATTCACTGTGATCATGGCTGATCATCCACAATCAGTTCCCCGTTCTTCCGTTCTCCCCATTTCCCTTGACTCTGCTATCGTTAAGAGCTCTATCTAACTTTCTCTTGAAAGCATCCAGAGAATTGGCCTCCACTGCTTTCCGAGGCAGAGAATTTGACATGCGTCTATACATTGTCATGTATCTATACACTGTAAATGGCTCAATTCTAATCATGTATTGTCTTTCTGCTGACTGGCTAGCAACAACAACAACAGGTTTACATGTGACAATAAACTAAACTGAAACTGAACTTCTTCAGACTGAGAGTCGGGGAGAGTGAAACGAGACGCCAGACTTGGCGCCATTTTCATGCTTCAGTCGTTATAGGTGTAGAGTTTTAACCTGAACTAAACTGCACTAAACTAAACTCACATGTCTCCACCTGCCTTGTATCAGAGGAGCACTGAATTGTGTGGTGCAGGAAGGAACTGCAGATGCTGGTTTTGTTAATGTTGACCAAATTAAAGATACCTGTACCATGAAATGGAGTATCCCTGCATTTGTCAAAATTGCTTAACCTTTGTCAGTGGAAATTTACAGGCTGTGGATGGTGCCAACCAGTCTGAGCTTCAAATTGATATGTAAGGATGAAGGATCCAAGTGCTCTCCTCATTTCCCCTTAATTGATAAAATGTATATAAACTCTGCAAACAAACTTAAATTGATTGGATCACTGCAAGAGCCTTGTATATATTGTAAATCATGTTGCTAGACAGTTACCCTGCAGTGCGTTGATTGGTTAAAGTGTTAAGCCCCTGGAAGGTTTGTTTGGATTTCAGGGTAAATGTTGCATAATTCAATTTCTGTTAGCTTCTTCTGGAAGCTTCTCCTGCAACAATTTAAGAGAGATTTTGTCATTGGTCTGTGTAGCTGTTGTTATGTTATGTCTGATTGGATTGTAAATAGACCGCCCTTCTGTAGTTTGGCCCCTCATGGTTTGGGGACCTATAAAAGGCAGCCCCTACGGGGTCCTTTGTCGATCTTCTGGAAGAGCGCTTGGGATTGTGTGACCTTTTGGAGTGTTTCTGCTTGCACGAGGCTGAAGGGCTTGGCCAGGCAGATACAAGGATCGAACCTGCAGTGGTTTAGGTATCGTATAGGGAAATTTGTTGTACTATCCTAAAATAAAGTTTATTTGTTCCAGTGCTTGAATCAGCATTTTATTGACTGAACTAGACTTGCGGGAAGCTTAGAAAGAGTTTATTTACAGTTTAAACCAAGGGTAGACACAAAATGCTGGAGTAACTCAGCAGGACAGGCAGCATCTCTGGAACGAAGGTATGGGTGACGTTTCGGGTCGATACTTTTCGTCAGACTAATGGGATTTCTTCAGTCTGAAGAAGGTTCTCAATGGAAACGTCACCCATTCCTTCTCTCCAGAGATGCTGCCTGCACGGAGTTACTCCAGCATCTTGTGTCTACCTTCGAGCACTGAATTGTGCTGCATGTTTGTGGAGCAGGGAGGGTGAAGAGATGGTTTGCTGCACAGCTTGCCGCACTGTTTATTGTCTCCGGTGCACATTCTCCCCAAAGCAACGAGCTAGAAATGTACACGCAATTATAATTAACCTCGAACGACCTTGGTAGCTGGCCACGTGCAACAATTAGTGGGATGCCTGGATGCAGACACCTTTCCTGAAGGGAAAACCGAGGTGGTACGGTTAACAGGATCGGCCCCTTTAGTTTTCGCCCAGTCCTACCTGATCTCCCGGTTGCTAAACACTTTAATTCCCATTCCCATTCCCACGCTGACTTTTCTGTCCTCGGCCTCCTCCGGGGTTAAGGAAAGAGCATTCACGTCGCGGCCCTGTTTCCACCAATCTTTCCACCACCACGCACAAGAAACACAAGAAGCGACAAGACAGACACCGCTCGCTGTATGCAGATGCCGAGAAATGTGCTCAACTCTGGCTGAACGACTTCTAATCGTGTGTGTGGACTCGACAAGAAGAAGGCCTCCTCCATAATTGTCAGAGTGAGGCTAAACTTAAATTGGAGGAACAGCATCTCATATTTCGTTTGGGCAATGGTATGAATATTGATTTCTCTAACTTCAAGTAACCCCAACATTCCCTCTCTCTCCATCCCTCCCCCACCTAACTCGCACCAGCTTCTTGTTTTCACCCAGCATGCAGCTAACAATTACCCGTTTCCTTTATCATCGTAACTTTTTTGCATATCTTTCATTCATTGTTCTTTATCTCTGCATCATCGTCTATATATTTAGTTTCCCTTCTCCCCAACTAGTCTGAAGAAGAGTCTCAACCCGAAACATCACCCATTCCTTCTCTCCAGAGATGCTGCCTGTCCCACTGAGTTACTCCAGCTTTTTGTGTCCATCTTTAGTTTAGGGGTAACATGAGGGGGAACTTCTTTACTCAGAGAACAGTGGTAGCTTCGTGGACCGAGCTTCGCCGACCAGCGAGTGGTGTCACACCTGCGGTATCATTTACACACATAAATGGGGATTATGGTATGAGAGCAGGCTTTTAAGGGAAAAAAAGCGGCATTAACTTCCAAATGGCCTGTGTGTCTTTGGATATGTGTGTGGATGGTTAAACCAGAGCCCATGGAGAAAACCCCGCAGCCTCCTCCGGGGGAGAAGGAAAGACAAACATCGCGGCCAGAGAGCTACCCATATTTCCACCAAACCCAAGTATCTGGCGAAGTGAGGCAGCAACTCACCGCCACGCCATGCAGATGCCGCCCGAAGGCTGCTTTACTAGGCAAAGGAAGCAAGTACCTTTCTGTGTGGGAACGATTTGAAGAAGAAGGTGACCCATAATTGTCTGAGGCTAAACTTAAATTGGAGGAACAGCATCTCATATTTCGCTTGGGCAGTGGTATGAATATTGATTTCTCTAACTTCAAGTAACCCCAACATTCCCTCTCTCTCCATCCCTCCCCCACCTAAGTCGCACCAGCTTCTTGTTTTCACCCAGCATGCAGCTAACAATTACCCGTTTCCTTTATCATCGTAACTTTTTTGCATATCTTTCATTCATTGTTCTTTATCTCTACATCATCGTCTATATATTTAGTTTCCCTTCTTCCCAACTAGTCTGAAGAAAAGTCTCACCCCGGAAACATCACCCATTCCTTCTCTCCAGAGATGCTGCCTGTCTCGCTGAGTTACTCCAGCTTATTGTATCCATCTTTAGTTTTAGTTTAGAGATACAGCTCAGAAACAGGCCCCTTCGGCACACCGAGTCCACGCCGACCAGCGATCCCCACACACCTGCGCTATCCTACACACATTGGGGACACATTGGGGACAATTCAAAAATCTTTTAGCAAAGCCAATTAACCTCCAAACCTGTGCGTCTTTGGAGTGTGTGGAGGAAACCAGGGCACCTGGAGAAAACCCACGCAGGTCACAGGGAGAACGTACAAACTCCGTACAGAGAGCACCCATAGTTACGATCAAACCCGGGTATCTGGCGAGGTGAGGCAGCAACTCTACCGCCACGCCATCGTGCCGCCCGAAGGCTGCTTTATTAGCCAAAGGAAGCAAGTACCTTTCTGTTTGGGAACGATTTGAACCAGGTGACCTAATTCTCTAACACCCCCTCATAAATTAGTCATCAGAAATGCCCATCAATTGTACAAGCCAGCGCCGCTGAAACTAGTTAACAAAGGAAGATTATTTATAAGCATAATTAGCCTGCAAACGTGCTGATTGCAAATAGAATCAGGCAGCTTTAGAATACTTACATTTTAAGTCTATAAGAAGGAATCCCATCCCGATCGCTCTGATGGTTAATGAGCCAAAAAAACCACGCGCAAATCCCACTTGCACTTTAAACCCCCTCTTGGTTCACCCGATGTCCTAGTCATTAGCAATGCCCCCGGCTGGCGAAAAAAATTGTCCCAAATGTTTAAAAGCCAACAAATATGTATGCAATGCTGTGCTCTCGTTAGTTGATGAGATGATTTCAGATTTCACAATGCTACTCGCCTCATATCAAAATGTCATTTCTAAGCTTAAGTATCTGAAGATACTGATGTCACTCCCCGCTCAAGGAGCTCTTTTACGAAAAAAGACAGCAAGTGTATACGTGTGTAGAAGGAACCTGCAGGTGCTGGTTTACACCGAATATATACACAACATGCTGGAGTAACTCGGCAGGACGGGCAGCATCTCTGGAGAGGAGGAGTTCAAGTGAGTTTATTGTCATGTGTCCCTGTATAGGACAATGAAATACTTGCTTTGCTTCAGCACACAGAACATAGTAGGCATTTACTACAAAACAGATCAGTGTGTCCATATACCATAATATAAATATATACACACATGAATAAATAAACTGGTAAAGTGCAAATGACAGATAATGGGTTGTTAATAATCAGAGTTTTGTCCGAGCCAGGTTTAATAGCCTGGTGGCTGTGGGGAAGTAGCTATTCCTGAACCTGTTTGTTGCAGTCTTCAGGCTCCTGTACATTCTGCCCTGAAGGTAGCAGGGAGATGAGTGTGTGGCCAGGATGGTGTGGGTCTTTGATGATACTGCCAGCCTTTTTGAGGCAGCGATTGCGATAAATCCCCTCGATGGAAGGAAGGTCAGAGCCGATGATGGACTGGGCACTGGATGATGGACTGGAAAGGGTGACGTTTTGGGTCGAGACCCTTCTTCAGACATCAGATGTCAGGTAACATCTCTGGAGAACATGGATAGGCCCCTTTTTGGGATCATAAGTAATAGGAGCAGAATTAGGCCACTCGGCCCATCAGGTTTACTCCGCCATTCAATCATGGCTGATCTATCTCTCCCTGTCAACCCCATTCTCCTGCCTTTTCCCCATAACCCCTGACACCAGCACTAATTAAGAATCTATGCCTTAAAATTATCCATGACATGGCCGCCACAGTCTTCTGTGGCAATGAATTCCACAGATTCACCACCCTCTGACCTAAGAAATTCCTCCTCATCTCCTTCATCAAGGTACGTCCTTTTATTCTGAGGCTGTGCCCTCTGGTCCTAGACTCTCCCACTGGTGGAAACATCCTGTCCACATCCACTCCATCCAGGCCTTTCACTCTGCGGTAAGTCTCAATGAGGTCCCCCCTTGTTCCAGTGCCGTCCAGTGCCCAGTGCCGTCAAACGATCGCTGTATGTCACTCTAATCATTCCTGCGATCGTTCTCATAAATCTCATCTGAGCCCACTCCAGTGCCAGCACATCGTTCCTTAGATATGGGGCTCCAAAATTGCTCATTGTAAAATGTAATACTCCTGGATTTCTTTAACACATTGCCTTTCTGTCCAGGTCTATTGGATCTTGGGACTTCAGTTTGAAGTCTCCCAAATATACATTGTGATCCAGCATATTGCTTTGTGAGCTTGCCAGAAAATTAACATACTAAATAATGGATTTGATGTTTACGCCCTTGAGAGGTTATTAGCAGATAATTAAAATAATTTGAATTTGAAACACAGAACCTCAAGGCTTCTCTGTGTTATAAGATTTAAAAACAAACCCTCAGAACAGTTTGTAAAAATTGTTGATTTATTGAGGCGTTTTAGTTTTAGTGTTAGGGACGTCGCACGGAAACAGGCCATTCGGCCCACCGAGTCCATGGTAGAGTTGCTGCTTTTCAGCGCCAGAGAGCCGGGTTCGAACCTGACCTCGGGTGCTGTCTGCACGGAGTTTGTATAGAAGACATAGACATAGAAAATAGCTGGAGTAGGCCATTCGGCCCTTCGAGCCTGCACCGCCATTCGATATGATCATGGCTGATCATCCAACTCAGTATCCTGTACCTGCCTTCTCCCCATACCCCCTGATCCCTTTAGCCACAAGGGCCACATCTAACTCCCTCTTAAATATAGCCAATGAACTGGCCTCAACTACCTTCTGTGGCAGAGAGTTCCACAGATTCACCACTCTCTGTGTGAAAAATGTTTTTCTCATCTCGGTTCTGAAGGATTTCCCCCTTATCCTTAAACTGTGACCCCTTGTCCTGGACTTCCCCAACATCAGGAACAATCTTCCCGCATCTAGCCTGTCCAACCCCTTAAGAATTTTGTAAGTTTCTATAAGATCCCCCTTCAATCTCCTAAATTCTAGCGAGTACAAGCCGAGTCTATCCAGTCTTTCTTCATATGAAAGTCTTGACATCCCAGGAATCAGTCTGGTGAACCTTCTCTGTACTCCCTCTCTGGCAAATATCCCTTTATGTTCTCCTTGTGACTGTGACCTACACATCAGGAACAGTATACCAAAGTCAATTAACCTACAAACCTGTACGTCTTTGGGATGTGGGAAGAAATAGTAGCCCCTGGAGAAAACCCACGTGGTCACAGGGAGAACGTGCAAACTCCGTACAGACAGCACCCAAGGTCAGGATCAGTACCCAACAGTGAAAAACATTTATTAGAGTGGATGCGGAGAGGATGTTCCCATGAGTGGGAGAGTCTAGGTCCAGAGGTCATTGCCGTAGAAGTAATGGTCATTTCTTTGCCACCGAAGGCTGTGGAGGACTAGTCAGTAGGTATTTTTAAGACAGAGATAGATAGATTCTTGATTAGTACGGGTGTCAGGGGTTATGAGGAGAAGGCAGGAGAATGGGGTTAGGAGGGAGAGATAGTTCATCCATGATTGAATGGCGGAGTAGACTTGATGGGCCGAATGGCCTAATCTGCCATCTGTAAGATCAAATGGTCTACTGCTCATATGTTTTATGTTTTGTTTAGTTTAGAGGTACAGCAGAGAACCAGACCCTTCGGTCCATCGAGACCATGCCGACCATCTATCACCCATTCACACTAATTCGGTGTTATCCCACTCTATCATCCAATCCTAGCAAGGGGCAATTTTTTAACAGAGGCCAATTAACCTACAAACCCAGACGTCTTTGGGATGAGGTAGGAAACCGGAGCACCCGGATAAAATCCGCGCGGCCACAGGGAGAGCGTACAAACGCCGCAAAGACAGCACCCGAGGTCAGGATCGAACCCGGGTCTCTGCCTGTGCGGCAGCATCTCTTCCAGTTGCACCATTGCACAGGCCCTGTGTTCCTATGTGCCGTCTTGGCCTGCTTTAAGTGGTTATTTTAGCCTTAAGTACATGATCAGCCATGATCATATTGAATGGCTGTGCAGGCTCAAAGGGCCGAATGGCCTACTCCTGCAGTTTCTATGTTTCTATGTGTCTGGGATTATGGGGAGAAGGCAGGAGTATGGGATTAGGAGAGAGAGATGATGAGCATTTGTCGGCACTAGGCCTGTACTCGCTGGAGTACAGGCCCAGGCTCATTTCTTCCCACATCCCAAAGACGTACAGACGGCTGTGGAGGCCAAGTCATTGGGAATTCTTAAGGCGGATTCTTGATTAGTACAAGTGTCTGGGGTAATTGGGAGAAGGCAGGAGAATGGGGTTGAGAGGGAAAGATTCATAAATCATAAGAGCAGAATTAGGCCATTGGGCCCACCAAGTCCAGTCAATCATAGTTGATCTACCTTTTCCTCTCAACCCTATTCTCCTGCCTTCTTCCCAGAACCCCCGACTCGTTGGGCCGAATGGTTTAATTCTCCTCCTATGATATGGATTTATGTCAACCACACCCCCCTTCCCTTAAAAACTCCAGACGTGGAGCTGAAATCAAGGGCCTTGTTTCAGCTCATTGATTGATTTAATTGATTGAAAGATAAAGCATGGAAACAGTCTCTTAGGCTTCCCGAGACCACACCGACCATCGATCACCCGTTCACACTAGTGCTATCTTAAACTTAACCCAGCAGTCTCTTTTTCCTCAGAAGGCTCAGATCCTTCAATGTGTGCAATGAAATGCTGTACTTGTTTTACCAAACTGTTGTTGCAAGTGTCATCTTCCACGCTGTTGTCTGCTGGGGTAACAAGCTGGACAAGCTGGTGAAAAGAGCTAGCTCAGTGCTGGCGGGGAGAGTGGCCTCTGTGGTGGCTGTGCTTGAGAGGTGTATGAGGAGCAAGGTGTAGGTCATCCTCAACAACTCCGGGCACCCCCTCCATGAAACTCTGGAGGGTCAGAGGAGCAGACGGAACAACAACCTGCGCTGTAGAACGGAGCGATTCAGGAGATCCTTCACCCCTGCAGCCATTAGATTTTATAATACTGACCGTTAAGATGTATGGGGATGCTTTGCACTTTTAATAGTTATTTATTGGGTTCTTTTTAAGCATTTATTGCTTTTATATATTGTCCGTATTTTATGTATTGTCTGCTTTATGTTCTGACTGTGTTGGCTACTGGACATCTGAATTTCCCTGAGGGGATTAATAAAGTATCTATCTAGTACACACATGCCCTTCGGCCCAACAAGTCCATGCTGTCCAACCATCATACTGTATACTAACATTATCGAACACATTTTCCAACTTTATTGAAGCCAATTAACCTACAAACCTGGGCTAGACGCAAAATGCTGGAGTAACTCAGCGGGACAGGCATCATCGCTGGAGAGAAGATATGGGTGATGTTTCGCCTCGGGATCCTTCTTCAGACTTCAGTTCAGTATGAAGAAGGGTCTCGACCAGAAACATCACCCATTCCTTTGCTCCAGAGATGCTGCCTGTCCCGCTGAGTTACTCCAGCATTTTGTGTCTAACCTTCGATTTAAACCAGCATCTGCAGTTCTCTCCAACACCATCTCCAAACATCTTTGGGATGTGCAAGGAAAATGGAGCACACAGAGGAAATCCACGTGGACACGGGGAGAGCGTGCAAACCCCACACAGACGGTCCCCAAGGTCAGGATTGACCCTGGGTCTCTGGCGCTGTGAGGCAGTAACTCTATCCACTGTGCCGCAAGTATCTAATGCAGCAAGCTGGCAGACAACTCAAGGACCCTATGCTGGCAGCGTAAACTTCCTCAGGCTGGAAGCTGTTCACTGAGTCTCTGCCAAATGAATCTGGTTCAAGTCCAGCAACCCCGATTGAAGTCAATTGAAGAAATGGATATTAATGAACTGTGAGGAGAGGTTAATTATCTTTTCACTGGGCATACTGTAGTTAATTTAAACACATTTAATTGCCTTGAAGCACATGTTATTTTTTCTTATTCCACCGGGAGGCGCTTTGATGGCAGCCTCGCCTACAGTCTCTGTCCTTTTTGTCTTTTTTTTGTTATTTTTAGTGTGTTTAAAAAGTTTGTGTTAATGTTCTCTGGTTTGTTTTATGTGGGGAGAGGGCGGGGAGAGGGCAGGGGGGTGGGGGGGGGGGGGGGGGGGGGAGGGGCGGGAACCTTTTTGTTTGCGATTGTTTTCCGGATCGTATCTCCGGTCGCTCTGCGGCCTAACATCGTGGAGATGGAGGCCTTACTCGGGACTAACCTTGAGCCCCACTGCGGGGCGTGGACTTACCATCGGAGCCGATTCCTCGCCTGGGATCGACCCTCCAACCGGCATCTGCGGACTTTAACATCAGAGAGCTCGCAGTCTTGGGTTGAGGCCGACATCGGGAAGCTTCAAAATCCACACAACGTTCAACAAGCCCCGACCTGGAGTAGATCGCCCGGTGCGGGGGAGCTGATATACCCCCCTGATGCAGGAGCTTGATCACCCCAACGGGGAGACAAGATCGTCCCGTTAACGGAAGGTTAGAGGCCCCCGACCGCTGGAGAACAAAGAAGGGAAGAGATTGAACTTTTTTTTTTGCCTTCCGTCACAGTGAGGAATGTGGAGGAGTCACTGTGGTGGATGTTTATGTTAAAATGTGTTTTGTGTGTTCTGATGCTTTTTTTTTAGTATGACTGACTTGGCAAATCAATTTCCTCGTATGTTGCAAAACATTCTAGGCTCATAAAGTATAATTAGGATTATGATTAGTGTTGGAGTTTAAAATATTTTTAGCCAGTTATTCGTGAGTTGTTCATGAATGATTTTGAAGGATAGGATACCATAGACAGAGTCATACAGCATGGAAACAGGCCCTTCGGCCCAACATGTCCCGTCTACACTAGTCCCATCTGCCTGCATTTGGCCCATATCTCTCTATACCTGTGCTATCCATGTACCCGTCTCTTAAGCGTTGTGATAGTCCCTGCCTCAACTTCCGGCAGCTTGTTCCACACACACCACCCTTATCATGAAAATGTTACCCCTCTGGTTCCTATTAAATCTTTCCTCTCTCACCTTTAACCTATGCCCTCTGGTTCTCGATTCCCCTATTCTGGGCAAGTGATTATGTGCCTCAACCCAATCTGTTCCTCTCAAGATTCTATAAGTGTGAAATGAGGGGAACGAAGTTTGAAAAAGCACATCTCCAGATTCAGGGACAGCTTCTTCTCAGCTGCTAACCATCCTACCTCAACCAGAGAGCAGTCCCGAACTGCTATTGAACTATCTTTGATTGGACTTTACTGGCTTTACCTTGCACTAAACATTATTCCCTGATGTACTCGCTACAATTTGGAAGATTGAGGGGGGACCTTATAGTAACTTACAAAATTCTTAAGGCTAGATGCAGGAAGATTGTTCCCGATGTTGGGGAAGACCAGAACAAGGGGTCACAGTTTAAGGATAAGGGGAAACTCTTTTAGGACCGAGATGAGAAAAACATTTTTCACCCAGAGAGTGGTGAATCTCTGGAATTTTCTGCCACAGAAGGCAGTTGAGGCCAGTTCATTGACTATATTTAAGATGGATTTAGATGTGGCCCTTGTGGCTAAAGGGATATGGTGCTATGGATAGATAGATAGATCCTTTATTGAACAAAATTATGTTGCCTGCAGTCATACACAGAATCAATAATAACAAAACATACAATAAACACAAATTAAACATCCACCACAGTGAGTTCACCAAGCACATCTTCACTGTGATGGAGGCAAAGTCTTAGTTTCCATCTCTTCCCTCCTTGTTCTCCCTCTGCGCTGAGGCGGTCGATCCAGGCCGGAGATGCCGCTCTCCAGTCCAGCGGACCTCTGTGGTGATGTCCCGCTGCCGAAGCCAAAAACGTCGCCGCTGAGACGAAGCATCAGCTCGGAACCCCCAGCTCCAGGTCCCGCAGTCTCCGCTCCGGGCAGCCGGCCCAACTCCAGGCCGCCGCCACAGCTCCAGGTCATCAGTCTCCGCTCCGGGCCGCTGCCCCAGCTCCAGCCGCCCCAGGGTCCACCGCCCCAGCTCCCCAGCTGGGTCCCGCAGTCTCAGCTCCGAGCCCCGCTGCATCAGCCCCAAGCCGCCGCCGAAAGCCAGAACGCCGCACCAGCAGTCGGGCCATCTCTGCCTTAGCCCCGAAGACGGCCAGCTTCTCGTTAGTAAGTCCTGGCTGGCTCTGCCTCCGGAGCCTCGGGGTCGGTCGCAGGTTGGAGGCCGCCAGCTCCGCCATTAGGCCTCAGCGCAGACGGAGGCAGAGAAGGCGGATACGACACGAAAAAGTCGCATTCCTCCGAAGGAAGAGACGGAGAACATGTTCCACCCCCTCTAACACAACCCAACAAACTAAAACTTAACCAAAACAAGACAAAAAAAACCACCAGAATAAATTAAGACAGGCGGACTGCAGGCGAGCCGCAGCTGTTAACAGCGCCGCCACTTCCGGACAGGTACAGGATACTGAGTTGGATGATCAGCCATGATCATATTGAATGGCGGTGCAGGCTCGAAGGGCCGAATGGCCTACTCCTGCACCTATTTTCTATGCTTCTATCATGTGGAGAGACACAAAAATGTTGGAGTAACTCAGCGGGACCGGCAGCATCTCTGGAGAGAAGGAACGGGTGACGTTTTGGGTCAAGACCCTACTCCAGACTGACGTCAGGGGAGGGAGATACATAGATAAGGAAATGTGAAGGCGTGAAAGGACAAAGGGAATGAAGATCGGGGGAATGGCTGCCTAGCCTGCAGCTGTCTGTTTTTTCATCTTTTTTCTTATTTTTAGGTAGTTTAGTGTTTTGTTTTGAGGAGTTCTAGCCTTTTTATGTGTGGGGGAGGTGGGGGGGGGAGGGGGAAACTAATCTTCAGGAGGGAATACAAGGTCGGAGTTGAAGCTTTTCTAGAGCAAGTTAACCTTCAGGGTGTCGCGGCCTACCAGTTTAGCCTGTCACGGCGTTTCCGAGGTACAGTGAAAAGCTTTTGTGGGCGTGCTAACCATGCGGGTGGAAAGGACGGTGGTGTTTACGCTGGAGCCATTCACAGTGTGATGAGGTGCCTTGCCTGGGTCGTGCAAGGGAAAGCCAGTGAGCAAAGTCCGAGGCGGAGCTGATGAGGTAGATGTTTGAAGATTATTCCCGATGTTTTCCATCGGGAGCCAGAACTCTCGGATGTCACCAGTTGAGCTCCATTCGAGGGCGGTCATTTAGGACTCTGGAGGCGAAAATGGTTTTTTACACAGAGGCGGGGTGTTTCCAGGGTTACCATTCCTGCTGAGAGGAGTCTGACGCCAGTTCATTGGCATCACCCGGCGAGAACGGCCTGGGCCCATCGGGGCTCCGTAGAGGCATCAGGGGGTATGGCCTCAGATAGGCCCGACTATGGGTAACATGAGTTATGGGGACAGCCATGATTCCCCCATAATGGGAACCATGGTGATGCAGTTTCGAAGGTTAAAGAATGGCTTTATTATTGTCACCTTTTTTCTTTTTTTTTATGTGCTGCACTGGCATAACAAATTCCTCTGGCTGTGTGGTCATTAAAAGAATCAAAGAAAAAGAATCAAAGATCAAGGAAGATCATTGTCAGCTGGGAGAAGGGAACAATAAAGCAAACAGAGATAAAATGTAGTCGGAAACAGTAAGACTGTTCGGAGTTTTGGGAAGGGGATGGGATGGAGAGAGAGGGAAAGCAAGGGTTACTTGAAGCTAGAGAAGTTAATATTCAGGGTGTAAGCTGCTCGTTCAGTTTAGCTTATTGTCACGTGTACCGAGGTACACTGAAAAGTTTTGAAGATTCAAACATCCAGTGGAAAAAAACTTGACATGATTAAATCGACTCAAGTTTAGGGTGTGATGAGGGAAACTTCTTTAATCGCAAGGTGGTAGCAGTGTGAAAAGACTTCCAGTGAAGTCCCTGATGGTTCATTTTTATAGTTTGAAAATTATAGTTATATGGATGGGAAGGGAATGGAGGGTTTGGATCTGAACGCAATCTTTTAGGACTAGAGGGAGAAAATCATTGTTTACAGCAGAGACTGGAAGAATCGAGATGGCCGAATTCTCTGCTGTAATTGTTATTCATGGCTATATTTAGAGGGAGGCAGATGTGGGATTGTGGCTAAAGGGATCAGGGGATATGGAGGGAAGGCAGGGATGGGATACTGAGTGCTAACTGGCCTACTCCTTCACCTATTTTCAATGTTTCTATGTTCTATGTAAGAGGGGTTTCGGCTTGAAACGTTGCCTATTTCCTTCGCTCCATAGATGCTGCCGCACCCGCTGAGTTTCTCCAGCAATTTTGTCTACCTTCGATTTTCCAACATCTGCAGTTCCTTCTTGAACAGGTAGATAGTAGTTTAGGACCGCTCTCTGGTTGTGGTAGGATGGTTTAGTTGCCTGATCCTATCCCTCTCACCTTAAACTTCTCTGCTTTAGTTTTTAATTTGCCAAACTTGGGAAGTGCATTCATCCTGTCTATTCCCCTCATAATTTTCAATGCCTCTATAATCAACCCTCAGTCTCCTGCTCTCCAAAGAATAAAGCCCCAGCCTGCCCAACCAGTCCCTACGACTCAGTCCCTTAAGACCTGGCTACATCCTCGTAAATCTTTCCCATTCCCACTGAAGCAATCCCTGAAGTCCCATTCCCTTGAATTTTCCTGCTACCTTTGCAAATTATTTGGTCTGACAATGACAGATTTTACTTCTACCATGAATAGAGTTGTCTCAAGGTGTTTCATGGGTGGATACTCATTTTCGATGGTGAGCAGTACAAAGGGATGCGAGCTGTAGGTAGGAACTGCAGATGCTGGTTTAAACCGGAGATAGACACAAAACGCTGGCATAACTTAGCGGGTCAGGCAGCATCCCCGGAGAGAAGGAATGGGAAGAAGGGTCTCGGACCGAAACGTCACAATAGACAATAGACAAAGGTGCAGGAGTAGGCCATTCAGCCCTTTGAGCCAGCACCGCCATTCAATGTGATCATGGCTGATCATCCCCAATCCGGGATCTCCGGTTTCCTTCTGCATTCCAAAGACGTACTGGTTTGCAGGTTAATTGTCTCTGGTAATATTGTGAATTGTCCCAAGTGAGTGGGGCAATAGGGGCCAATTAGCCTACAAACCCACACATCTTTGAGATACGGGTGGAAACCAGTGCACCCGGAGGAAACCCACGTGGTCACAGGGTGACGTGCAAACTCCACAGAGACAGCACCGAGGTCAGGTTGAACCCGGGTCTCTGGCGCTGTAAGGCAGCAACACTACCGCCACCTCAGTAAAGACTTGCGGGCTTGTAGGTTAATTGACCTGAATATTGCCTCTGTTGTACAGGGAAATTTGGATAACATAGAACTGGCATGTGGGAAGGAACTGCAGATGCTGCTGTAAGTAAGTAAGTAAGTAAGTAAGTAAGTAAGTAAGTAAGTAAGTAAGTAAGTAAGTAAGTAAGTAAGTAAGTAAGTAAGTAAGTAAGTAAGTAAGTAAGTTTATTGGCCAAGTATTCACATACAAGGAATTTGCCTTGGTGCTCTGCCCACAAGTAACAACATGACATACAGTGACAGTTACGAATGACTCAGAAAACACGAAACATTAATAATAATAAAACATTAATGATAAAATACCATTGATCCAGCATGTGAACCAACAACATACCAGATCAAAGGGAGGCTACAGATTTTTGGCTGTTGAGTAGAGCAACTACTCGTGGAAAAAACCTGTTTTTATGTCTGGCTGTGGCAGCTTTGACAGTCCGGAGTCGCCTTCCAGAGGCAAGTGATTCAAAGAGTTTGTGGCCAGGGTGAGAGGGGTCAGAGATGGTCTTGCCCGCTCGCTTCCTGGCATTCTGTGATGAACTAGTGTGTGTGTGTGGGTGACGGATGGTCAGTGTGGACTCGATGGGCCAAAGGGCCTGTTTCCATGCTGTATCTTCAGATTTGAGAGACACAGCATGGAATGAGGCCCTTCGACCCACCGAGTCCACGCCGATCAGCGATCCCCGCACACTAGCACGGCGCTGTGAGGCAACTGTGCCACCATGCCGCTCTGATGACGTTCGGCTGAGATTTTTTTTCACCAATCCCCCTGATCAATATTTATCTCTCAACCTGTAAACACAAGAGTTGATTAATTGAAACAGATCTGGGTGTAAATTGGATTCTGCAGAACCTAAATTACAACAGTGGCCGATTTCAAAAACTACGTAATTAGCATGAAAGCTTTTTGAGGCGATCTGAGGCGTGACATAAATGCAAGTTCCTTCTCTATTATGTTTAGATAAATTGTTAACTGGTGATTTGTGCATTTGCTCATGTTATCGCCCAGATTTTCTGATGCGTTGGAAGATTCCGGTTCAATAAATTCACTATCCATTTCTGTAAACTACCAATTAAAAGGAGATCGGATTACTTGTAATGTACAGGCAGTACATTAATATAGCAGTTAAAAATTGTAATCACCTTTTTAATTTATTCGCAGGAAAGCCTTCATCTATGAAAGCTCAGGGATGTTCAAGGCGATGCATGACGGAATGGACAATTAAACCAATGTCCATTAGTTTAGTCTGTGGTTTCATTGTGAGCTCAGCTTGTTGTTTGCATCTGAGGTACCGAGATGGGTCCTGGTCTGCTCTATGCAGTTTAGTTTTAGTTTCGACACAAAAAAGCTGGAGTAACGCAGCGGGTCAGGCAGCATCTCTGGAGAAAAGGAATAGGTGACGTTTCGGGTCGACACCCTTCTTCTTTAGTTTATTTTGGAGATACAGCGCGGACACAGGCCCTTCGGCCCACCGTGTCCGCACCGACTAACGATCCCCCCACTTTTTCACGCATGGGGTGGTGGGTGTATGGCGGAGGATGTTGCTGAGGCAGGGACTATCCCAACGTTTAAGAAATATTTAGACAGGTACATGGATAGGACAGGTTCAGAGGGATGTGGACCAAATGTAGGCAGGTGGGACTAGTGTAGATGGGACATGATGTGGGCAAGTTGGGCTGAAGGGGCTGTGTCCACACTGTAAGACTCAATGACTATTAACACTATCCTACATACACTAGGGACAATTTATAAAAGCAAATGGCATGGTGGCCTTCATAACAAGAGGAGTTGAGAATAGGAGCAAAGAGGTCCTTCTGCAGTTGCACATGGCCCTAGTGAGACCACATCTGGAGTATTGTGTGCAGTTTTGGTCTCCAAATTTGAGGAAAGACATTCTTGCTATTGAGGGAATGCAGCGTAGGTTCACCAGGTTAATTCCTGGGATGGCGGGACTGTCATATGTTAAGAGAATGGAGCGGCTGGGCTTGTATAATCTGGAATTTAGAAGGATGAGAGAGAGGGGATCTTATTGAAACATAAAAAATAGGTGCAGGAGGAGGCCATTCGGCCCTTCGAGCCTGCACCGCCATTCAATATGATCATGGCTGATCATCCAACTGTATCCTGTACCTGCCTTTTCTCCATACCCCCTGATCCCTTTAGCCACAAGGGCCACATCTAACTCCCTCTTAAATATAGCCAATGAACTGGCCTCAACTATCTTCTGTGGCAGAGAATTCCAGAGATTCACCCCTCTCTGTCTGAAAAATGTTTTCCTCATCTCGGCCCTAAATGATTTCCCCCTTATCCTTAAACTGTGACCCCTTGTTCTGGACTTCCCCAACATTGGAAACAATCTTCCTGCATCTATCCTGTCCAACTCCTTAAGAATTTTGTAAGTTTCTGTAAGATCCCCCCTCAATCTTCTAAATTCTAGCGAGTACAAGTGGAGTCTATCCAGTCTTTCTTCATATGAAAGTCCTGACATCCCAGGAATCAGTCTGGTGAACCTTCTCTGTACTCCCTCTATGGCAAGAATGTCTTTCCTCAGATTAGGAGACCAAAACTGTACGCAATACTCCAGGTATTGTCTCACCAAGACCCTGTACAACGGCAGTAGAACCTCCCTGCTCCTATACTCAAATCCTTTTGCTATGAAAGCTAACATACCATTCACTTTCTTCACTGCCTGCTGCACCTGCATGCCTACTTTTAATGACTGGTGTACCATGACACCCAGGTCTCGTTGCATCTCCCCTTTTCCTAATCGGCCACCATTCAGATAATATCTAATTATGAATGGTTTGGACACGCTAGAGGCAGGAAACATGTTCCCGATGTTGGGGGAGTCCAGAACCAGGGGGCCACAGTTTAAGAATAAGGGTTAAGCCATTTAGAATGGAGATGAGGAAACACTTTTTCACACAGAGAGTTGTGAGTCTGTGGAATTCTCTGCCACAAACGGTGGTGAAGGTCGGTTTCCAGCTCAGGCTGAGAGTCGTGACCCTCTCGCTCGCCATCTTATAACCATAAGATGGCGAGCGATACTTTCAAGAGAGAGCTAGATAGAGCTCTTAAAGATAGCAAAGTCAGGGGATATGGGGGGAAGACAGCAACAGGATACTGATTGTGGATGATCAGCCATGATCACATTGAATGGCGGTGCTGGCTCGAAGGGTCGAATGGACAACTCCTGCACCTATTGTCTATTGTCTATTTTCTATTATGCCAATATTTTTTTCTCTCTCTCTCTCACTCTCTGTCTGATGACTGTTAGCTGGTGAAGTGAGTTGTAAGGTAGAGTGGTGTGTCAAAGTTATGACATAGTGTGGGCAGTGTTTTGCAGTCGGGAAGCCTGATCTGCTTTGAAGTCCTGTTGCACGAAGCATAAAAAACAATTAACATGCCTATATTCCCATGCCTGCCATTTTAAACAAAATAAGCAGATTTCTTTAATCGGTTCTTGGCCGAAAAGTGATTTAACAGCAATGATTATTCAAAAAACTGATCTCAACGTTGAACAATTGGAAGGCAAAAATCTGAGCCAAACTGTGGATCTGTGTCTTGCAACGATAACTGATTGGGATGAAAAGTTGGATATTTACTCTTTAATCTGCAAATGCTCACAGTCTATAAATTGATGATATTTCCCGTTTGAATTGGCACGAACTAGGTCTCATCACTAATTTTTAAACTTCAGCCGGATTAGTGTGAAGCATCCTATTGCTTTGCATTATTTCCTCAGCTTGGAAGATTATTGAATAAAGGATAATAGTAAAAATGGGAGCCAAATACCTCTTAGCTTCATCTGCCAAAACCTGCACTGTAAGGAGCTCAATATTGCTTTTCATGTCGTTTACATTAGGAGTGGCACGATGGCACAGCGGTAGAGTTGCTGCCTTACAGCGCCAGAGACCCGGGTTCAATCCTAACTACGGGTGCTGTCTGTATGGAGTTTCCATGTTCACCCTGTGACCTGTGTGGGTTTACCCTGGGATCTACGGTTTCCTTCCACACTCCACAGACGAAATATAAAAGTGGATAAGTCTCTAGGTCCGGACAGGATATTCCCTAGGAGATTGAGGGAAGTTAGAAATAGCAGGGGCTATGACAGAAATATTTCAAATGTCATTAGAAACGGGAATAGTGCCGGAGGATTGGCGTACTGCGCATGTTGTTCCATTGTTTAACAGGGGATCTAAGAGTAAACCTAGCAATTATAGACCTGTTAGTTTGACGTCAGTGGTGGGCAAATTAATGGAAAGGATACTTAGAGATAATATATATAAGCATCTGGATAAACAGGGTCTGATTAGGAACAGTCAACATGGATTTGTGCCTGGAAGGTCTTGTTTGACTAATCTTCTTGAATTTTTTGAAGAGGTTACTGGGGAAATTGATGAGGGTAAAGCAGTGGATGTTGTATATATGGACTTCAGTAAGGCCTTTGACAAGGTTCCTCACGGAACGTTGGTTAAGAAGGTTCGATGGTTGGGTATTAATGGTGGAGTAGCAAGATGGATTCAACAGTGGCTGAATGAGATATGCCAGAGAGTAATGGTGGATGGTTGTTTGTCAGGTTGGAGGCCTGTGACTAGTGGGGTACCACAGGGATCTGTGTTGGGTCCACTGTTGTTTGTCATGTATATCAATGATCTGGATGATGTTGTGGTAAATTGGATTAGTAAGTATGCAGATGATACTAAGATAGGTGGGGTTGTGGATAATGAAGTAGATTTTCAAAGTCTACAGAGAGATTTATACCAGTTGGAAGAGTGGGCTGAAAGATGGCAGATGGAGTTTAATGTTGATAAGTGTGAGGTGCTACATCTTGGCAGGACAAATCAAAATAGGACGTACATGGTAAATGGTAGGGAATTGAAGAATGCAGGTGAACAGAGGGATCTGGGAATTACTGTGCACAGTTCCCTGAAAGTGGAATCTCATGTAGATAGGGTGGTAAAGAAAGCTTTTGGTGTGCTGGCCTTTATAAATCAGAGCATTGAGTAGAATGTTGCCTGGGTTTCAGCAACTAAGTTACAGAGAAAGGTTGAACAAGTTAGGGCTTTATTCTTTGGAGCGCCAAAGGTTAAGGGGGGACTTGATAGAGGTCTTTAAAATGATGAGAGGGATAGACAGAGTTGACGTGGATAATCTTTTCCCACTGAGAGTAGGGAAGATTCAAACAAGGGGACATGACTTGAGAATTAAGGAACAGAAGTTTAGGGGTAACATGAGGGGTAACTTCTTTACTCGGAGAGTGGTGGCTGTGTGGAATGAGCTTCCAGTGAAGGTGGTGGAGGCAGGTTCATTTTTTATCATTTAAAAATAAATTGGATAGTTATATGGACGGGAAAGGAATAGAGGGTTATGGTCTGAGCGCAGGAATATGGGACTAGGGGAGAATACGTGTTTGGCACGGACTAGAAGGGTCGAGATGGCCTGTTTCCGTGCTGTAATTGTTATATGTTTATATGGTACAGGTTTGCAGGTTAATTGGCTTGGTAGAATTGTGAATTGTCCCCAGTGTGCAGTGTGTGCTAGTGCAACAGGGATCGCTGGCCAGCGCAGATACAATGGGCCGAATGGCCTGTTTCTGCACCGTGTCTCTAAACTAAAATAAACTAAACTAAAGTAAACTAAAAAGGGGAGTCAACAACAGGATTAGACACTGCCATTTCTGAGTCGATCTTCCCATTTATTCAGTAAAAACTCCTTAACCGCCATGGATATAAATAACCATCACCTTCAAAACTCTGTACGAAGATTTGAGTTTCAGTTTAGTTTATTGTCGCGTGTACCGAGGTACCGTGAAAAGCTTTCATTGTACTCGCTAGAATTTAGAAGATTGTGGGAAACTTACAAAATTCTTAAGGGGTTGGACAGGCAAGATGCAGGAAGATTGTTCCCGATGTTGGGGAAGTCCAGATCAAGGGGTCACAGTTTAAGGGTAAAGGGGAAATCCTCTAGGACCGAGATGAGAAAAACATTTTTCACACAGAGAGTGGTGAATCTCTGGAACTCTCTGCCACAGAAGGTAGTTGAGGCCAGTTCATTGGCTGTAAGAGGGAGTTAGATGTGGGCCTTGTGGCTAAAGGGATCAGGGGCTATGGAGAGAAGGCAGATACAGGATACTGAGTTGGATGATCAGCCATGATCATATTGAATGGCGGTGCAGGCTCGAAGGGCCGAATGGCCTACTCCTGCACCTAATTTCTATGTTTCTATGTTTCTATGTTGTGCACTAACCATTGAGCGGAGAGACAATACATGATTACAATCGAGCCATTCACAGTGCACAGACGCATGATAAGGGAATAACGCTTAACGCAAGGAGTAGCCAGTAAAGTCCAATCAAAGATAGTCCGAGGGTTACCAATGAGGTAGATAGTAGTTCAGGACTGCTCTCTAGTTGTGGTAGGATGGTTCGGTTGCCTGATAACAGCTGGGAAGAAACTGTCCCTGAATCTGGAGGTGTGCGTTATCACACTTCGGTACCTTTTACCCGATGGGAGAGGGGGAGAAGGGGAAGTGGCCAGGGTGTGACTCGTCCTTGATTACGCTGCTGGCCTTGCCGAGGCAGCATGAAGTATAAATGGAGTCAATGGAAGGGAGGTTGGTTTGCGTGATGTTCGGGGCTGCGTCGCCAATTCACTGCAATTTCTCGCAGTCGTGGATGGAGCTATTCCCAAACCGTGCTGTGATGCATCGCGATAAAATGCTCGCTGTGTAATTAAGGTTACTCGGGTAACTAATCCTGCAAATATCTCCCAGTCACAATCACCACCTCGCCTCCTCCCCTCCACTCCGTCATATCTTTATTGATTAAATTTGGTCCACATCCTGCGTCTTACTGTATATCTTGAGTCTTCCTCTAACACGGAGATTCAATTTCAGTTTAAGCCTTGCAATTGTGAGCAGCAAACCTGATGTTTCACAACTCTTTCATTTCCCCGAGTTCAGTCCTAATTATATTTATTTCCCAGCTTATCAGGAGGAAATTGGAAATGAGTTTTTAATCTAAAGGTGGCGACTGCCACAATGCGATGGGGGATTTTTTTTCCACCCACATTCAGTGATATATAACTCTGTTTCCTTCTGTAAAGCTGTGAGGTAAGGTCTGTCGCTTGAATAACCCAAAACTGCTCAGAATGTTGCGTTTAGTTTAGAGATACAGCGCGGAACTGGGCCCTTCAGCACACCGGGTCCACACCGACCAGCAATCCCCGCACCTTTATATATTGTGTATATATGGTCTATGGTCTATAAACACACAGAACCTTTATAGAAACATAGAAA
Source organism: Leucoraja erinaceus (assembly GCF_028641065.1). Taxonomy (NCBI): domain Eukaryota; kingdom Metazoa; phylum Chordata; class Chondrichthyes; order Rajiformes; family Rajidae; genus Leucoraja; species Leucoraja erinaceus. Next base: position 75,515,155 of record NC_073383.1, on the reverse strand, counting down.
CATAGACATAGAAACATAGAAATTAGGTGCAGTAGGCCATTCGCCCTTCGAGCCTGCACCGCCATTCAATATGATCATGGCTGATCATCCAACTCAGTATCCCGTACCTGCCTTCTCTCCATACCCCCTGATCCCCTTAGCCACAAGGGCCACATCTAACTCCCTCTTGAATATAGCCAATGAACTGGCCTCAACTACCCTCTGTGGCAGAGAGTTCCACAGATTCACCACTCTCTGTGTGAAAAAAGTTCTTCTCATCTCGGTTTTAAATGATTTCCCCCTTTATCCTTAAGCTGTGACCCCTTGTCCTGGACTTCCCTAACATCGGGAACAATCTTCCTGCATCTAGCCTGTCCAACCCCTTAAGAATTTTGTAAGTTTCTATAAGATCCCCTCTCAATCTCCTAAATTCTAGAGAGTATAAACCAAGTCTATCCAGTCTTTCTTCATAAGACAGTCCTGACATCCCAGGAATCAGTCTGGTGAACCGTCTCTGCACTCCCTCTATGGCAATAATGTCTTTCCTCAGATTTGGCGACCAAAACTGTACGCAATGCTCCAGGTGTGGTCTCACCAAGACCCTGTACAACTGCAGTAGAACCTCCCTGCTCCTATACTCAAATCCTTTTGCAATGAACGCTAACATACCATTCGCTTTCTTTACTGCCTGCTGCACCTGCATGCCTACCTTCAATGACTGGTGTACCATGACACCCAGGTCTCGCTGCATCTCCCCCTTTCCCAATCGGCCACCATTTAGATAATAGTCTCCTTTCCCGTTTTTGCCACCAAAATGGATAACCTCACATTTATCCACATTATACTGCATCTGCCAAATATTTGCCCACTCACCCAGCCTATCCAAGTCACCCTGCAGTCTCCTAGCATCCTCCTCACACCTAACACTGCCCCCCAGCTTAGTGTCATCCGCAAACTTGGAGATATTGCCTTCAATTCCCTCATCCAGATTATCTTCCGTTTTGTATTGTGTTTACATATTCTGTCAATCAATCAATCAGATTTATTCATCACATACACAATAAAGTGCAGTAAAATGAATTTGCCAGCAGCGGTACAATCAAAAAGAACACACAATAACAATTTAACACAAACATCCACCACAGCATTCTGCACTGTGGTGGAAGACACAAAGTATAGTCAGTCCTCCTCCATTGTTCCCCCGTGGTCGGGGCCATAAACCTCCGCAGTCGCCGCTGCGGGCGACCCGATGTACAGGCCCTCGCGCCTGGAAGGTAAGTCGCGAATCGGCGCTTCCCTACCGGAGACCGTGGCTTCAGGATGTTGTAGGCCGCTGGCCGGCGGTTGGAGCTCTTCTGCTCCAGGGATCCCCAATGAGGGATCTGAGGCGCCGGACGCCGTGCTCGTGCTCCGCAGACCGCGGCTTCAAGATGTTGAAGGCCGTGGGCCGGCGGTCAGAGCTCTTCTCCTCCGCGGATCCCCAATGAAGGATCCCAGGCTACACAGAAAAGCTGGAGAAACTCAGCGGGTGCAGCAGCATCTATGGAGCGAAGGAAATAGGCAACGTTTCGGGCCGAAACCCTTCTTCAAACTGTCTCCGGAGAGAAGAGGAGAACTTCTTCAAGGTAGGTATATCTTGAAGAGATAACGCAGTAGAGTGTACACAGTGTTAAAGAGGGAACTGCAGATGCTGGAGAATCGAAGGTTACACAGAAAAGCTGGAGAAGGATCCCAGGCTCCGGACGCCGCGCCCGTTGCTAGAAGCTCCGCAGACCGCGGCTTCAGGCTGTGACAGTCTGCGGGCCAGCGATCGGAGCACTACCTTCTGGCGACCCCGGCATGGGTTCGCCCCGCTCCGCGATGAAAAATATTCATGCTGCACCCGCTGCTGAACCTCCGGGCCTGACTCCGGGAAAGGCCGCACTAATCCATGGTGTTAGGCCGTGAGGGAGGCGACATGGAAACAGTTGCCTCTCCATAGGGGAGGCTACCGAAAGCGGTTCTCCCTTTTTCCCCCTCACCACCCCCCACACAAGACACACCAAGAGACATTAAAACACACATTTGGACACACAAAAAAACCCCAGTAGAAATGACGAACACGCTGCTGGCAGGGCAGCCGTCCGCCAGTGCCCCAACCACACCTAAATTCACCTCCAGTTTAAATTCCATATTTTGGGAGGACCAGGAAACCAAGAAGAACCAAGAATTGCAGAGGCCAATTAACTTACAAACTCGCATGTTTTTTAGGATGTGGGAGAAAGCCAGAGGATTCGGAGGAAACAAATGTGCTCACAGAGAGAGCATGCAAACTCCACACAGAGAGCACCCAAGGTCAGGGTTGGATCCAGGTCTCGGGTGCTGTGAGGCAGTGGCTCTACTGGCTGCACCATTGTGCCACTGTACATTTTTGTCCTGTTTCTTTACATTGATGTGGGAAAAATCTGAAGAAGTGACTCGACCCTCTCTGATGCATTCAAGAGAGAGGTAGATTTAGCTCTTAGGCCTAACGGAATCAAGGGATATGGGGAGAAAGCAGGAACAGGGTACTAATTTAGATGATCATATTGAATGGTGGTGCTGGCTGGAAGGGCCGAATGGCCTACTCCTGCGTCTATTTTCTATCTTACTATGTTTTTGTGACCTGAAATGTCACCTATTCCTTTTCTCCATAGATGCTGCCTGACCCGATGAGTTACTCCAGCATTTTGTGTCTATCCCCTGTGGGAATCTAAATACATAGGCTGAGAGCTGTTGTGTGAATGATTGGGTTAACATATGATGAGCATTTGATGGCACTGGGCCTCCAATGTTTAATTTTAGTTTAGAGATACAGCGCAGAAACAGGCCCTTTGGCCCACCGAGTCCGCACCGACCAGCGATCCCCGCACACTTAGCACTATCCTATAACCAACACTTACTGAATAGTGAAAGGTGTGGATAGAGTGGATGTGGAGAGGATGTTTCCACTAGTGGGAGTGTCTCAGCAAGAGACTGTGCATTAGGGTTGCCAACTTTCTCACTCCCAAATAAGGGACAAAAGGTCAAAATACGGGACAAATTCCCAAAATAAGGGGCAATTCGGTGATCGACTCAGCCGTGGCTGGGTGAATGATGAGTTGGCCCGGGTGCTGGACTGCACACAAAGCCCAGCCGGCGGGCCAGCTGAGGAGTTTTGCCCCGGGCAGCGCGAAGTCATGCGCAAAGTCCGGCGCCCCATCCAACTCATGAGCCAATGATCGGCCATGAGAAGGAGGGGTGGTGATGGTGTCGGCGGTAAGCGAAGGTCCGAAGGTCGGACAACTGGCCGGGCTGCCGACCAATGGGGCCACGAGCGAGGCGCTGCTGCTGCTGCTGCACTCCATGGGCTGCACTACGTCGGGGCGGGTGAGGCGGGGCCGGACGTGGCGACAGTCCCCTCGAACTGAGTAGTAGCAGTCAAATATGGGACAAGGGAGGTCCCGTATGCGACAAACCAATTTAGCGCAATATACGGGATGTCCTGGCTAATATGGGACTGTTGGCAACCCTATCTGTGCATCTACCCGATCTATTAATCTCACAATGTTATACACAATATATAGTTTATTTATTTATAATTATGTTGGGTTCTCAGATATTTATTCATTTACTCTGGGATTCAATTTTACCCGATGTATTTGTGAAAGAGGAAAAACATATATCAGTGGAGATGACAATGGTGGTTAAGTTTAATCAACAAAAACAAGCTCAGATTATTAATTTAATGCCATCTGTTGTTGCGAGTGCTATTTCATGTCATTATAGCTTAGTTTAGTTTAGCGATACAGCACGGAAACAGGCCCTTCGGCCCAGCGAGTCTGCACCGACCAACAATCCCCGCACATTAACACTGCCCTCCACATACTAGGGACAATTTACATTTATACCAATCCGATTAACCTACAAACCTGTGCGTCTTTGGAGTGTGGGAGGAAACCGAAGACCTCGGAGAAAACCCACAGAGGTCACGGGGAGAACGTACAAACTCTGTACAGTCAGCGCCCGTAGACCGGATGGAACCCGGGTTTTGCCGCTGTAAAGGGCCTGTCCCACGAGCATGCGACTCCATGCGGCAAGCGTGACCTAACGTGGTCGCTTGAGCCGTACGGCCTTGCGGGGCCGGTCTCACTTCGATCGCCGGAGCCGTATGGAGTTGTGCGGAGCTGGTCCCGACATTGCGCGGGGCTCCGAAAAACTGACCATGTTTAGAAATTCTGGGCGGCAACGGCCTGCCGGCCCGCTGCTGCCTCGACGCCGTACGCACCGCATCGATGCCGTACATCACGGGCGAACTTCCTGCGGACTTGGCTCGAACTTCATGTCACTCCTCGACTTCCGCGCGGCCCCCGCTTCTGGTTTGGTCGCGCTTGCCACATGCAGTCGCATGCTCGTGGGACAGGCCCTTAAGGCGGCAACTTTACCATTGCGCCACTGTGCGCCTTAAAAGCATAAAATGTTGGAAATTCTTCATAGGTCAGGCCACATCTGTGGGAAGAGAACTCGAGTTAACGTCTCAGGTCAACGACCTCATTAGTTCCATTTGGTTTTCATTTTATTTTAGATTTCCAGCATCCACTTTTCATTTGATTACAATTTACCTGTTTCCTTGTATAAATGCCCCATATGATCAAATGGCTAAGAACAGAAATAGCTAAGACCACTGGGCGAAATACCATACACAAAGAGTCTCCACATTTTGGGCACTGACAATGTTACAAGGTATTCAATGTTTAAGAAGGAACTGCAGCTGCTGGAAAAATCGAAGGTAGACAAAAATGCTGGAGAAACTCAGCGGGTGAGGCAGCATCTAGCATCAGCGAAGGAATAGGTGACGTTTCGAGTCGAGACCCTTCTTTAGATGGTGTGTGGGTGGGGGGAGGGGGTGGGAGGGAAGAAGAAAGGAAGATATGGAGACAGTGGGCTGTGGGAGAGCTGGGAAGGGGAGGGAAAAGAGGGAGAAAACAAGGACTACCTGAAATTGGAGAAGTCAATATTCATACTACTGGGGGTAAACTGCCCAAGCGAAAAATGAGGTGCTGCTCCTCCAATTTAGGGTGGGCCTCACTCTGGCCATGGAGGAGGCCCAGGACAGAAAGATCGGATTCGGAATGGGAGGGGGAGTTGAAGTGCTGAGCCACCGGGAGATCAGGTTGGTTATTGCGAACTGAGCGGAGATTTTGGGCGAAGCGATCGCCAAGCCTACGCTTGGTCTCACCGATGTAGAGCAGCTGACATCTAGAGCAGCGGATGCAGTAGGTGAGGTTGGAGGAGGTGCAGGTGAACCTCTGCCGCACCTGGAATGACTGCTTGGGTCCTTGAATGGAGTCAAGGGGGGAGGTAAAGCGACAAGTGTAGCATTTCCTGCGGTTGCAAGAGAAAGTACCAGGGGAGGGGGTGGTTTGGGTGGGAAGGGACAAAATGACCAGGGAGTTACGGAGGGACCCACTGCAAACCCGGTTCTGTTAACATGCCCCTATAGATTCTTGTTTTACATTTTACAGAAAGAACTGGTGGGAGAATCTAGGACCAGAGGTCATAGCCTCAGAATTAAAGGAAATTCTTTTAGGAAGGAGATGAGGAGAAATTTATTTCGTCAGAGGGTGGAAATCATCGCCACAGAAGGCTGTGGAGGCCAAGTCAATAATGGATATTTTTAAGGCAGAGATAGATAGATTCTTCATTAGGACGGGTGTCAGGGGTTATGGGGAGAAGGCAGGAGACAGGGGTTAGGAGGGAGAGATAGATCAGCCATGATTGCATGGCGGAGTAGACTTGATGGGCTGAATGGCCTAATTCTGCTCCTATCACTTATGGAAAAACAATTATTAACCCCATTTCAGCTCAGGTCATGGACTGATACCATAGATCTACATTGGTCGCCAGCCACATTATGTGAGGTGTCTGCACAGCAACATGGCAGCGGCAGAGTTGCTGCCTTACAGCGCCGCAGACACTGCTTCGATACTGACTACGGGTGCTGTCTGTGCGGAGTTTGTACGTTCTCTCTGTGACCGCGTGGGTTTTCTCCGGGTGCTCCGCTCTTTCCCCCCCCACACTCCAAAGACGTGCAGGTTTGTAGGTTAATCGGCTTGGTATAAATGTAAAATTGTCCCTAGTGTGTGGAGGATAGTATAAATGTGAGGGGACCGCTGGCCGGCGCGGACCCGGTGGGCCGAAGGGCCTGTTTCCGCACTAAACTAAAATAAACTAAACTAAAAACAGGCACAGCATCGATCACTGGAGAAAAACATTAGCAATGCAATCTTCTCGTGATTAATACTGTACTGAACGTTCTGCAGCCTTTGCCACCTGTTCAAACTCACTGCCATCTGCACCTCTGTCCCTCCCTGCCAGCTGCCCGCTCTTGCCAGCTGCAAATGGCACTGTGAGCACACAGCTGACACAGCTTGAACCTACCCTGATCTCCCGGTTTCCAGACACTCTAACTCCCCTTCCCATTCCCACACTGACCTTTCTGTCCTTGGCCTCCTCCATTGCCAGTGTGAGGCTAAACGCAAATTGGAGGAACAGCATGTCATATTTTGCTTGGGCAGCTTACAGCCCAGTGATATGAACATTGATTTCTTGCACTTCAGGTAGCCCCGGCTTTCCCTCTAAACCCTCTCCCACCCAAGTCCCACCAGCTTCTCGTTTTCATAGAAACATAGAAACATAGAAAATAGGTGCAGGAGGATGTCATTCGGCCCTTCGAGCCAGCGCCGCCATTCATTGTGATCATGGCTGATCGTCCCCTATCAATAACCCATGCCTGCCTTCTCCCCATATCCCTTGACTCCACCAGCCCCCTAGAGCTCTATCTAACTCTCTCTTAAATCCATCCAGTGACTTGGCCTCCACTGCCCTCTGTGGCAGGGAATTCCATAAATTCACAACTCTCTGGGTGAAAAAGTTTTTTTCTCACCTCAGTCTTAAATGACCTCCCCTTTTATTCGAAGACTGTGGCCCCTGGTTCTGGACTCACCCAACATTGGGAACATTTTTCCTGCATCTAGCTTGTCAAGTCCTTTTATAATTTTATATGTTTCTATAAGGTGCCCCCTCATCCTTCTAAAATCCAGTGAATACAAGCCTGCAAACTTCAGTTAAAATCGAGTCTACTCCACGAGTCTACTCCACCATTCAATCATGGCTGATCTCTGCCTCCTAATCCAATTTTCCTGCCTTCTCCCACACTGGGGTTTCATATCTGAACATTGCCAAGACATAATGTGTGGGAAGAAACTTGCAGATGCTGGTTTCAACCAAAGATAACCAAAACAAAATGCTGGAGTAACTAAACGGAGCAGGCAGCATCTCCGGAGAGAAGGAATAGGTGACGCTTTGGGTCGAGACCCTTCTTCAAACTGAGGGCGGGTCTGGACCCGAAACGTCACCCACCCCTTCTCTCCAGAGATGCTGCCTGTCCCGTTTAGTTACTCCAGCATTTTGTGTCAATCATTGACAAGACTTATTAGAGAGTCATAGGGAGCCATAGATCCGTACAGCATTGCCCACGCCGACCAACATGCCCCATCTACACTTGCCCGCGCTTGGCCAATGAACCTCTGAACCTCTCCTATCCATGTAGCTGTCCAACGTGCTATTGACGTGCTATTCAAAACCGGGAAGAAAGCTATTGACAAACACTAAAGAGTCATAGAGTGACACAGTGTGGAAACAGGCCCTTCCGCCCAACTCACCCACACCGGTCTACAATGTCCCAGCTACACTAGTCCCACTTGCCTGCACTTGGTCCATAACCCTCCAAACCTGTCCTATCCATGTACCTGTCCAACTGTTTCTTAAACGATGGGATAGTCCCAGCCTCAACTACCTCCTCTGGCAGCTTGTTCCATACACCCACCACCACTCTGTGTGAAAACGTTACCCCTCTGATTCCTATTAAATCTTTTTAAGGATCTTTTTATAGTGATCCAGAGGGATTTTAAAGAACATTTAAACAAATGATGGGGGTATATAACGTTCTGCCTATTCACATCATCATCGCAGGACAGTCAAGAAGATTCAACATGGTTTAATGAAAGAGAGATCACGTTTGATAAATTTGATTGATTGTTTTGAAAGCGCAACAAAGCGGAACATGGAGGGGTATCAGTAGATGTAGTGGCTTTAGATATTCAGAACAGCTTTGAAAATGTACCACATAAAAGGTAACTAAACTACAAACTGTTTTGCTTGCTCTAGGGGCTAGGGACTTAAGAACTTTTTCTTTGTTTACGTTTGTTCAGTTTACTTTATATTGTCAACTGTTAGTGAGTTGCAGTGCAAAGTTTTTTTGTTGCATGCTTCCCAGTCAACGAAAAGACCATACATGATTACAATCATGCCTTCTTCTTCTTGTGTGTGGCATGCACAGCCTAAAGTTGTTGGACAACTTGTTCTATTTGATCTTCCGTTTGTGCACGTCGAGTTGATTGCATTAGTCGAAACAGGGCGGACCACGTGAAGGTTGCAATCTTCCACCCCACAATCATACCGTCCACTGTGCACAGATATCTTCTTAGGTCCCCCTCTGTCGTGGCAGACCATGGGTGTCTCCAGAGGTGGAGGACGCCCGTGCGTGACTTTGTTTAACGTGGGGAGACTGGTGCACAGACAGCCACCCCACGGTCCCTGACAGATCTGGGTCAGGATCCAGTGGCATGGAGTCCAAGACGACCGGAGACCCTTTTCTGCTGCAGCCTTCATCCTCCTTCACAGCTGTTGTGACGCTCCACTAAGGTCAGCCATCATCCTCCGCCTGTTCCACGGTTGAGGTCTTGGTTGGATTGCTCTTTGTCAGAGACCTCCTCGATCTTACCGGCAAGGGTGGCCCTACCAGGAGCACAGCTCCAGACGGCATCGCTCTCAGGATCTCAGGTCCACTTCTCTATCTTGACAAGGTGACCATCCACGGTGAAGTACAGATATAAGGATAGAAACATAGAAACATAGAAATTAGGTGCAGGAGTAGGCCATTCGGCCCTTCGAGCCTGCACCGCCATTCAATATGATCATGGTTGATCATCCAACTCAGTCTCCCGTACCTGCCTTCTCTCCATACCCTCTGATCCCCTTAGCCACAAGGGCCACATCTAACTCCCTCTTAAATATAGCCAATGAACTGGCCTCGACTACCCTCTGTGGCAGAGAGTTCCAGAGATTCACCACTCTCTGTGTGAAAAATGTTCTTCTCATCTCAGTTTTAAAGGATTTCCCCCTTATCCTTAAGCTGTGACCCCTTGTCCTGGACTTCCCCAACATCGGGAGCAATCTTCCTGCATCTAGCCTGTCCAACCCCTTAAGAATTTTGTAAGTTTCTATAAGATCCCCTCTCAGTCTCCTAAATTCTAGAGAGTATAAACCAAGTCTATCCAGTCTTTCTTCATAAGACAGTCCTGAGATTCCCAGGAATCAGTCTGGTGAACCTTCTCTGCACTCCCTCTATGGCAAGAATGTCCTTCCTCAGATTTGGAGACCAAAACTGTACGCAATACTCCAGGTGTGGTCTCACCAAGACCTTGTACAACTGCAGTAGAACCTTCCTGCTCCTATACTCAAATCCTTTTGCTATGAAAGCTAACATACCATTCGCTTTCTTCACTGCCTGCTGCACCTGCATGCCTACTTTCAATGACTGGTGTACCATGACACCCAGGTCTCGCTGCATCTCCCCTTTTCCTAGTCGGCCACCATTAGATAAGATAAGATAAGGCGGTAAGATCGAGGAGGTCTCTGACAAAGAGCAATCCAACCAAGATACAGGATAAGGGGTATATAATTTAGTGCATGGTAAAAAACAATAAAGTCCGAATAAAGATAGTTCAAAGAGAGTTGTGAATTCACCTAGAGAGTTGTGAACTTGTGGAATTCTCTGCCACAGAAGGCAGTAGAGGCCAACTCGCTAGATGATTTAAAAGAGTTAGATAGAACTCTAAGGGCTAGTGGAATCAAGGGCTATGGGAAGAAGGCAGGCACGGATTACTGATTGTGGATGATCAGCCATGATCGCAATGGCTGTTGAGAAGATGGTTTGTGTAGGAAGGAACTGCAGATGCTGGTTTAAACCAAAGTGAAAGGCTTGGATAGAGTGGATGTGGAGAGGACGTTGATGGAGGATGGGCGAAATAGCCTAAAATTTACTCTTCTAGCTGGTGAACTTGCGAAATAAAAACACATAAAGTTCAGTATAATATATTGGCATTGAAAGGGATGGGCTGCCTGACAAGACGCTGGAGTGCCGATTTGGATCGAGATCCTTCTTCAGAATCTTTTTTGGGGAGAAGGCAAAACAGAGACCGTGTGGGTGTTGGAGAACGACAAGGTAGGAGGCTGTGGAGAGCAGACAACCAGCAGTGATGCAATCAGAGATAGTCTGCAAAAGTGCTCATCTGTGGGGGCCTTGGTCCAAGGGTAGGTAGAAGGAGGTGTCCGAGAGCTGGCGCCTGGCCCCAGCCCCATAGAGGTCAGCTCCGAAACAACACCTATTCCTTTTCTCCAGAGATGCTGCCTGACCTGCTAAAGTTAACCTATGATGAGCGTTTGTCACCTCTGGGCCTGCACTCGCTGGAGTTTGGAAGAATGAGGGGGCGACCTCATTGAAACCTACAGAATAGAGAAAGGCTTGGATGGAGTGGATGTGGAGAGGATGTTTCCACTAGTGGGAGAGTCCAGGACTAGTGGTCATAGCCTCAGAATTAGATTCAGATTCAGATTCAGATTCAGAAAACTTTATTGTCTGTCGTGACAGAAAATCTTCTTTGACGTGGCTCAACATACAGACAGGACAATGTACTGATAAGCAGTCATACAACACAGATTTCTGCGAGCACACCCAGTGTGTATCGATCTTAAAAGCAAATATAAGATTAAAAACTGTAAAAATAGACAAGATAAACATAGAACATAGGTGCAGGAGTAGGCCATTCGGCCCTTCGAGCCTGCGCCGCCATTCAATATGATCATGGCTGATCATTTAAAGGACGTTCTTTTAGGAAGGTAATGAGGAAGACTTTCTTTAGTCAAAGGGTGGTGAATCTGTGGAATTATTTGCCATAGAAGGCTGTGGAGGCAAAGTCAGTGGATATTTTTAAGGCAGAGATAGATAGATTCTTGATTGGTACGGGTGTCAGAGGTTTTAAGGAGAAGGCAGGTGAATAGGGTTAGTAGGGAGAGATAGATCAGCCCTGATTGAATGGCGGAGTAGACTTAATGGGCCGAATGGTCTAATTCTACTCCTATTCCTTATGACCTTATGACCTTACGGGTTACTTCAGCTTTTTGTGTGTCTCTCTCCGGCTTAAATCAGCATCTGCAGTTCCCTCCTACACATTTTTTCTGCAAGTTGGGCTTGTGTCAATGACTAATGTGGCTAATGCCGATCAATGTCTCACACGGCAATAGAACACGAACAGCAAATTTAAAACATGTCTTTCGATAATTTGGAAAAGGAAACAATTTACTGGGCAAATGAGCTTAGGGGATTAATGAATATTTGCCAACCGCGTTGATCAATACTGATTTAAGGTAATGGAACATTGTTCAAAATGTCCACCCAGTTAACACAGCAAAGTAAGCTTTCGATGTGTGTTGGGATCTGAGTTAGCGGCCCTGGATGCTGAAATTAGAGAGCGGAAGAGACACTGAGGCAGAAAAGTCTAGGCTGATGTTTCAATACAGTATTGAATGAGAGCAATACTATCGAAAGACAGACACAAAAAGCTGGAGTAACCCAGAGAGTCTGGCGGCAACTCTGGAGAAAAGGGATAGAAACATAGAAACATAGAAAATAGGCGTAGGAGTAGGCCATTCGGCCCTTCGAGCCTGCACCGCCATTCAATATGATCATGGCAGATCATCCAACTCAGTATCCTGTGTAGGGGTTTTGTTTCCCTTTACTCTCCACTTCAGGCCCAACTGCCCGAGTTATTCTCTCCCTTGTCAGAGGGTCAAACGGCCACCACTCCACTCGAGCGGTTTCCAAGAGAGAGAATACAACAAAAGGGATTCCCCTAGGTTCTAGACCTCGGAACTATGGTGGGATATGATAAAAGGTTGAATTGACCAGAGTGTGCTGATGAGGGAAAACAGAAACCAAGATGGACTCAAAGCAAGTCTAAATGCTTTATTAAACAATGAGAAATCGATTCTCACCAACACTACATAATACGTGGCTAAACTTATGCTTTAAACTAAGACTATGGACGGAAAACTATCGGGCACGTCGTAAAACTTACTTTACACAATTTTACTTGCAAGTATGCTCCCCCTTTCCCATTCTCCATTAGGATGTGGGAGGACACCAGAGCACCCATGCTGTCATGGAGAGAATGTACAAACTCCGTACAGACAGCATCCATCGTCAGGATCGAACCTCTGGTCTCTGGCACTGTAAGGCAGCAACTCTACCGCTGCACCAGCGTGCCACTCTAAACCTCATAACCCGCCTGCCTTTACAACCTCATTACCTATTTACAACATAATCTTATGATCATTGAATTTTCCAATTTCAAGTAACTAACCAACAACCGCCCCTCTCTGCCCTTCCCTATTTTTCTCCCCTCCCTTCCCTGAGCCCCAGCTGGAGTTGCCCCCATTTCCCCCTTTCCCCTTCCTCCTTGTCCCCTTCCACCTCCATTCCTTCATCTGGCTTCACAATTTGGACCTCTTCAAACCTTATCTCAAACTTTTTGCATTTTCATCTCTGATCTTTGTCAAGCCTTCTGCTTATCGAAAAAAACCCCCACCTCACCTGTACCCACCTATCACTCACTCCCACATCTCTTCCAGCTCTGTCCCTGCTCTCCACCACAATCAGTCTGAAGAAGGGTCCTGACCCAAAACGTCACCCATCCCTATTCTCCAGAGATGCTGCCTGTCCCATTGAGTTACACCAGCACTTTTGTGCATCATTTACGCACCATTTACGCGTCACGATGTGCGCGTGGTGAGGCGTGGTGGCATAGGCTGTGACGCGCGGTCGCGCGCGGTGCCCCAGGATTTTGGGATTCACAAATTCACGCGAATGACGCCCAAGTGGGCCAGGCCCTTTTGTGTCTTTTTTTTTGTGTATAATCTAAATTCAGCTCTGCGCAATCAAATTTCTCATCTGATCATGTTCTGCAGTATTGCATGGTGAAAGTTGCTCGTTCCAACGTTCCACGTGTGATTAACATTGTTGGTTTTAAGGTACTGCCTCTTGGAAACCTGGTTACCACGCAAATAATAACATTTTATTTCAGCTGCCGTTCACTACTCAAGGAGCACATATAACTCCCCCTTCAAACCCATTGTAACGTGAGGCGTGAGGTTCGGGGAAAGAGTTCTAGCTCTTCCCTTTTATAAAAAAAACATATTTTCCTTCAAAGATAGACACAAAATCCTGGAGTAACTTAGTGGGACAGGCAGCATCTTAGACAATAGACAATAGACAATAGGTGCAGGAGTAGGCCATTCGGCCTTTCGAGCCAGCACCGCCATTCAATGTGATCATGGCTGATCATCCACAATCAGTATCCCCGTTCCTGCCTTCTCCCCTTATCCCCTGACTCCGCTATCTCTTTCAAGCTCTCTCTTGAAAGCATCCAGAGAACCGGCCTCCACCTGAGGCAGAGAATTCCACAGACTCACAACTCTCTGTGTGTGAAAAAGTGTATCCTCATCTCCGTTTTAAATGCCTTACCCCTTATTCTTATTCTTAAACTGTGGCCCCTAGACTCCCCCAACATCGGGACCATCTTCTTCAGATGAAGGGTTTCGACCCAAAAAGTCACCCATTCACATTCTCTCCAGAGATGCTGCCTGCCCCGCTGAGTTACTGCAACGTCCTGTGTCTCTCCTCGATTTAAAACAACATCTGCAGTTCTTTCCTACACATCCTTTCCTTCAAGCAGCTAATGAGATGCTATTCACTGCACTGGGACCATTCATGACTATTTGCTGCGGGGGGGTTAGAACAAGCCGAGAGAATTTAAATTAGCAATTTGATTATTTACAAATGCTAACGAATGGAAAACAATTTATTTTAATTTGGTATGGAGCTTTTACCTTTAATTCTGAATGATTTACATAATACCGGTGTGCAGGAGTAATCTGCCCTTCACTATGTCAGGTTTTAATGGGCACAAGTGATGAGTGTTTGGGAGTGTCACGAACATTCAATTTTAATTAGTTTTGCTTGCTGGTGAAAAAAGTTCTGGGAAATGAGACGAATGCTATTTACTCAAAGCCTGCGGTGCAGTCTTGATATTAACAGAATTACGCTTCCTTTCCTTGGATAAATGCAATGCTTAATTTCACATCCCTTTCGCAGTGGCTATAGGTGTTCGACATGGCTCAGTGTCACAGAGTCATAGAGTCGTACAGCGTGGAAACTTGCCCCACGGCCCAACTTGCCCACGTGTCCCAGCTGCACTAGCCCCACCTGCCCGCGATTGGCCCATATCCCTCTAAACCAGTCCTGTCCATGTACCTGTCCAAATGTTTCTCGAATGTTTCAATAGTCCCGGCCTCAACTACCTCCTCCGTCAGCCTGTTTCACACACCCACTAGCCTTTGTGTGAAAAGGTTTACCTGTCAGATTCCTATTAAATCTTTCCCCCCCTCTGAAGAAGGTTTCGGCCCGAAAAGTTGCCTATCTCCTTCGCTCCATAGATGTTGCTGCACCCGCTGAGTTTCTCCAGCATTTTTGTGTACCTTCGATTTTCCAGCATCTGCAGTTCCTTATTAAACACTTTCTCCCCCTCACCTTAAAACGATGTCCCTTGTTCTTGATTCCCCTACTCTGTGCAAGAGACTGTGAGTCTACCCGAAACTATTCCGTTCATGAGAGGGTAGATACTTTTTCCTTGAGTTTGAAGTTGTTTGGTCTAAAGTTCCGTGACAATTCAAAACTTTTTCCCACGATGGATGAAACGAAATCTGAAGACGGGTTCCGTCCCAAAACGTCACCTATTCCTTTTATCCAGAGACGCTGCCTCACCTGCTGAGCTACTCCAGCATTTTGTGTCTATCTTCTGGACAAATCAAATAGCAGAGGGCATAGGTTTAACTGAGAGGGATAAAGTTTAATGGAGATGCGCAGATATGATCGCGACATTTAAGAGACTTTTGATCAGGCACGATGGCGCAGCGGTAGAGTTGCTGCCTCACAGCGCCAGATTCTCAGGTTCGATCCTGACTATGGGTGCTGTCTGTACCGAGCTTATGTGCTCTCCCCGTGACCTGTGTGGGTTTTCTCCAGGTGCTCGGGGTTGCCTCCCACACTCCAAAGACGTACAGGTTTGTAGGCAAATTGGCTTGGTAAAAATTGTAAACATTTGTCCCTGGTGTGTGTAGGATAGCATTAGTGTGCACGGATCGCTGGTCGGCTTGAACTCAGTTTCCCTGTTTCCGCACTGTATCTCTAAACTAAACTTAATCGAAACAAAACATGGATATGCAGAAAATATGGATCATGTGCTCGCAGGTAAGAGTTGGGTTTGGGATCATGTTCGGCACAGATGTTGTAGCCAGAAGGGTCTGTTCTATGTTCCATGTTCTATCGCCCAGGACACCATATATATTCAGTCTGAAGAAGGGTTTCGGCCCGAAACGTTACCTATTTCTTTCACTCCATAGATGCTGCTGCACCCGCTGAGTTTCTCCACCATTTTTGTGTACCACACCATACATATTGTTCTTTTTCTTAACAATAGCCCTATAGCTAGGCATCCACCTGTAACAAGCAGTTATGCCCTTGATTTTATGCCTCATCTGATTGCTAGAACTCTCACATAGAGACATGACAAATAGGTTCAGGAATAGGCCATTCGGCCCTTCGAACCAGCACCACCATTCAATATGATCATCCAAAATCAGTACCCCGTTCCTGCTTTTTCCCCATATCCCTTGTACAGTGCTGTTCCCCCCACACTAATGCACCATGATATGGCATCATAAGAGGAGAGGACTCATGCCTAAGTGTTGAACGCAAATTAAACACAAAATGCAGGCCAAGGGGCCGGTTCCTTCACTGTACAGTTCTATGTTTTATGGTCTATGTTCTATATCAGAATCAATGCACTGATGCCCTTGTGAAAATTGTCCCTATTGTGTGTAGGATGAACTAGACAATAGACAAAAGGTACAGGAGTTGGCCATTCGGCCCTTCGAGCCAGCACCACCATTTAATGTGATCATGGCTGATCATCTACAATCAGTACCCCATTCCTACCTTTACAATCTACCCCGTTCCTGCAGTATGCGTGATTGCTGGTCGGCATGGTCGCGGTGGGCTTGTTTCCATGCTGTGTCACTGAATTAATCTAAACCAAACTAACGTGCAGGACAGGTCAGTCCGCGTCAGTGGGAAGAGAAACGTTTCAGTTCGAAGAGCCTTCTTCAGAATTCACATGTTTAAGAAGGAACTGCAGATGCTGGAAAATTGAAGGTAGACATAAATGCTGGAGAAACGCAGCGGGTGAGGCAGCATCTATGGAGCGAAGGAAATTGGCGGCGTTCTATGGAGTGTTTCCTATTTCAATGAGAAGGGTTTAAACCCGAAACGTTGCCTATTTCCTTCGCTCTATAGATGCTGCCTCACCTGCTGAGTTTCTCCAGCATTTTTGTATACCTTCGGAATTCACATGTCCAGCTTTTTCTGCCTTTGAGCCAGTTGTCAATCCAATGTGTAGGAAGGAACTGCAGATGCTGGTTTAAACCGAAGATAAACACAAAAAGCTGGAGTAACTCAGCTGGACAGGCAGCATCTCTGGAGAGAAGGAACAAGTGAGGAATGGGTCTGAAGAAGGTTCTCGACGCGGAACGTCACCCATTCCTTTTCTCCAGAGATGCTGCAAGACCCGCTGAGTTACTCCAGCATTTTGCATCTATCTTTGGTGTAAACTTGCATCTGCAGTTCCTTCCTACACATTCAGACTTCACTGTTCCAGTATTGTCAATCTCTGATCCAGTTGTCTCTCCGATGAGTTACATTTCCCATCAGTTTACTGCTCTTCTCCAGAGAGGTTAAAATGACACAAAATGTACACTCTGGAGTTTAGAAGGATGAGAGGAGATCCCATTGAAACATATATAAGATTGTTAAGGGCTTGGACACACTAGAGGCAGGAAACATGTTCCCGATGTTGGGGGAGCCCGGAACCAGGGGTCAGGAGTTATGGGGAGAAGGCAGGGAAGGGGTACTGATCAAGGATGATCAGCCATGATCACATTGAATGGCGGCGGTGCTGGTTCGAAGGGCCGAATGGCCTACTCCTGCACCTATTGTCTATTGTCTAAAATCTGTTCTTTGCATTGTGTGATTCTAATCTTGAAATGGAACGGTGTGTAAGAGGTTTATATAAAGAGTAAGGAGGATTTGGAAGGACAGAACAGTGTTCATTGTATATTGTATCCAGCCCTTTCTCTGCCTAATTAAGTTATATGGCCAATGCCATCTGTTATATGTGTGTGACCTCCGTTAGGGACTTCAACTCAAACATGTTCAATGGGCCAAGCATGCTTATAGTGCTTCACTTCTGAGAAAGGATAGAGTCTAATTTAGTTTAGTTTAGTATAGAGATACAGCGTGTAAACAGGCCCATCGAGCCGGCACTGACAAGCGATCATCGCAGATTAACACTATCCTAGAAGGCCTGCTGTGATCTCTATTTCCACATTTTATTTTGATTTACAGTGCTGATTCTCTCTCTAACTGAGAATTATGGATAAGACCAACCCTTGCTTGAACTAACCCTTTACAACATGCAGCAGGGATTTGCCTTCACTCAGTCCACCTATCCCAACGTGATCTCCCGGTTGCCAAGCACACTAATTCCCCTTCCCATTCCCACACTGACCTTTCTGTTGTGGGCCTCCTCCATTGTCAGAGTGCGGCCCATCACAAATTGGAAGAACAGCACCAGCTTACGCCCCAGCGGTATGAACATTGACTTCTCTAATTTCAAGTAGCCCTTGCATTCTCCGTCTCTCCGTCCCTCCCCTACTCTCGTCATCCTGCTAGTTTCAATGTCATCCTGCCTAGTTTCACTATTTGTATCCCTCGTTATCACCTTCTTCCCAGCCAACAATGGACCATTGTGGGCTCCACCTTTCCTTGATCATAATAACAATAATAATAATATTTATTTATATAGCACTCTTAAACAAAATCACTTTGAACCAAAGTGCTTTACAGAGATTGATCAAATTAATTGAATAGATTCAATGTCACAAATTCATACAAAATAAAAAAAGAAAAAGAAAAAAGGAAAAAGACACAGAACAGTACACTATAGAAATCAACAAGAAACGTCCCCCCACAGCAGAATTCACTGTGAGGGAAGGCACTGAAAATATCCAGTTCTCCTCCTCATAGTCCACCCGAGGTCGGGGTCTATATCTGGCCTCCTCAGCCAACCCGGTGTTTTCAGGCCCTCTTGCCGCGAAGCTGGATCATCGGCGTCGGGTGAACATCCTTCAGCGGCTTGGACTGAAGCGGCCGCTTCCTCCCCGAAGACTGCAATGTCCAAAGTTCACAGGCCGCGCCGGCCGGACCTCCGACTCTGGCGATCTCGGATCCCAGGCCCCGCAGTGCTGTAAATCCAGTGCCCGCCCGCCCGCGGCTGGACGCTCTGTAGCCGCAGCTCAACGATGTCGCAGTCGGCGGTCACAGTGCCCCGGAGCTTACCGCAAGGCGACCCGGTAAGGCATCGCCCGCTCCATGTTGGTGTCCCAGCATCTGCACCGCCGGCGAAGCTGTAGTCCCGGCAGGAAACGCCGCTCCAGCGCTGCTCCAGCTCGATGGTAGGCCGCACAGAGAGGACGAAGATGCGGTTCGGAGGAAAACCGCATCTCCGACCAGGTAGGACTGGGGTTAAAATAGTTTCCCCCTTCCCCTCCCCGTACCCACCACATAAAAGAAGACCTCCAAGAAACATTATGTTCTGACAGGACTAAAAACAAAAATAAAAAAGGGTGAAAGGACGGACTGCCGGCGGAACAGCCATACACAACGGCGCATCACCCCTGCAGTCCGCCATGTTGAGTACAAAGGTTCTGGAAACACCCAACTATAAGTCAAGTGGGTTCTATAAACCCCAAAATCATGGCCTGAAGGTGAAAGTACACCCTAGACACCAAAACATGCATAGAAAATCAAATTTTGCTGCCTCACAAATTTATTTTTGAGACAAATTGTTGTTTTCTATTTGAAGGAAAGAATAAGTTCCTGGTTCATTATAGCAATTGTTATTAATTGTACTTATACGGGTCAACTTCAGTTTTAAAACTCAAATACTGTACCAGGCTGGCCTTGACATAACATAATAGGCCTGGGGCCTTTGAAATCCATTGAATGTTGAAGCAGCAGCAACTGTGTAAGCTCCCATGTTCTCATACACCATCCAGTCACCAACTTGCAATTCTGGCAAATCACAGCGTTCTACAATACGATCAAGACCATCACAAGTTGGACCCCAAATACTGGTAGAGTACAGACTCTCATCAGATTTTTGTTTCTGAAAACAAAAAAAGCTCATTACAATGAAATCCCAGAAAACAGGTCGGGTATGAAATTAAGGAAAATTGAAAGACATGAGACAAGTGAAAGATAACTGGCAGAGAGGAGTGTTTAAAAAAAATTAAATGACCCTCACATTTCTACAAAAAACACAAAACTACAGAAGGCGAGCCAAGGCAATGTTTAGTGTTAAATGAGTGAATATTCAGAATAGACCACGGCACAGATTTATTACAGAAAGTGTCCTAAAGGCTGAATGAGGTAGTAGAAAGGCCAAGTCCAGTGCATTCGTCAAATTGTTCACAAACTGTATCAAAGTTATATGAGAATGTTACACTAAAGCTCGTCAAATTTGGATTCTAACAACTATCATCCATCAAAAAGCCAGTGAGGAAAAGCTGATGGAAGACTGAACACAACGGGCTTTTGCAGCACTATCAGAATCAATACGATCAGAGCCTGCTGACTTCCCGACGGTGCATATTTCCACCCAATTTAAAAAAAAATCTCTAGGTTAAATTTACCCTTCAATTCCCCCCTTGGATTCCCTTTTGATAATTCTGACTTGAATATAGTAACTTGCAGCCAATCTCAAATGCTGCTAAGGAAGCCGACAAGGAAGTTGTCAGTTTCAAACTATATAAAAGGCAAAAACAAAATTGGCAAACAACTAAACCACATGAAAGAGATATAGGCATTTAGAAGGAATAAAGAATTATTCCCTTGCCTTTAACATTGCAATTGTATCCACCTCTCCCTGCGGCAGCTCGTTCCATATGCCCACCCACCATCCTGTGTAAATATTTCCCCTCCAATCCTTTATAAATGTTTTAAATCTCTACCTTAACTTTACGACACAAAATAAAAAATATACAATTCCAGATATTATTTAAAATATACATTTATTTCATGGGACCTTACCCTGAGCAGAACTGGCATCACATGAGCATGATCATATAGTATGCAGTTGAATGATCCATAGACCCCATCATTAATGTAATACATTAGGGTTCTGTCATTTTCACCTTCATCTTCACCATCAGAGCCGTTCTGTTCATTGCTGGCTTTGATTTGTTCTTTTGCTTTTCCTTTCATTCGTTTGTTCTTTGTGCCTTTTCATACCGCCAGTTTCCCTCTCCCCTGACTCTCAGTCTGAAGAAGGGTCTCGACCCGAAAACGTCACCTATTCCTTCTCTCCAGAGATGCTGCCTGACCCGCTGAGTTAAGGGCCTGTCCCACTTTCCCGAGTTACTCACGAATTCTCCCGAGTTTTCCCCTTGATCCAAACTCGGAGAATGTCTGTAACGAGTCTGTAGGAGGTACTCGGAGCTATATTTGTTTACTCGTGGACATTTTTCATCAGGCCGAAAAAACGTCCCGACTTACCTGATGCCCCGAGTACCTACGGCTGGCATAACGAGCCGCTTCGATATATCTACGGACTCCTACGGCCACGTTACGGACATTCTCCGAGTTTGAATCAAGGGGAAAACTCGGGAGAATTTGTGAGTAACTCGGGAAAGTGTGACAGGCCCTTTACTCCAGCATTTTGTGTCTATCTTCAGTGTAAACCAGCATCCGCAGTTCCTTCCTCCACATTTTGGCTTCTTCGGTGCATTGGCAGCCTTTCGAACTGGATGTGGAGAGGACTACAACACATCAGATCCTGACAGGTTTAATGAAGCAAATGACACAAGCAGGTGGTTATGTACGATATATAAATATTAATTGGAACTAGCGACTGCTTTATTGGAGGTTACTCTGACCCTTCCTCTGTGTGACCTGGGACTAATGAACCTGATCAGTGGAAGGAGAAAGTTGGCCCACAATGTCTGTGTCGAACATGATGCCAAGACCATTCTGTTACCTAACAGCACCTCATATTTCGCTTGGGTAGTCTGCACCCCAGCGGTATGAACATTGACTTCTCTAACTTCAGATAGCCCTTGCTTTCTCTCTCCTTCCCCTTCCCAGTTCTCCCACTAAGTCTTACTGTCTCCGCCTACATTCTATCTTTGTCCCGCCCACTCCCCTGACATCAGTCTGAAGAAGGGTCTCGACCCCGAAACGTCGCCCATTACTTCTCGCCAGAGATGCTGCCTGTCCCGCTGAGTTACTCCAGCATTTTGTGTCTACCTTCGATTTTACCAGCATCTGCAGTTCTTTCTTACACCTAATCCATATCACTACCTTCCCTGCATATCCATGTTCTGATCCGAAAGTCTCTTAAATGCCAGGTGGTGGGTGCTGGAGGTCGGACAAAGTGCTGGAGTAACTCAGAGGGTCAGGCAGAATCCCTGGCCAACACATGTAGGAAGGAACTGCAGATGCTGGTTTACACCGAAGGTAGACACAAAATGCTGGAGTAACTCCGTGGGACAGGCACCATGAAGAAGTCTGAAGACTTCCTCCAGTCTGAAGAAGGGACCTCGACCCGAAACGTCACCAGTCTTGATAGGTTCATAAGTGATAGGAGCAGAGTTAGGCCAATCGGCCCATCAAGTCTACTCCGCCATTCAATCATGGCTGATCTATCTTTCCCTCTCAACCCCTGGCACCTGTACTAATCAAGAATCTGTCAATCTCCGCCTTAACTGTACCCATTGAATTGGCCTCCACAGCGATCTGTGGCAATGAATTGCACAGATTCACCACCCATCTACCATGTACAGATACAAAATAAAGGGTATAACACCATGAGAACATCATACATGTATAAAATCATGAGAGGAATAGATCGGGTAGATGCACAGAGTCTCTTGCCCAGAGTAGGTGAATCGAGGACCAGAGGACATAGGTTTAAGGTGAAGGGAAAAAGATCACATAGGATTCTGAGGCGTGGATTTTTCGCACAAAGGGCGGTGGGTGTATGGAACGAGCTGCCAGAGGAGGTAGTTGAGGCAGGGACTATTCCAACATTTAAGAAACAGTAAGACAGGTACATGGATAAGACAGGTTTGGGGGGATATGGAAAATCAGCAGCAGGTGGGACTAATGTAGCTGGGACATGTTGGCCGGTGTGGGCAAGTTGGGCCGAAGGACGTGTTTTCACACTGTATCTCTCTATGACGTTTAGTGCATGATATAGTCCAGTATAGTCCGGTTAAAGATAGTCCGAGATTCTAAGACTCTATAACAAACTTTTCATAATTGAAAGGCACTGTATGGATGCAGGTGTTTAAGAAAACACTGCATATGCGGGAAAAATCGAAGGTAGACAAAAATGCTGGATTAACTCAGCGTGTGAGGCAGCATAGAAACATAGAAATTAGGTGCAGGAGTAGGCCATTCGGCCCTTCGAGCCTGCACCACCATTCAATATGATCATGGTTGATCATCCAACTCAGTATCCCATACCTGCCTTCTCTCCATACCCTCTGATCCCCTTAGCCACAAGGGCCACATCTAACCCTCTTAAATATAGCCAATGAACTGGCCTCGACTACCCTCTGCGGCAGAGAGTTCCAGAGATTCACTACTCTCTGTGTGAAAAAAGTTCTTCTCATCTCGGTTTAAAAGGATTTCCCCCTTATCCTTAAGCTGTGACCCCTTGTCCTGGACTTCCCCAACATCGGGAGCAATCTTCCTGCATCTAGCCTGTCCAACTCCTTAAGAATTTTGCAAGTTTCTATAAGATCCCCTCTCAATCTCCTAAATTCTAGAGAAATTCTAGAGAGCATCTATGGAGCAAAGGAATAAGCGATGTTTCGCATCGAGACACTTCTTCAGTCTGATGCGGGAGGGGTGGGGGGGGGGAAGAAAGGAAGAGGCAGAGACAGTGGGCTGTGGGAGAGCTGGTGAGGGGAGGGGAAAGAGGGAGAAAGCAAGGACTACCTGAAATTGGAGAAGTCAATGTTCATACCGCTGGGGTGTAAACTACCCAAGCGAAATATGAGGTGCTGCATTTTGCGGTCCCAATTTGCGGTGGGACCACTCAGGCCTTGGAGGAGGCCCAGGACAGAAAGGTCGGAATCGGAATGGGAGGGGGAGTTGAAGTGCTGAGCCACCGGGAGATCGGGTTGGTTATTGCGGACCGAGTGGAGATGTTGGGCGAAGCGATCGCCAAGCCTGCGCTTGGTCTCACCGATATAGAGCAGTTGACACATGCGGATGCAGTAGATGAGGTTGGAGGAGGTGCAGGTGAACCTCTGCCACACCTGCCTGGGTCCTTGGATGGAGTCGAGGGGGGAGGTAAATGCAGATCATTCCTTTGCAACAATAGAGAGAAAGTCTCCACATAAAAATAAATAAATTCAAAAAGTGTTGGAATGAATCGCTTTCAACTTTTTGCGTCATATCAATTGCGGACTCTCGGCGCAGGCTTTAATACTTGATGCAGCTGCTTAACGCCAGCTCTTTGAATTAATTAGAAGCTAGTATTGAAGTTTGTGCAAATGTATTCACTAACTGGGCTCATAATTATTGCCTTATGTCATCCAGCTAATTAACTCAGGGAATTTCAGTCAATTAGCATGAATTCACTGATAATGGCTCGTGTTCATTTGCATAATGATTGTATTGAGATTGATTGGTGGTAAGTCCTTTCATGTCCAGGAAGAAACGTTTTGGTTTAAGGCCGGTCTGACCTCTCAGACTTCAAAACATTCACGGATGTCTTTGATGGAGTTGTAGAGCATTAATTTCATAAGTCCCAGGAGCGGAATTAGGGCATTCGGCCATTTAATTCAACTCCGCCATTCAATCACGGCTGATCGGTCTTTCCCTCTCAACCCCATTCTCCTGCCTTCTCCCCATAAACCCCCTACGCCCTTACTAATCAAGTATCTCTCAATCTTTGCCTCAAAGATATCCATTAATGAATTCCACAGATTCACCATCCCCTGACTTAAGGAATTCCTCCTTGTCTCCTTTCTAAAGGTGCGTCCTTTTATTCTGAGGCTGTGCCCTCTGGCTGATCTACCCCATTCTCCTGCCTCCTCCGCATTATCCCTGACACCTGTACTAATCAAGAATCTATCACTGATGCAATTATAAAGAAGGCACATCAGCGCCTCTACTTCCTGAGAAGATTACAGAGAGTCGGTATGTCAAGGAGGATTTTACTTCGGAGTCACGTGAGTGACTACGTGAAGAACCCCGCTTACGATGCATGCGTGTCATATCGCTACAAGCATTGCAACGAGTCACACAGGGGGAACGACGTTCCCCAGCGGGAGAATTTGAAAGTCGGGAACAGCAGGTAAGAGACTCTGCGTTCCTTCCACTTACCTTTTAGGTGGAGACATGGACCGGATCCATGAAGGCTGCGGAAAGCTGGCGGGGGAGAACCGCAGAGTGCGGGCAGCCGGCAGGAGCAGCAACGGCACGCCAATCTTCCGGAGAGGAAACACCTGTGCCCGACTTCGCTCCCGCACCGGCAAAATCCACTTCTCTGTTATTATTCTGTTTATTTATTGTGTATATATGGTCTATGGTCTATAGACACACTGAATTTTATCTTCCGTTCTGTATTATGTTTACATATTCTGTTGTGCTGCAGCAAGCACGAATTTCATTGTCCTATCTGGGACACGTGACAATAAAACAGTCTGGACTCTTGACTCTTGACTCAATCTTCGCCCTTCTCTCTCGTACTGAGTATTAATTGGTAGAATGTCCTTTCAAAACCAGAAATAAATGTTTTGGTTTAAGGCCAGCCTGACCTCACGAACATCAAAGCATAGAGTCGACGAGTCATGTTCATACATTTAGGACCATCATGTTTGCTCCGCCATTCAATCACGGCTGATTCACCACTTCCTTTTAACCCCATTCTCCGGCCTTCGCTCTATAATCCCTGACACCTGTACGGATTAGTTAATCAAGAGTACATGGTACGTTACTTTATTGTCACGTATACTGAGGAACAGTAAAATTTATTTTGTATACAGTTTCGCACAAGTATCACTATCATACATCAGTCCCTACTGTTAAGATGTGGATTACAAACATGTCCGAGACACTACATCTTGAAAATATTAGACTTGTCTTGGCAGAAAAACCAGATCATTTTTCCAAGACATGGACATCCTTCACCGATTACTTACAAGGATAGTATGGCACAACACAGCTTAGGATTTAAATCTAACTATGGGTTGGGTGAGGTGGGTGGGGAGGGACGAGAGGCAGGTATATCACCACTTTTCCCTCTCTTCTTCTTTTTGTTCTTTTTTTTTCTTTTTCTTTTTTCTTTCTTTCTTTTACATAGAAACATAGAAAATAGGTGCAAGAGTAGGCCATTCGGCCCTTCAAGCCTGCACTGCCATTCAATATGATCATGGCTGATCATCCAACTCAGTATCCTATACCTGCCTTCTCTCCATATCCCCTGATCCCTTTAGCCACAAGGGCCACATCTAACTTCCTCTTAAGTATAGCCAATGAACTGGCCTCAAATACCTTCTGTGGCAGAGAATTCCACAGATTCACCACTCTCTGCGTAAAAAATGATTTTCTCATCTCAGTCCTAAAAGACTTTCCCCTTATCCTTAAACTGTGACCCCTAGTTCTGGACTTCCCCAACATCGGGAATAATCTTCCTGCATCTAGCCTATCCAACCCCTTAGGAATTTTGGCCCATTCGGCCCATCAAGTCTACTCCGCCATTCAATCATGGCTGATCTATCTCTCCTCCCTAACGCCATTCTCCTGCCTTCTCCCCATAACCCCTGACACCCGCACCAATCAAGAATTAATGGAGTTGTGCGGGGCAGGTTTTTTACACAGTGGGTGGTGGGGCGTGGAATGTGTTGCCAGGGGTGGTGGTGGAGGATGATATGATGGTGGTTTTTAAGAGGCGATTAGATAGTGATTTGTCCTGCCCCCCCTTTCCAGATTTCTCCCCCCTTCCTCTCCTCCTCCCCCCCTCCTTCCTCCTTCCCTCACCCCCTTTTCCTCCTCCCCCCCTTCTTCCCCTCCTTCCTCCTTCCCCCCTCCTTCCCTCACCCCCTTTCCTCCCTCACCCCCCTTCCTCCCCCCCCCTTTCCTTCCTTCCCCTCTCCTCCCCCCCCCTTCCCCCCCATTATCAGTCTGAAGAGGTGTCCTGACACCAAACATCACCAGTTACTCCTGCAGAATTCATTCTGGTTTGCAAAGCAGCATCTGCAGTTTCCTTGTATCGTTAATTAAAAGACTCCTGTTTAATCAAGGTTAATGAGCCCATTAAAATGAATGAGCTAGTGGTAGTACCTGTACCAGCCGTGGCAATCAGCTGGCGACAGTAATGCTCCATCACTGCCCTTGGTACTGATGTGAGCACTGTAGCATGAGGTTCCTTGCATCAATAGCTGACATCCAGTTCAATCCCCTCTGCTATGATATGGGCCTGTCCCACTGTACGAAGTAATTCAAGAGTTCTCCCGAGTTTTCCCCTGATTCGAACTCGGAGAATGTCTGTAGTGGGTCCGTAGGAGTTCGTGGATGTCTCATAGCGGCTTGTACGAGTAAAAAGTAGCAAATTTTTTCATCACGAGTATTTATTTACTCGTGGACATTTTTCACAGTGTTGAAAAAACGTCACAAATTTACCGGATTTCCCGAGTACCTACCGTTACTCATACCGATCCACCAGCAGAGGGGTTCAGGCACAGTCAACTCGGAAAGTTTGGAGTGTAGTAGCTCTGGCACAATGGTTTTGAGTGCAGAGCTAAAATCAACAAACAAAATCCGTGCATAGGTCCCCTGGTGGTCTAGGTGCTGGAGGATGAAGTGCAGGCCCAGGTTGACTGCGTCATCCACTGATCTATTGGCCCAATATGCAAACTGCAGAGGGTCCAGCAGGGGGTTCGTAATATTTTTCAGCTTGGCCAGCACAAGCCTTTCAAGTGTCTTCATGACTGCAGAGGTCAGTGCGGCAGGCCTACAGTCATTAAGACCAGTAATCCTTGCCTTTTTGGATACAGGGCCAATAGTGGAGACTTTGAAGCAGGCAGGGACAGCACAGGTTTGCAGGAACTGTTTGAAAATGTCTGTGTAGACCGGTGCCAGTTGTTCACAACAGAGCTTGAGAGTAGAGGGGGAAATATTGTCCTGGAGATTTCCGGCTTTTCTCTCTTCCGAACAGCCTCTCCACCTCCTCTATTTTTATTGTTGACGATGGAGCAGTGATGTGGTGCAGCACGGAGGGGATGGGCAATTGGGTGTGAAGTGGTGATTGGAGAGGGGTAGGTGGGAAAGGGTCCATTCTTTTCAGGCTGGAGTCTTGCTTGAAGTCGGTGAGGTGGTGATTGGGGAGGAGTGGGTGTGGAAAGGTCCAATCTTTGCAGACTGTGGTCAAGGTTGTGAGTGGGTGTGAAGTGTCGGTTGGGGTGGGAAAGGGTCCAGTCTTTTCAGACTGGACTTTAAGAAGGAACTGCCGATGCTGGAAAATTGAAGTTAGACGAAAATGCTGGAGAGACTCAGCGGATGAGGCAGCATCTATGGAGCGAAGGATATAGGCAACGTTTCGGGTCGAAACCCTTCTTCAGCCTGGAGTCTTGCTTTGAGTAGGTGAAGTGGTGAATGGAGAGGAGTGGGCGTAGAAGGGTCCTGTCTTTGCAGACTGGGGTCTGTCTGTGTTTAAGAGGGAACTGCAGATGCTGGAGAATCGAAGGATACACAGAAAAGCTGGAGAAACTCAGCGGGTGCAGCAGCATCTATGGAGCGAAGGAAATAGGCAACGTTTCGGGCCGAAACCCTTCTTCAGACTGAAGAAGGGTTTCGGCCCGAAACGTTGCCTATTTCCTTCGCTCCATAGATGCTGCTGCACACCGCTGAGTTTCTCCAGCTTTTCTGTGTAACCTGGGGGTCTGTCTGTGTTGGTTGGGGGAAGGGAGGGGGGGAGGGGATACCAGGGTTACGTTTCTGCTTGTGAAACCTGCAGTAGAACTCATTCACGTCATTGGTCAGCTGACGATTGTCCAAAGAGCTGGGGGGCGGTTTCCTCTTATAGCTGGTGATTTCTTGCAAGCCCTTTCGAATTGAAGAAGAATCACTAGCTGAGAACTTGCTCCTCAACTTCTTGAGTACCTTTCCTTGGCAGCTCTGATTCCTCTTCTCCGCGTACTTTGCCTGCCAGTAGAGGTCCGCATCCCCGCTCCTGTACTGTCGGAGCTGTCTGAGTTCTGCAGTAAACCAGGGCTTGTCATTGGTGAACCAGGTCCGGGTCTTAGTTGGAATGCAACTGTCCTCACAAAAGCTGACATATGATGATACAGTGTCCGTATACTCATCGAGGCTTGTGGTTGCTTCCCTGAACACATTCCAATCCGTGCAGTCAATGCAGGATTGTAGGTTCTCAATGACCTTGCTTGTCCGCCTTTTCGTTGTTCTGACCACAGGCTGAGCAGATTTTAGTTCCTGCGTGTAGAAGCGGTGGGCACAGCGTGGACTCTTCAGCGGCGGGCGCAGCGTGGACTATCGGCGGGGAGCGGGCGAGCCCTGGCTGGGGCTTGCTGGAGGGGAGCACTCTGTTTCGCTGGACCGGGGCAGCCGGCAGCCTGAAGCCGCGGTCTGTAGAGCTCCAGCTGGCGCGGCGTCTACAGCCCGGGATCCCTCGTGGGGGACCCGGGAGAAGAAGGAGCTTCCACCGCCGGCCCGCGGCCAACTTCCACCGCGGGCCCGGCGTGAACTTACCATCACCCCTCGAGGGGAGCTTCTGCCGCCGGCCCTGCGGTCTGCGGTGCTTCTGGCTGCGGCGCGGCGGGGACTTTAAATCTTCGACCGCCGGCCTGTGGCCTACACCAACCTAAAGCCGCGGTCTCCGGTGGGGAAGATCCGATCCTGGACTGACTCTGGACTCTGGTCCCGACCACGGGGGGAAATGGAGGAGGACTGGACAAACTTTGTGCCTTCCACCACAGTGATGAATGCTGTGGTGGATGTTTGTGTTACATTTTTATTGTGTATTGTGTGTTCTTTATCATTGTACCGCTGCTGACAAATTCATTTCACTTGCACTTTATGTGCAATGTGACGAATAAAATTGATTGTTGATTGCTGATAGGTTGGAATAAGGTGAACTAGACAATGATCAGAGAGGCCCAGACCCACCCGGGGAATAGAGCAATATGCGTTCTTGATTGCAGTGTAACAGTGATCAAGTGTTCTCTCCCCTCTGGTGGGGCAGGTAACCTGAAGTCTGTAATTTGGAAGGTCACGGCTGAGGTTCGTTTTGTTAAAGTCCCCCAATACAATGACCAGGAAGTCACTCTCTACCCTCATTACCTGGTCAGTGAGTTGCGTTTGCGCCTCACGTACGCAGGCATGGGGTGGGGGAGAACTGGAAACTCCAGCGAGAATAAAGGAGTTAAATTCCCTCGGAGAGTAGAAGGGTTTGCAGTTTATAAAGAAGGATTCTAGGTTGGGAGAGCAGAAGTTGTGATGTCGCTGCACCATCCCCTGGTTGGTATAGAAACATATTCCGCCGCTTCTTGATTTCCCCGCTGCCTCCACTTCGCGTTCCGCTCTGTGAAGTTGGAAACCAGTGCATTGTCCGGGGTCGGCTCACACAGCCAGGTCTCGGTGAAGCACAAGGCAGTGGCTCGAGAGGTCCTTGTTTGTCCGACGCAGGAGTTGCAGTTCATCCACTTTGTTGTTGACAGAACGTACATTTGCCAGGAACATACTTTGGAGTAGTGTGCGTGATCCTCGTCGCCGGAGTCGGGCGAGTGCTCCAGAGCGCTTCCCATGGGTCCTCCTCCATCTCAAGACCTTGAACGCAGCCACAGCCCCTGCCGACGAGTTTGTCCGAATAATCCAGCGAGTGAGAGCAATCCGGAACGATGTTTGGAGGTACTGTATGTCCAATGTTTATGAGTACCTCTCTCGTGAAAGTGACCTTTGTCGGGTTTTCCCAGAAGGCACAAACTAACAAACACATACAAAGCAGCAAGGAGCTGCACACCGTGGCAGCCATCATCAGCGCCAGCAGCAAGCAACAGTACACTGCAAGCAGCTACACTACAAGGCACTGGTCAGACCGCAATTTGGAGTATTGTAATGCCCCTGTCCCACTAAGGAAACCTGAACGGAAACCTCTGGAGACTTTGTGCCCCACCCAAGGTTTCCGTGCGGTTCCCGGAGGTTTTTGTCTGTCTCCCTACCTGCTTCCACTACTTGCAACCTCCGGCAACCACCTGCAACCTCCGGGAACCGCACAGAAACCTTGGGTGTGGCGCAAAGTCTCCAGAGGTTTCCGTTCAGGTTTCCGTTCAGGTTTCCTAAGTGGGACAGGGGCATTAGCAATTTGGGTTCACATATCTGAGGAAGGATACGCTGGCGTTGGAGAGGGTACAGAGGAGGTTTACGAAAATGATCCCAGGAATGAGTGGGTTAACATATGATTAGCGTTTGATGGCACTGAGTTTAGAAGGATGAGGGGAGAAGGCAGGAGAATGGTGTTAGGAGGGAGAGATAGATCAGCCATGATTGCATGGCAGAGTAGACTTAGACAATAGACAATAGACAATAGACAATAGGTGCAGGAGTAGGCCATTCGGTCCATCGAGCCAGCACCGCCATTTACTGTGATCATGGCTAATCACCCACAATGAGTACCCCGTTCCTGCCTTCTCCCCATTTCCCCCGACTCTGCTATCTTTGAGAGCTCTATCTAACTCTCTCTTGAAAGCATCCAGAGAATTGGCCTCCACTGCCTTCTGAGGTAGATAACTCCACAGATTCACAACTCTCTGTGTGAAAAGGTTTTTCCTCATCTCCGTTCTAAATGGCTTACCCCTATGATGAGAAGAACTTTTTTCACGCAGAGAGTGGTGAATCTCTGGAACTCTCTGCCACAGAGGGTAGTTGAGGCCAGTTCATTGGCTATAGTTAAGAGGGAGTTAGATGTGGCCCTTGTGGCTAAGGGGATCAGGGGGTATGGAGAGAAGGCAGGTACGGGATACTGAGTTGGATGATCAGCCATGATCATATTGAATGGCGGTGCAGGCTCGAAGGGCCGAATGGCCTACTCCTGCACCTAATTTCTATGTTTCTATGTTTCTATTCTTAAACTGTGGGCCGAATGGCTTAATTCTGCTCCTATCACATGAACTTGTGAAAGGCTCTGGAACAGCGGGTGATGATAAATCTGTGTTCCACCTGCAACAGTCCCGGCAGTCTCCACGGAACTAGTCGCTAGAAAGCTGAGCCCCACAGTGTGGAAACAAGCCGTTTGGTCGCGACCCAGCCCAATAAGTATTTAATCGAAAGAAAATCATCAATAATTTGTTCACATGAATATCGCTCTTAATTTGAGAATTTAGTGCAACCTATTGTTTGGGGATGGATGTAATTCACTTAAATAATGTCCCGTGATTTGCAGCAATCCTCGATCGTAAATAGTTGTCCAGAGATTATATTCTTCTGAAATTAGATCGTTAAAAATACATTAATATAAGTTTTGCACATTTTGTTTTATCACGGCAGTGCATGAATCTAAACTGCCTGTGGAGTTTATTGATATAACATTGGTGATGGGCGCGGAACGTGAAGGACATCACCAAGGTTAGGTAAAATGGGAGAGATGGGTGTGTAAATTACACTGTTGTGGCGGCGCTGGGAAGTCGGAACCCTCGGCATTGGTCGGCATGGTCATGTGACCGCGGGGGTTCCATCGCGGGCGTTTGGTCCGTTATCGGAGCTCCTCCCAGCGACAGGAGCTGTGTTTTGTAAGATCAGCCTCGCACGTGGTTTTCACGAGTTTTGGTTTTCTTTTCTGTGAATAAAAACTATTTCACTCAACCTGCCTGGTCTCGCTTCACTGTAATGCCTTCTTAAACTTGTAATGAGATAGTAAGTAGCAAGTACATGGAATGGTTGGACTATTGCCCCCCTATGGGGTTAGGAGGGAGAGATAGACCAGCCATGATTGAATGGCATAAGTAGACTTGACAGGCTGAATGGCCACGTACTGCTCCTATCACTGAAGAACTTGTGAACTTATGAAATTTTAAGGTAATTTCATGGCTAACGAGGGCTCATTTCCAGGTGAGGCCAATAAAAAGTTATGCTTGTACTTTGCTTTTGTCCATGTTAGTACAAACTGGGAACCTTGGAGCAGATATCTGTTCAGCAACGTTTCACCATCTCCATAATACAAACATTTTTAACATTTGCAAATTCTGAATCAGTTTCATAGATACAAAATAGGTGCAGGAGTAGGCCATTCGTCCCTTTGAGCCAGCACCGCCATTCACTGTGATAATGGCTGATCATCCGCAATCAGTACCCCGTTCCTGCCTTCTCCCTATACCACTTGAGATCCACTGGATCTCTTTTGAAAGCATCCAGTGAATTGGCCTCCATGCCTTCTGAGACAGAGAATTCCACAGATTCACAACTCTCTGGGTGAAAAAGTTTTTCCTCATTTCAGTTCCAAATGGCCTAACCCTTATTCTTAATCTGTGGCCCCTGGTTCTGGATTCCCCCAACATCGGGAACTTGTTTCCTGCATCTAGCGTGTACAATCCTTTAATTTTTTTTTATGTTTCTATAAGATAAAATTACAGTGCCCGCCATAATGTTTGGGACAATGACCCATCATTTATTTATTTGCCTCTGTACTCCACAATTTGAGATTTGTATTACAAAAAATCACATGTGGTTAAAGTGCACATTGTTAGATTTTATTAAAGGGTATTTTTTAATCATTTTGGTTTCACCATGTAGAAATTACAGCTGTGTTTATACATAATTCCCCCCATTTCAGGGCATCATAATGTGTGGGACACATGGCTTCACAGGTGTTTATAATTGCACAGGTATGTTTATTTGGCTCCCTCATGCAGGTCTAAGAGAGCTCTCAGCACCCAGTCTTTCCATCACCTTTGGAAACTGTTATTGCTGTTTATCAATATGAGGACCGAAGTTGTGTCAATGAAAGTCAAATAAGCCATTTTGAGATTTAGAAACAAGAATCCAACTGTTAGAGACATCAGCCAAACCTTAGGCTTACCAAAATCGACTGTTTGGAACATCATTAAGAAGAAAGAGAGCACTGATGAGCTTACTAATTGCAAAGGGACTGGCAGGCCAAGGTAAACCTCCACAGCTGATGACAGAAGAATTCTCTCTATAATAAAGAAAAATCCCCAAACACCTGCCCGACAGAACATAAACACTCTTCAGGAGTCGGGTGTGGATTTGTCATTGACCACTGTCCGCAGAAGACTTAATGAACAGAAATACGGAGGCTACACTGCAAGATGCAAACCACTCATTAGCCACAAAAATAGGTTGGCTGGGTTATAGTTTGCCAAGAAGTACTTAATAGAGCAACCACAGTTCTGGAAAAAGGTCTTGTGGACAGATGCGACGAAGATTAACTTGTATCAGAGTGATGGCAAGAGCAAAGTATGGAGGAGAGAAGGAACTGCCCAAGATCCAACGCATACCACCAATTCTGTGAAACACGGTGGTGGGGGTGTCATGGCCTGGGCATGTATGGCTGCTGAAGGTACCGACTCACTTATCTTCATTGATGATACAACTGCTGATGGTAGTAGCATAATGAATTCTGAAGTGTATAGACACATCCTATCTGTTCAAGTTCAAACAAATGCCTCAAAACTCATTGGCCGGCGGTTCATTCTACGGCAAGACAATGATCCCAAACATACTGCTAAAGCAACAAAGGAGGTTTTAAAAGCTAAAAAATTGTCACTTCTTGAGTGGCCAAGTCAATCACCCGATCTGAACCCAATTGAGCATGCCTTTTATATGCTGACGAGAAAACTGAAGGGGACTAGCCCCCAAAACAAGCATAAGCTAAAGATGGCTGCAATACAGGCCTGGCAGAGCATCACCCGAGAAGACACCCAGCAACTGGTGATGTCCATGAATCACAGACTTCAAGCAGTCATTGCATGCAATGGATATGCAAAAAAATACTAAACATGACTACTTTCATTTACATGACATTGCTGTGCCCCAAACATTATGGTGCCCTGAAATGGGTGGGGGGGGGGTTCTACGTATAAACACTGCTGTAATTTCTACATGGTGAAACCAAAATGTATAAAAATGACCTTTATTAAAATCTGGCAATGTGCACTTTAACCACATGTGATTTTTTTCTATTACAAATCTCAAATTGTGGAGTAGAGAGGCAAATAAATAAATGATGGGTCTTTGTCCCTAACATTATGGAGGGCACTGGTGAGTAATTTATGTAAATCAGGTTGGAATCTGCTCATCTCTTTATTGCTAACCTTGGTGCTCGCTTTTGTATCATCCGAAATGTTATCATTTTGCCGCCAATACCCATCTAAATATCATTAATAAAGAGAAGAATACACTGGTGAAGACGCAATGGGTAGTCCTGAGCAGTTCTGATTAGCAGCCTTGTCGTGAGCATTAATACAATCAGGATTAACTGCTCCGTAATTACTTTAATGAAACCAGAGCACCTCAGGGTGCATCCACAAGTCCCAAACACGGCAGGATTTGAGGACCAATATTCAGATAATTTTCCTGAAATGGTTCGTCGACCCCAGTGAGGTTACCTCAAGGCCATTAAACTCGCAGTGAAAAGCGCGCTGACTAATTTCTAAGACGGAAATTATTATTCACTGGAGTTTAGAAGGATGAGGGGGCATCTTATAGAAACATATAAAATTATAAAAGGAACGGACAAGCTAGATGCAGGAAAAATGTTCCCAATGTTGGGCGAGTCCAGAACCAGGGGCCACCGTCTTAGAATAAAGGGGAGGTCATTTAAGACTGAGGTGAGAAAAAAACTTTTTCACCCAGAGAGTTGTGAATTTATGGAATTCCCTGCCAGTTAGAGTTAGATAGAGCTCTAGGGGCTAATGGAGTCAAGGGATATGGGGAGAAGGCAGGCACGGGTTATTGATACGGGACGATCAGCCATGATCACAATGAATGGCGGTGCTGGCTCGAAGGGCTGAATGGCCCCCTCCTGCACCTATTTTCTATGGAATTAAAAGTATGATAAAATGTATCAGAACCGCCTAGGAATGTGGAGAGACCGCACTCAAAGCGAGTAAGCACTTCTGGTTTCCACATTTCACAGAACACACTGGTCAACCTGAGGAGCACCTTTAGCAACCGAAGGAATGGGTGAGGTTCTCGAACCGAAGCGTCACCCATTCCTTCACTCCAGAGATGCTGCCTGTCCCGCTGAGTTACTCCAGCATTTTTGTGTCTATCTTTGATTTAATGATAAGGGGGAAATCTTTTAGGACCGAGATGAGAAAAACATTTTTCACACAGAGAGTGGTGAATCTCTGGAATTCTCTGCCACAGAAGGTAGTTGAGGCCAGTTCATTGGCTATATTTAAGAGGGAGTTAGATGTGGCCCTTGTGGCTAAAGGGATCAGGGGGTATGGAGAGAAGGTAGGTACAGGATACTGAGTTGGATGATCAGCCATGATCATATTGAACGGCGATGCAGGCTCGAAGGGCTGAATGGCCTGCTCCTGCACCTATTACCTATGTTTCTATGAATGAAAGGTAATGCAAATGGATAAATTAAATCCAATCACGATGATCAAGGAAAGGTGGAGCCCACAATGGTGATGTTTCGGGTCGAGACCCTTCTTCAAGGATTTGAGTATAGGAGCAGGGAGGTTCTACTGCAGTTGTACAGGGTCTTGGTGAGACCACACCTGGAGTATTGCGTACAGTTTTGGTCTCCAAATCGGAGGAAAGACATTCTTGCCATAGAGGGAGTACAGAGAAGGTTCACCAGACTGATTCCTGGGATGTCAGGACTTTCATATGAAGAAAGACTGGATAGACTCGGCTTGTACTCACTAGAATTTAGAAGATTGAGAGGGGATCTTATAGAAACTTACAAAATTCTTAAGGGGTTGGACAGGCTAGATGAGGAAGATTGTCCCCGATGTTGGGGAAGTCCAGGACAAGGGGTCACAGCTTAAGGATAAGGGGGAAATCCTTTAAAACCGAGATGAGAAAAGCATTTTTCACACAGAGAGTGGTGAAACTCTGGAGCCACAGAAGGTAGTTGAGGCAAGTTCATTGGCTATATTTAAGAGGGAGTTAGATGTGGCTCTTGTGGCCTAAGGGATCAGGGGGTATGGAGAGAAGGCAGGTACAGGATACTGAGTTGGATGATCAGCCATTCAAATCGTTTGCTATGTCGCTCTTCAATGGAGATGCTAAATGCATTTCGTTGTCTCTGTACTGTACACTGACAATGACAATTAAAATTGAATCTGAATCTGAATCTGAATCTGAATGATCATATTGAATAGCGATGCTGGCTCGAAGGGCCGAATGGCCTACTCCTGCACCTATTTTCTATGTTTCTATGTTTCTAAACTAGCATCTGCAGTTTCTTCCTGCACCTTCAGCAACAGACTGGTTCCACCAAAGATGCAGCACAGAACGCCACAGGAGATGTTACTTCCCTGTGGCTATCATCAAACTGTACATCTCCCTCCCCTTCTGTCATGGGGTAGATTTAGATATACAGCGTTGAAAAAGAGGCCCCTTGACCCACCGAGTCCATGCTGACTATCGATCACCCATACACCGGTTCTATGTTATTCCACTTTTGCAGCCTGCACACAACTGGCAACTTACAGCGGCCAATTGACCTAAAAAAACTGCACGTGTTTGAAATGAGGGAGGAAACCGGAGCACCCGGAGGAAACCCACGCAGTCACAGGGAAAAAGTGCTATCTCCCCACAGACAATACCCAAAGCCAGGATCGAACCTAGTCCTCTGATGTTATGAGGCTCCTGCTCTACCGCTGTGCCACAATGCCAGGGTATAGAGGTTTATGGAGCCAGTGCTGATACAAGGGATTAGTATAGATGGGCAGTTGTTTAAGAAGGAACTGCAGATGCTGGAAAAATCGAAGATCGATAGAAATGCTGGAGAAACTCAGCGGGTGAGGCAGCATCCATGGAGCGAAGGAATAGGTGATGTTTCGGGTCGAGACCCTTCTTCAGACTGAAGAAGGGTCTCGACCCGAAACGTCACCTATTCCTTCCCTCCATAGATCCTGCCTCACCCGCTGAGTTTCTCCAGCATTTTTATCTAGTACAGATGGGCACTTCGGTTTAGTTTAGTTTACTGTACAGTGAAAAGCTTTAGTTTTGTGCAAACCAGTCGGCGGAAAGCCAACACATGATTACAATCGAGCCATTCGCAGTGTACAGATCTACAGATCTGTAGGAGATAGAAAAGAGTGGAGTAATTATAAAACGTTATTTCAGATCCACTCCTGTGACTAACACACAAAGAGTCGCCTGGGTAGGGTGCCATCTTCATAAGTGATTGGAACAGAATGAGGCCATTCGGCCCATCAGATCGACTCCGCCATTCAATCATGGCTGATCTACCTCTCCCTCTCAACCCCATTCTCCTGCCTTCTCCCCATAACCCCCGACACCCGCAGTAAACTTCTACAGGTGCACAGTAGAGAGCATGCTGCCCGGTTGCATCGTGGCTTGGTTCGGCAACTTGAGTGCCCTGGAGAGGAAAAGACTACAAAAAGTAGTAAACACTGCCCAGTCCATCATCGGCTCTGACCTTCCTTCCATCGAGGGGATTTATCGCAGTCGCTGCCTCAAAAAGGTGGCAGTATCATCAAAGACATACACCATCCTGGCCACACACTCATCTCCCTGCTACCTTCAGGTAGAAGGTACAGGAGCCTGAAGTCTGCAACAACCAGGTTCAGGAATAACTACTTCCCCACAGCCATCAGGCTGTTAAACCTGGCTCGGACAAAACTCTGATTATTAATAACCCATTTTCTGTTATTTGCACAACAGTTTATTTATTCATGTGTGTAGATTTACTAGAATGTTGCCTGGGTTTCAGCAACTAAGTTACAGAGAAAGGTTGAACAAGTTAGGGCTTTATTCTTTGGAGCGCAGAAGGTTAAGGGGGGACTTGATAGAGGTTTTTAAAATGATGAGAGGGATAGACAGAGTTGACATGGAAAAGCTTTTCCCACTGAGAGTAGGGAAGATTCAAACAAGGGGACATGACTTGAGAATGAAGGGACTGAAGTTTAGGGGTAACATGAGGGGGAACTTCTTTACTTAGAGAGTGGTAGCTGTGTGGAATGAGCTTCCAGTGAAGGTGGTGGAGGCAGGTTCGTTTTTATCATTTAAAAATAAATTGGATAGTTATATGGATGGGAAGGGAATGGAGGGTTATGGTCTGAGCGCAGGTATATGGGACTAGGGGAGAATATGTGTTCAGCACGGACTAGAAGGGTCGAGATGGCCTGTTTCCGTGCTGTAATTGTTATATGGTTATATATTTATATTATGGTATATGGACACACTGATCTGTTTTGTAGTAAATGCCTACTATTTTCTGTGTGCTGAAGCAAAGCAAGAATTTCATTGTCCTATACAGGGACACATGACAATAAATTGACTTGACTTGAATCAAGAATCCATCTGTCTTTGCCTTGGACTTGGCCTGCACAACCTTTTTAATTTAGTTTAGAGATGCAGCTCGGAAAGAGGCCCTTCGGCCCACTGAGTGTGCACCGACCTGCGATCCCAGCACACTGACGCTATCCTACACACACTAGGGACACCAAGTGTACAAGTACACCAAGCCAATTAACCTACAAACCTGTATGTCTTTTTGGAGTATGGGGGGGGGGAAACCGAAGATCTCTGAGAAAACCCACGCAGGTCAGGGGGAGAACGTACAAACTCCGTACAGACAGCACCAGTAGTCAGGATGGAACCCGGGTCTCTGGCGCTGTAAGGCAGTGGCTCTGACACTAGGCCACCGTGCCACCACTGTACAATGACTTCCACAGATTCATCAACGACTCTGACTAATGAAATTCCTCTTCATTTCTTGAGTCGGATGTAGCATGGATGATGACCTCAGCATGGACATGATGAGCCGAGGAGCCTATATTTGTGCAGAATGACTCTATGCCTAACTATGGCTCATTACATAGCTGTTCCTTCTTTAGCCCAGCTGAAGATTAAATATCATAATGAGAAAAGGCACGAAACCCTGCCTCATTCATTCAACCCGTGCACGAAATTGTCAGTTATAATTGTGATGAACAACTCCAATATTTGATCAATTAAACAGGGGCTGAAATCAACCTTCAGACATTAGCCTCCAGAAGGGATTTATGAAAGCGCATTCCAGTTGATTGACTGTTAATTAACTGCCTGCTGCGTTAATGCCCCAATTTATCTCATATCTCTAGGTCAAAGGCAGACCAATTTATTTATCATTGTTGCGTTTATTTAGAAGATTATTTCTAACAAAAGGAGGCTGAGACTGTGACACTTTTGGTCCTTCCTGCAAACGACCTGACTGGCAAAGGATCAGAGTTGGCCTTCTCACGGAGTTAGGGTGGGACGGCACGGTGGCGCAGCGATAGAATTGCTGCCTCACAGCGCCAGGGGCCCGGGTTCGATCCTGACTACGGGTGCTGACTGTATGGAGTTTGTACTTTCTCCCAGGTTTTCTCCGG
Source organism: Leucoraja erinaceus (assembly GCF_028641065.1). Classification (NCBI taxonomy): domain Eukaryota; kingdom Metazoa; phylum Chordata; class Chondrichthyes; order Rajiformes; family Rajidae; genus Leucoraja; species Leucoraja erinaceus. The sequence continues at coordinate 75,475,216 of NC_073383.1, read as the reverse complement.
CTGCTTCGGTTTCCTCCCACACTCCAAAATCCACGTACAGGTTTGTAGGCTAATTGGCTTGGACACATTGTAAATTGTCCCCTAGTGTGTGCAGGTTAGTGTTAGTGTGTGGGAATCACTGGTCGGTGCGCACTCAGTGGGCTGAAGGGCCTGTTCCTGGCTGCATCTCGAAACGATGCAACATTGATGGACGGGGGGGCTGTTTTTGCAAATGCAATGTCGAAGGGAAACCTCAGCAATTGGTACAAGGTGGTGGCCTTGAAATTCCTTCACCTTAGTTTAGTTTTGTTTAGAGATACAGCACAGAAACAGGCCCTGTGGCCAGCCGAGACCAGGAATCCCCGCACAGTAACACTATCCTGCACACACTTGGGACAATTTTACATTCATACCAAGCCAATTGCCCTACAAACCTGCACGTCTTTGGAGTGTGGGAGGAAACCCAAGATCTCGTAGAAACCCCACGCGGGTCACGGGGAGAACGTACAAACTCCATACAGACAGCACCCGTAGTCAGGATCGAACCTTGCACTCAGGCACTGCAAGGAGGTAGCTCTACCTCTACGCCACTGTGCCGTGAACTAAATGGAGGAATTGACTCTACAACATATTAGCTATTGCCGCAGAGGTGCAGGTAGTAGAGCCTCTGCCTCACAGCTTCAATGGTAATCTCCTGTGCTGTCTGTGCAGAGTTTACATGTTCTCCCTGCGACTAGGTGGATGTCACTCAGAAAGCCCTGGTTTCTTCCCATCTCCCCAACACACTAGCACAGTAGGCTTGTGTAACAAACCGTGTGGTTCACACCAAAGATAGACACAAAAAAAATTAGGAGTGAATTAGCGGTCAGTTAGCATCTCTAAAGAAAGAGAATAGGTGACTGATGAAGAGTCTTGACCCGAAACGTCACCTGTTCCTTCTCTCCAGGTATGCTGCCTGCCCACTAGAATGGTAGGTTCATTGGCCACTGTAAATTGCTCCAAGTGTCTATTCCTGGGATGTCAGGACTTTCATATGAAGAAAGACTGGATAGACTCGGCTTGTACTCGCTAGAATTTAGAATATTGAAGCGGGATCTTATAGAATCTTACAAAATTCTTAAGGGGTTGGACAGGCTAGATGCAGGAAGATTGTTTCTGATGTTGGGGAAGTCCAAAACAAGGGGTCACAGTTTAAGGATAAAGGGGAAATCCTTTAGGACCAAGATGAGAAAAACATTTTTCACACAGAGAGTGGTGAATCTCTGGAGCCATAGAAGGTAGTTGAGGCCAGTTCATTGGCTATATTTAAGAGGGAGTTAGATGTGGCTCTTGTGGCTAAAGGGATCAGGGGGTATGGAGGGAAGGCAGGTACAGGATACTGAGTTGGATGATCAGCCATGATCATATTGAATGGCGGTGCAGGCTCGAAGGGCCGAATGGCCTACTCCTGCACCTATTTTCTATGTTTCTATGTTTCTAGGAGAGCGGTAGAATGTGGGAGAAGTTGAAGGGAATGTATGGAGCAAGATGTTATGGGAAAAAGTGGGGGGATGGGATAGTTCTGCGGGTTGGCATAACATTGATGAGCCAAAGTAGTCTCCTTCTCTGTTGTAAAGAAATATGTAGGAAGGAACTGCAGATGCTGGTTTAAACCAAAGATAGACACAAAACGCAGGAGTATTTCGGCGGGTTAGGCAGCATCTCTGGAGAGAAGAAACGGATGATGTTTCGGTTCGAGACCCTTCTTCAGACTGATGTCAGGGGAGTGGGCGGTACATAGGTAAGGAAGTGTAAGGTGTGAAATCAGGACAAAGGGAATGAGGTTCAAGTAAAATGTCAAATAAATCATTGTTAGTTGGGAGAAAAAAGTAACAACAAAGCAAACAGAGATAAAATGACAACAACTCTGTGTTCTTTGTTGCTGTCCGAACCATCACCATTCCTTCTCTCCAGAGATGCTGCCTGTCCCGCTGAGTTACTCCAGCATTTTGTGGCTAGGTCAGGCAGCATCTCTGGAGACGAGGAATAGGTGACGTTTCGGTTCGAGACCTTTGTTCAGATGAAGGACCTCGACCCGAAACGTCACCTATTCCTTTTTTTCAGAGATGCTGCCTGACCCGCTGAGTTACTCTGGCTTTTTGTAAAGATATATGCCTATTTCCTTGCTGTATCTCTAAACTTTTCAATGAAAATTCAGCAATTTACTGCAGATTGATCAAAAATGCAAACAGTGAAACAGCAGTTTTGTTGCCAAATTCGTCAGCTAAGTACAACTAAGTTCTTCACTTCAAATTGGCAACCGTCAAATAAAATGGGAGGATGGTGTTTCAAATGCCTTGACCTGTTAAATTCATAACTTAGTTTAGTTTTAGCTTAGATACAGCGTGGAAACAGGCCCTTCGGCCCACCGATTCCACACCGACCAACGATCTCCGCACACTAACACAGCTCGACACACACTAGGGACAATTTTACATTCACACCAAGCCAATTAACCTATAAACCCGCACGTCTTTGGAGGGTTGGGGGAAGCCGAAGGTCTCGGTGAAAACCCAAGCAGGTCACGGGGAGCAGGTACAAACTCCGTACAGACAGCACCCGTAGGCGGGATTGAACCCGGGTCTCTGGCGCAGTAAAGCAGCAACTCTACCGCTGGGCCACCGTGCCGCCCTTAGTGATGAGGAGATTATTAGTTTCAGCAAGCTCGTTAAAAAAAAGGCAACGATTTCCAATGCTGAACCTGTGTTAGATGTACGAGATGAGCTTCTCATAAGTGGGTCAGTCCTTCTGTTTTTTCTGTATTCAACAGTCCGGAACTTAATCCCTTGTGCTTCAAACCTCAAGATATAGCACGCCGTCTAATTTAGTCATGTACGCTAGTCTCCTTGAATAAAAATGAGAGAGGATCCATTTTGGGTAATGAGAAAGAGGATGGAATCCCCCAGTGAAGCCGTGAAGATTCACATTTTGAAGTCCGGGGTAATGAGTTTGAGACAACTTTTGAATGTTCTTTCTTAAACAATGACTCTTATTTCTTTGTGATTGAATGTGACTGTACAAAAATAGATCTATTGCTCGTACATTTTCCAGTGGAAACTTCCGCTTAAGAGTCGTGTGGCACGGTGGCGCAGCGGTAGAGTTGCTGCCTCACAGCGGCAGACACCCGGGTTCAATCCTGACCACGGGTGCTGTCTGTACGGAGTTTGCACGTTCTCCCCATGACCAGCGTGGGTTTCCTCCAAGATCTTCGGTTTCCTCCCACACTCCAAAGACGTATAGGTTTGCTGGTTAATTGGGTTGGTATAAATGGAAAATTGTCCCTAGTGTGTGTAGAAACATAGAAAAATAGGTGCAGGAGTAGGCCATTCAGCCCTTTGAGCCTGCACCGCCATTCAATATGATCATGGCTGATCATCCAACTCAGTATCCTGTACCTGCCTTCTCTCCATACCCCCTGATCCCTTTAGCCACAAGAGCCACATCTAACTCCCTCTTAAATATAGCCAATGAACTGGCCTCAACTACCTTCTGTGGCAGAGAGTTCCAGAGACTCACCACTCTCTGTGTGAAAAATGCTTTTCTCATCACGGTCCCAAAGGATTTCCCCCTTATCCTTAAACTGTGACCCCTTATCCTGGACTTCCCCAACATCGGGAACAATCTTCCTGCATCTAGCCTGTCCAACCCCTTAAGAATTTTGTAAGTTTCTATAAGATCCCCCTCAATCTCCTAAATTCTAGCGGGTAGTGTCGGTGGCCGGTGTTAACTCGATGGGTCGAAGGGTCTGTTTCATCAGTATCTCTAAACTAAACTAAACTAAACTAAACTAAACTAAGCAGCTTTTCAATTGGATATCCAATGCTGAGGGGATTAGTTTAACACAGCATCATGTTCAACACAGACATTGTGGGCCGAATGGCCTGTGCTGTACTATTCCATGTTCTATGTGGTGGGCCCAAATTCAGATCATGCAGTTATTGGCACATAAGTTCCTAAATCATAGGAGCAGAATTAGGCCATTCGGCCCATCGAGTCTACTATGCCTTTCGATCATGGCTGATTTATCATTACCTCTCAACCTCATTCTCCTGCCTCCTCCCCGTATATCTTGACACCCTCACTAATCGATCATCAGATTGCAATATTAAACATAGAAACATAGAAAATAGGTGCAGGAGTAGGCCATTCGGCCCTTCGAGCCTGCACCGCCATTCAATATGATCATGGCTGATCATCCAACTCTGTATCCTGTACCTGCCTTCTCTCCATACCCCCTGATATTTTAGCCACAAGGGCCACATCTAACTCCCTCTTAAATATAGCAAATGAACTGGCCACAACTACCTTCTGTGGCAGAGAATTCCACAGATTCACCACTCTCTGTGTAAAAAATGTTTTCCTCATCTCGGTCCTAAAGGATTTCCCCTTTATCCTTAAACTGCGACCCCTTGTTCTGGACTTCCCCAACATCGGGGACAATCTTCCTGCATCTAGCCTGTCCAACCCCTTAAGAATTTTGTAAGTTTCTATAAGATCCCCCCTCAATCTCCTAAATTCTAGCGAGTACAAGCCAATTCTCATGATTTCTCCCCGTATATCTTGACACCCTCACTAATCGAGCATCAGATCGCAATATTATCATGGATACTCGATATGTAGATAGATCTGTACATGCGGCTTAATGTTAGCTGCCATCCCCTGAGATGTTCCTAAAACGTTTGGAGGTATTTCTCCATAATCTTATTACTCCTTCAGTTCTAGGCTCAAAAATATGATTTTTTTTCTAAAATGTAATTTAAATTTTAATCATGGGAACTGACCCCCCCCCCCCTCCCCCCCCACTATTGAAGGAATCTACAGGAGTCTTAAAATGCAGCCTTGCATCACCACAGACCCACACCACCCAGGCCACTCTCTCATTTCACCCCTAAGTTCAGTTTAGTTTATTGTCACGTGTACCGAGGTACAGTGAAAAGCTTTTGCTGCGTGCTAACCAGTCAGCGGAAAGACAATACACGATAATAATCGAGGATGAGTCACACCCCGGCCACTCCCTCTTCTCAAAGTTCAAAGTAAACTTTATTGTCAATTCAAATAAATTGGATTGAAATTGCGTTTCCCCATACTCCAAATGTGCAAGTAATATTTATAACACAGACAGACAATATACCAATAAGATAGACAATATACATTATTTAAAATATTCACAGTGTGCCAGACTGTAGTAAAATTTTGAGGTATGTTATTAAAGTGCAATAATAAAGGTGCAATATAGAAAAGTGCAAATAGCATACTGCAGACATTGAGTTAAAGTTAAATGTTCATGGAATTTTCTTGAGTGTGTTGAGTAATCTGATGGCCTGAGGGAAAAAGCTGTTTTTGAATCTGGTGGTTTTGCTCCGCATGCTGCGGTAGCGCTTGCCAGATGGTAGGAGAGTGAACAGTTTGTGTGCTGGGTGGGTGGTGTCTTTGATGATATTGGTTGCTCTCTTGCGACAGCGAGATGGGTATAAGTCCTGGATTGCAGGTTGGGGTGATCTGGTGATCTTCTCCGCTGTCCTCACCACTCTCTGTAGTGCCTTCTGGTCAGCAGCAGAGCAACTGCCATACCAGACTGAGAGACTGCTGGTAAGAATGCTCTCAATGGCACCCCTGTAAAAAGTGGTGAGGGCAGAAGGGGAGAGGTCGGCTCTTCTCATCCGTCGAAGGAAGTGGGGGCTGAGCTTTCTTGACTAGGGAGATGGTGTTGGTGGACCATGTCTGATCATCTGTGATGTGCACTCCCAGGAACTTGGTGCTTTTCACAGACTCCACTGCACTGCCATTGATGGTGAGTGGGGTGTGTGCTGTCTGGTTCTTCCTGAAGTCCACAGTTATTTCTTTTGTTTTATTAACATTGAGTTGAAGGTTATTGATGTCACACCAGCTGATGAGTTGTTGTACCTCCTCTCTGTAGGCAGAGTCGTCATCGTGGCTGATGAGGCCCACCACTGTTGTGTCATCAGCGAACTTGATGATGTGGTTCGAATTGTGTTTGGCACAACAGTCATGTGTCATCAGCGTGAACAACAGAGGGCTCAGCACACACCCCTGTGGGAACCCGGTGTTCATGATGGTGGTCTCTGATGAGTTTTTGCCAACTCTTACCGTCTGTGGTCTGTCAGTGAGGAAGTCCAGTAACCAGTTGCATAGTGGGGCGCTGATGCCCATTTCGCAGAGTTTATTCACCTCCCCTCTCCCATCGGACAAAAGGTGCAGAAGTGTGAAAACACACACCTCCAGATTCAGCGAAAGTTTCTTCCCAGCTGTAATTAGGATAACTGAACCATCCAGCCACAACCAGAGAGCGGTCCTGAACAATCTACCTCATTGGTGACCCTTGGACTATCTTTGATCGAACATTACTGGTTTTACCTTGCACGAAACATTATTCCCTTATCAATTATCTGTACATTGTGAATGGCTCGAATGTAATCATGTATAGTCTTTCCTCAGACAGGTTAGCACGCAACAAAAGCTTTTCACTGTACCTCGGTACGCGAGACAATAAACAAAACTGATCTTTGATTGGACTTTACCTTGCACCAAACGTTATTCCTTCATCATGAATAGGTGCATGGCTCGATTGTAATCGTGTATTGTCTTTCGGCTAGCCGCTTAGCATGCAACACCAGCTTTTCACTGTACCTCGGTGCACGTGGCAATAAACGGAACTGAACGGAACTGAATATCTCCTTATAGAAACATAGAAACATAGAAAATAGGTGCAGGAGTAGGCCATTCGGCCCTTCGAGCCTGCACCACCATTCAATATGATCATGGCTGATCATCCAACTCAGTATCCTGTACCTGCCTTCTCTCCATACCCCCCGATCCCTTTGGCCACAAGGGCCACATCTAACTCCCTCTTAAATATGGCCAATGAACCGTCCTCAACTACCTTCTGTGGCAGAGAATTCCACAGATTCACCACTCTCTGTGTGAAAAATGTTTTCCTCATCTCGGTCCTAAAAGATTTCCCCCTTATCCTTAAACTGTGACCCTTTGTTCTGTACTTCCCCAACATCGGGAACAATCTTCCTCCATCTAGCCTGTCCAACCCCTTAAGATTTTTGAAGTTATGTAATTCAGTGTTAAATATTTTTTTTCTAATTGCGAGTGCTTTTCATGAACGAGCACTGGAGGACCAGGCGTGGGAGGACTGCCGTGAGGGATGGTGGGAGAACAAAGGGGGACCTGGTGTGGGGGAGGGGGAGGGGCACTCTAGTTTTAGAATCCTCTGCCCAGGGTTTAAGCCTGCGTTTGTTTTGTTTGTTTGTTCATTTGTTCCCGTGAAGGCGCCGTGCACACAGCAGCCAGCCAACCCATTGCTTGTCTTTTTCATTTTGATTTCATTTTTAATGTTACGTTTTCCGTGTACCTTGCTGTGTCGTTATGACTGTCGGCAGACCAATTTCCCTCTAGGGATGAATAAAGTTTCATCGTATCGTATCATAGAGTCATAGAGTGATATAGTGTGGAAACAGGCCCTTCGGCCCAACTCGCCCACACCGGCCAACAATGTCCCAGCTACACTAGTCCCACCTGCCTGCGCTTGGTCCATACACCTGTCCTACCCATGTACCTGTCCAACTGTTTCTTAAACGACGAGACAACCCAGCCTCGACTACCTCCTCTGGCAGCTAATACACCCACCACCCTCTGTGTGAAAAAAATTACCCCTCAGCTTCCTGTTAAATCTTTTCCCCATCACCTTGAACCTATGATCTCTGGCCCTCGATTCCCCTACTCTGGGTAAAAGACAGTGCATCTACCCAATCTATTCCTCTCGTGATTTTGTATACCTCTAGAAGATCTCCCTCATCCTCCTGCACGCCATGGAATGGAGAACCCTATAGCTCACACCCTCTGGTCCTGGAAACATCCTCTTAAATATTTTCTGAACCCTTTCAAGCTTGACAATATCTTTCTATATAACATGGTGCCCAGAACTGAACACAACATTCTAAATACGGTCTCACCAACGTCTTATACAACTGTAACATGACCTCCCAACTTCTATACTATATCCTATCGTAAAGGCTGGGGAACCTGAGTTTTCACCTTCAAGCTGAGGTGAGATATGCCAGAGATATGAACGGCCCAGGCGGAATAGAGAGAGCTAGAAATTGTTTCCATTGATGGAGTGGTTGAGAAGTTCAAATTCCACGAGGGAGTTTAAATTTAAGGAATTGAATACATTTAAAGGAAGCCATTTTCAGCAATAATCCTTATGAAAACTGTGGAATGCTATAATAATCCATCTGGGGCTCACCTGATCTGCGGGGAACATAATCCATCATTACCTAACTAACTGGTATATACTGTACGTGACTGGATTCTTACAGTAACCTAATTGTCTCTCAAATGGCTGCGTTCATGAACAAGTACATTGAATGATATCCTGTGAATAAATACACACAAAAAAAACCTTTCAGCGTGGATCTACAATCTGTTCAACGAGCTAGTTAGTTTAGTTTAGTTTAGTTTAGTTTAAGAGATACAGCGTGGAAAAAGGCCTTGTGGCCCACCGAGTCCACGCAGGCCAACGATCTCCGCACATCCTACACACACAAGGGACAATTTACATTTATACTAAACCAATCAACCTACAAACCCGTGCGTCTTTGGAGTGTGGAAGGAAACCGGAGATCTCGGAGAAAACCCACGCGGTCACGGGGAGAACGTACAAACTCGGTACAGACAGCGCCCGTAGCCAGGATCCTGAGTTGAGTTTATTGTCACGTGTGCCGAGGTACAGTGAAAAACCTTTGTTGCGTGCTATCCAGTCAGTGGAAAGACAATACATGATTACAATCGATTCATTTGCAGAGTACAGATACATGATAAGGGAATAACGTTTAGTGCAAGATAGAGCCAGCAAAGTCCGATCAAGGATAGTCCGAGGGTCACCAATGAGGCAGATAGTAGTTCAGGACTGCTCTCTGGTTGTGGTTGGATGGTTCAGTTGCCTGATAACAACTGGGAAGAAGCTGTCCTGTTTTGTGGAGGTGTAGTTGGACATTTTGCTTTGCCATTCAATGATCATAGCTGATCTGATCTTCGCTACAACTGGCTACAGTGGCACAGTGGTAGAGTTGCTGCCTTACAGCGCCAGAGACCCGGGTTCGATCCTGACCGCGGGTGCTTGTCTGTCTGCAGTTTGTACGTTCTCCCCGTGACCTGCGTGGGTTTTCTCCAAGATTTTTGGTTTCCTCCCACACTCCAAAGAAGTACATGTTTATAGATTAATTGGCTTGGTATAAAATGTAAATTGTCCCTCGTGTGTGTACGATAGTGTTAATGTGCGGGGATCGCTGGTCGGTGTGGACTCGGTGGGCCGAAGGGCCTGTTTCTGTGCCTCATTATGGGAGCGCATTGAGGAAGAAGTGTCCAATATCCCAGCCATCGGTCCATGAGTTTGAGTTTGATTTTGAGGGGGGTTTATAGTCACGTGTGCCGAGGTACAGTGTAAAGCTTGTGTTGCGTGCCAACCAGTCAGCGGAAAGACAATACACGATTACAATCGAGCACCTGCACAGTGTAAAGATACAGGATAAAGGGAATAACGTGAGTGACCTTGCCATCATCCTCATCCCACATGTGAGTTTGCAGGTCCTGCCTCAGCCCACTTTGGTACCCACTGACCTGGAATGAAAGCACGTGTAGGAAGGAACTGTAGATGCTGGTTTACACCGAAAGTTGACACAAAATACTGGAGTAAACTCAGCGGGTCAGGCAGCATCTGTGGATCCAAGGAGGATCTCGCCCCGAAACGTCACCCATTCCTTCTCTCCAGAGATGCTGCCTGTCCCTTTCTGAGTTACGCCAGCATTTTGTGTCTATCTTTGGAGTGAAAGCAAGTCATATTCCACCTCGGGACTGCTAAAGAGGAGAGCAGCCGTACGATTTATGCCCTGGTGCAGTTAAATATCTTTTCAAATATTCATAGCCAACATGAACATGTCCACCGTAACATAGCCCCAAAGCACGGAAGATAAATTGTCTGCCTGCAACCAACAATAAATGTTTTATAGAGCAGAATCCACTCTTTGAAACTTATCGCTATTAACAATGTGCAAGATTAAGTGTGTGAAAGTGAAATAGGAACACTAGTTATAAATAACTGCAAGGATAGAGTGCTGTTAACAACCAGACAATGGTCCTCTTTAGATAAATATCAGTACATCTTTCTCAACACATGAAGCAACCAATGTACAGAATGAACCAAGTATTTCTGTCGAGGCAAAAATACATAATAATAATAATAATAATAATAATAATAATAATAATAATATAGAAACATAGAAATTAGGTGCAGGAGTAGGCCATTCGGCCCTTCGAGCCTGCACCACCATTCAATATGATCATGGCTGATCATCCAACTCAGTGTCCCGTACCTGCCTTCTCTCCATACCCTCTGATCCCCTTGGCCATAAGGGCCACATCTAACTCCCTCTTAAATATAGCCAATGAACTGGCCTCAACTACCCTCTGTGGCAGAGAGTTCCAGAGATTCACCACTTTCTGTGTGAAAAATGTTCTCCTCATCTCGGTTTTAAAGGATTTCCCCCTTATCCTTAAGCTGTGACCCCTTGTCCTGGACTTCCCCAACATCGGGAACAATCTTCCTGCATCTAGCATATCTTATAATAATACATTTTATTGTCATTGTAGATAACTACAATGAAATTTCAGGCACACTGCCTGAGCAGTTAATAGGTGTTAGCAGTTTTAGAAGGGTCTTGATCCGAAACGTCACCTATTAACCATATTACCATATAACCATATAACAATTACAGCACGGAAACAGAACATCTAGGCCCTTCTAGTCCGTGCTGAACACTTATTCTCCCCTAGTCCCATCTATAATCATATAACCATATAATAATTACAGCACGGAAACAGGCCATCTCGGCCCTTCTAGTCCGTGCCGAACACTTATTCTGACCTAGTCCCATCTCAGACCATAACTCTCCATTCCTTTCCCGTCTGTTACTTTTCTCCATAGATTATGTCTGACCCGCTAAGCTACTCCAGCAATTGGTGCCTATCGTCAGTTTTAGAGGTACAGCATGGAAACAGGCCCTTCGGCCCATCGAGTCCGCGGTGACCATTAGTCAACCGTTCACGCTAGTTCAATGTCATTCCACTTTCTCATCCACTGCCTACACACTAGGGACAATTTACAGATGCCAATTAACCTACAAGCCCGCAGGTCTTGGGAAAGTGGGAGGAACCCAGAGGAAAGTTGCCTGCTCACAGGGGGGAATGTGCAAACTCCGTACAGACAGCACCCGAGATCAAGATTATCACCAACCTATGTCCTTTGGTGTTCGATTCCCCTACTCTGGGCAAGAGACTCTGTGCATCTACCCGATCTATTTCTCTCATGATTTTGTACACACAGCACAGAAACAGTCCCTTCAGCTGAGCCGAGTCCATGCCGACCAGCAATCAGCGACCAGCAAAATGGGCTGGATGGTTTGGAGTTTGTAAAATGTGTGCAGGATACTTTTTTGCAGCAATACATAGAGGTACCTACTAGAGGAGGGGCAGTGCTGGACCTCCTGTTAGGAAATGAGACGGGACAGGTGGCGGAGGTATGCGTTGGGGAGCACTTCGGGTCCAGTGATCACAATACCATTAGTTTCAATATAATTATGGAGAGGGTCAGAACTGGACCTAGGGTTGAGATTTTTGATTGGAGAAAGGCTAACTTTGATGAGATGCGAGATGATTTAAAAGGAGTGAACTGGGACATTTTGTTTTATGGGAAAGATGTAGAAAAGAAATGGAGGACATTTAAAGGGGAAATTTTAAGAGTACAGAATCTTTATGTTCCTGTTCGATTGAAAGGAAACAGTAAAAATTGGAAAGAGCCCTGGTTTTCAAGGGAAATTGGACATCTTGTTCGGAAAAAAAGGGAGATCTACAATAATTATAGGCAGCATGAAGTAAATGAGGTGCTTGAGGAGTATAAGGAATGTAAAAAGAATCTTAAGAAATAAATTAGAAAAGCTAAAAGAAGATATGAGGTTGCTTTGGCAAGTAAGTTGAAAGTAAATCCAAAGGGTTTCTACAGCTATATTAATAGCAAAAGGATAACGAGGGATAAAATTGGTCCATTGGAGAGACAGAGTGGACAGCTATTTGCAGAGCCAAAAGAGATGGGGGAGATATTGAACATTTTTTTTCTTCGGTATTCACCAAGGAGAAGGATATTGAATTATGTGAGGTAAGGGAAACTAGTAGAGTAGCTATGGACACTATGAGGTTCAAAGTAAAAGAAGTACTGACACTTTTGAAAAATATAAAAGTGGATAAGTCTCCAGGTCCCGACAGGATATTCCCTAGGACATTGAGGGAAGTTAATGTAGAAATAGCTGGGGCTATGACAGAAATATTTCAAATGTCATTAGAAACGGGAATAGTCCCCGAGGATTGGCGTACTGCGCATGTTGTTCCATTATTTAAAAAGGTTTCTAAGAGTAAACCTAGCAATTATAGACCTGTTAGTTTGACTTCAGTGGTGGGCAAATTAATGGAAAAGATACTTAGAGATAATATATATAAGCATCTAGATAAACAGGGTCTGATTAGGAACAGTCAACATGGATTTGTGCCTGGAAGGTCATGTTTGACTAATCTTCTTGAATTTTTTGAAGAGGTTACTCGGGAAATTGATGAGGGTAAAGCAGTGGATGTTGTATATATGGACTTCAGTAAGGTCTTTGACAAGGTTCCTCATGGAAGGTTGGTTAAGAAGGTTCAACTGTTGGGTATAAATGCAGGAATAGCAAGATGGATTCAACAGTGGCTGAATGGGAGAAGCCAGAGGGTAATGGTGGATGGCTGTTTATCGGGTTGGAGGCAGGTGACTAGTGGGGTGCCTCAGGGATCTGTGTTGGGTCCTTTGTTGTTTGTCATGTACATCAATGATCTGGATGAAGGTGTGGTAAATTGGATTAGTAAGTATGCAGATGATACCAAGATAGGGGGTGTTGTGGATAATGATGAGGATTTCCAAAGTCTACAGAGTGATTTAGGCCATTTGGAAAAATGGGCTGAAAGATGGCAGATGGAGTTTAATGCTGATAAATGTGAGGTGCTACACCTTGGCAGGATAAATCAAAATAGGACGTACATCGTAAATGGTAGGGAATTGAAGAATACAGTTGAACAGAGGGATCTGAGAATAACCATGCATAGTTCCTTGAAGGTGTAATCTCATATAGATAGGGTGGTAAAGAAAGCTTTTGGTATGCTAGCCTTTATAAATCAGAGCATTGAGTATAGAAGCTGAGATGTAATGTTAAAATTGTACAAGGCATTGGTGAGACCAAATCTGGAGTATGGTGTACAATTTTGGTCGCCCAATTATAGGAAGGATGTCAACAAAATAGAGAGAGTACAGAGGAGATTTACTAGAATGTTGCTTGGGTTTCAACAACTAAGTTACAGAGATAGATTGAATAAGTTAGGTCTTTATTCTCTGGAGCGCAGAAGGTTAAGGGGGGACTTGATAGGGGTCTTTAAAATGATGAGAGGGATAGACAGAGTTGATGTGGACAAGCTTTTCCCTTTGAGAATAGGGAAGATTCAAACAAGAGGACATGACTTCAGAATTATGGGACAGAAGTTTAGGGGTAACATGAGGGGGAACTTCTTTACTCAGAGAGTGGTAGCGGTGTGGAATGAGCTTCCAGTGGAAGTGGTGGAGGCAGGTTCGTTGGTATCATTTAAAAATAAATTGGATAGGCATATGGATGAGAAGGGAATGGAGGGTTATGGTATGAGTGCAGGCAGGTGGGACTAAGGGAAAAAAAGTTGTTCGGCACGGACTTGTAGGGCCGAGATGGCCTGTTTCCGTGCTGTAATTGTTATATGGTTATATGGTTATATGGTCATTCCGAATACTAGCACTATCCTAGGGACTAGCAGGGACTAGGGACAATTCATACTCTACCAAAGCCAATTGACCTACAAACCTGTATGTCTTTGGAGTATGGGAAGAAAACAGAGCACCCGGAGAAAACCCACGCAGTCATAGGGAGAACGTACAAAACTCGGTACAGATGGCACCCATAGTCAGGATCGAACCCAGGTCTCTGGCGCTGTAAGGCAGTAACTCTACCAGTGTGCCACCTTGCCACCTCAGGGTCCCCCACTGTGCATTATACTCTGCTTCTGAAATTTTGTTCCTTTGACTTTAGAAATGGGATCTGCATTTGGAAATGGGGGTTTGAAAATATTGCCACTGTGCAACTATCGCCAATAGGGTTGCCAACCTTCTCGCTCCCAAATAAGGGGCAAAAGGTCAAAATACAGGACAAATTCCTGACGGCAATTCGCTGCCCGACTCGGCCGTGGCTGGGTGAATGATGACGAGTTGGCCCGGGTGCTAGACCGCACACAAAGCCCAGCCGGCGGGCCAGCTGAGGAGTTTTGGCCTTTGGGTGACGTCGGGCGCAAACCCCAACTCATGACCCGATGATCGGCCACGAGAAGGAGGGGTGGTGGTGTCGGCGGTAAGCGAATGTCCGAAGGGCGGACAGCTGGCCGGGCTGCCGACCGACGGGGCCACGGGCGAGGTTGCTGCCGCTGCTGCACTCCATGGGCTGCACTACGTCGGGACCAGACTGGGCGCTCCGACCCGATAGTCCCCTCGACCCGAGTGGTAGCAGTCAAATGCAGGACAAGGGCGATCCACTGTGGGACAAACCAATGTATAGACCAATATACAGCTAATACGGCACAGTTGGCAACCCTAATCACCAGGAATGACGGATGAATGTTACATCGGACCATCTATCCAATTTAACTTTAAAACAATTGCTTTTATCTATCGTTCAAGGCTCCCGAGCTCTGTCCATATCTCAGGAAATGATGCAGGAAGCAGAGTAAATGATTATTTGACTAATATATTAACAAGTATTACAATACAACATTGGCTGCCAGTGTTTGCGTGTAAAATATTGCAAACAATCTCCTGGAAATATTGGTTTTCAAGCAGCAAGGTTGTAGGTGTTGAAGAAATGCTGCTAATTTACATCTAAAAAAATAGGTTTTTCTTGCAGTAAGATATCGAACAGAGCCGTGTTATCGATCCTTCCAAGAAAATTAATACCAAGTGCGTCTTAAATTGATCAGTTACCAACATTACAGTATTTTAATGAACCAACCCAGCAATTAAATGTTGATCTTGTCAGAGGGTGGTGATTTTGTTTACATTATTGCTTGGCTCGGATATTTATAGGCAAAATAAGGATGAACACTGTTCAAGCAGATTATTTCGCTGGTAAGACTGACAGTGCCACGATTAGGCTTGATCGTAGAATTCGGACAGATGCTTTTAATACATATATGAGAGGAATAGATCGGGTAGATGCACAGAGTCTCTTGTCCAGAGTAGGGGAATTGAGGACCAGAGGATGGAGGTTTAAGGTGAAGGGGAAAAGATGCTGAGAGAATGGAGCGGCTGG
This sequence comes from Leucoraja erinaceus, assembly GCF_028641065.1. NCBI lineage: Eukaryota > Metazoa > Chordata > Chondrichthyes > Rajiformes > Rajidae > Leucoraja > Leucoraja erinaceus. Next base: position 75,459,713 of record NC_073383.1, on the reverse strand, counting down.
GCTTGTACACTCTGGATGAGAGGATATCTTCTGAAGGATGAGAAAAACATTTTTCACACAGAGAGTGGTGAATCTCTGGAACTCTCTGCCACAGAAGGTAGTTGAGGCCAGTTCATTGGCTGTATTTAAGAGGGAGTTAGATGTAGCCTTTGTGGCTAAAAGGATTAGGGAGTATGGAGAGAAGGCAGGTACAGGATACTGAGTTGGATGATCAGCCATGATCATATTGAATGGCGGTGCATGCTCGAAGGGCCGAATGGCCTATTCCTGCACCTATTATCTATGTTTCTATGTTTCTATCTTATTGAAACATATAAGATTGTTAAGGGTTTGGGCATGCTAGAGGCAGGGAACATGTTCCCGATGTTGGGGGAGTCCAGGACCAGGGGCCACAGTTTAAGAATAAGGGGTAAGCCATATAGAACGGAGACGAGGAAACACTTTTTCTCACAGAGAGTTGTGAGTCTGTGGAATTCTCTGGCTCAGAGGATGGTGGAGGCCGGTTCTCTGGATACTTTCAAGAGAGAGCTAGATAGGGCTCTTAAAGATGGCGGAGTCAGAAGATATGGGGAGAAGGCAGGAACGGAGTAGTGATTTGGGATGATCAGCCATGATCACTTTGAATGGCGGTGCAGGCTCGAAGGGCCGAATGGCCTACTCCTGCACCTATTGTCTATTGTCTATTTAATAGGAATCTGATGGGTATACAAATAGCAGCCACCTACAGCGCTGACAAAGGTACAAATCACGCTGGCTCCCCCTTTTGTCCCCCCCTCCACCCCCCCCCCCCCCACCATAGCGCCCCCCCCCCCCCCCCCCACACTCCAGGTCTTCCATTGTTCTTCCCCTCCCCTCTCACGATGGCCCTCCACGCTCTCATCGACCATCGACCGCTGTGGGTGGGGGTGTATGGAGCGAGCTGCCAGCGGAGGTAAGTGAGACAGGGACTATCCCAACGTTTAAGAAACAGTTAGACAGGTACATGGATGGCCAGGTTTGGAGGGATATGGGCCAAATGCAGGCAGGTGGGGCTAGCGTAGCTCGGGCATGTTGGCCGGTGTGAGCAAGTTGGGCCGAAGGGCCTGTTTCCACACTGTATCACTCTTTTCATCATTGGATAAGCATAAGCTCGGACAGGCAAATCTCAAGTGCTGTCACATTATTTTGTCACAGTGCTTAGATTCCACAGCTACCACCTTTCATGTGGCATCAAGAACAAAAAAAAAGAATTACAGATTACAAGCAACAGCCTTTGAAAAAGTGAACGCGCTTGACATGGCAGACCTTACTGCTCTTTGAAGTGAACGGAGATAGCCTCTCATTATACTTTCTTCCCTTCTCTCATCTTCTTTGAAAAGAACATCCGAGAATTCTTCAGAGATGTTCGTGGGATATATGTATGAAGAAATCCTCCATTCGAATCAATGACAGGGCAACAATTTGCACTCTCTGAACAAAAACTTGCCTAAGGGCAGCACGGTGGAGAGACTCAGCCGGACTGGCAGCATCTCTGGAGAGGAGGAATGGGTGCCGTTTCGTGTCGAGACCCTTCCTCAGACTGAGAGTCAGGGGTGAGGGAGAGAGACACAGAAGTATGGAAGGGTAAGGTGTGAAAACGAGACATAAAAGGGGACGAAGCTCAAGATGTCGGATAAGTATGTAAGTAAGTAAGTAAGTTTATTGGCCAAGTATTCACATACAAGGAATTTGCCTTGGTGCTCCGCCCACAAGTAACAACATGACATACAGTGACAGTTACGAATGACTCCGAAAACACTAAACATTAATAATAATAAAACATTAATGATAAGACACCATTGATCTAGCATGTGAACCAACAAAATAATATTTGGAAGGTGGTCGAGACACTGTCACACAGCAGATCCTGACCTGGGCTGCTGCCTGTGTGGAGTTTGCACATCCAACCTGTGACCAGGTGGGTTTCCGACAGGCTTTAAACACAGCGTGGCAACAGGCCCTTTGGCACACTGAGTCCACGCCGACCAGCGATCACACCGTACACTAGCACTATCCTATACTCTGGTGACAATTTACAAATTTTACCAAAGCCAATTAACCTACAGACCTGTACGTCTTTGGAGTGTGGGAGGAAACCAAAGATTTCGGAGAAAACCCACGCAGTCACAGGGAGAACGTGCAAACTCCGTATAGACAGCACCCGTAGTCAGGATCCAAACCGGGTCTCTGGCGCTGTAAGCGAGCGCTGTAAGGCAGCAACTCTACCGCTGAGTTTCTGCCTTACAATGCCAGAGATCCGGATTCGATCCTGACTATGTTTGCTGTCTGTTTGGAAATTGCGCATTCCTGCGTGGGTCTTCTCCGGGTGATCCAGCCTCCGCCCACATTCCAAAGACGTGCAGGTTTGTAGGTCAATTGGTTTCTGTAAATTGTCCCTTAGGTGTAGGGTAGATCTAGCGTACGGGGATCGCTGGTCGGCGCGGACTCGATGGGTCAAAGGTCCTGTTTCCACGCTGCGCCTCTAAACTAAACAAAACTAAACTAAACTAAACTAAAAAAACTCATCACCATCTTCTCAAGGGCAATTAGAGATTAGTAAGCGTTTGCCCACATCTCCTGTGTAAATAATAAAAAGAATGATTAAAATAGTCAGTTTATTCTTCATCTCTTACCTGCCGCCACTTAATATTTGAGTAATCAGTACTTGAGATGTCACACGTTATAAATCCATTCCAACCAAATTCCCATTGCAGCTTTTACTTCATCCAATTTAAAACACAATTCTTCTGACATTTAGCAAGGGGAAGCACACCAGTAATTTAAATGCAGGCTTCAGTTCAAATACTGCTGAATGAATGCTCAGACACCTCACGCTGCCTCGGCAAGGCTAGCAGCGTAATCAAGGACGAGTCGCAACCCGGCCACGCCCTCTTCTCCCCTCTCCCGTCGGGCAAGAGGTACAGAAGTGTGAAAACGCACACCTCCAGATTCGGGGACAGTTTCTTCCCAGCTGTTATCAGGCAACTGAACCATCCCACTACCAACTAGAGGGAGCTCAGAGCTACTATGTATCTCAATGGTGACCCTCTGAATATCTTTGATCGGACGTTACTGGCTTTATCTTGCACTAAACATAATTCATGTTATTCCCTCCATCATGTATTTGTACACTGTAGATGGCTCGATTGTAATCATTTTTTGTTTGGTTTAGTTTAGTTTATTGTCATCTATACCGAGGCACAGTGAAAAGCTTTTGTTGCATGCTAACCAGTCAGCAGAAAGACAATACATTATTACTATCGAGCCATTACAGTGTATAGACACAGGCTTCTCCGTGGATTGTCACCTTGTCGTGGTGGAGAAGCTTGTGTGGTCCTGAGATCCTGAGAGCGATGCCGTCTGGAGCTATGCTCCTGGTAGGGCCACCCATGGCGGTAAGGTCAAGGGGGAGTTCTCTGACAAAGAGCAATCCAACCAAGACCTCAACGGTGGAACATGCGGAGGACGATGGCTGCCCTTAGTGGGCATCCTAGTGGGTGTGGCATGGTTTGTACAAATGGTCCACATTCACATTCTGTGTCTGCCGCATCTGCATCGCCCCGTTTGCTCATATTGGTCTTGCATCGACCCATCCCTGTACGAAGCCGATTGAGAGACTTCCAGTCTTCCAGTCACACCTGTGACCAGGTGGCAGCTGTTCCTAGGTTGGGATTGGCATCTATACGTGGCGGTGGTTTTCACTCCGTTTCTTTTCCCACAAGGCTTGTCAAGGGCCTGTCCCACTTTCCCGAATTCTCCCGAGTTTTCCCCTTGATTCAAACTCGGAGAATGTCCTTAGCGAGTCCATAGGAGGCCGTCGGAGTCCATAGATATATCGTAGCGGCTCGTTATGACAGTCGCAGGTACTCGGGGCCTCAGGTAAGCCGGGACGTTTTTTCCAGCATGACAAAAAAGTCCACGAGTAAGAAGATAGTCGGGAGGAGGAGTTCGTAGATCACAAATATCTTGATTTTTTTTTAAGGTTCACTCAACTCGGCAGACGACTCAGGAAAGTGGGACAGGCCCTTTAACAATTTTACCAAAGCCAATTAACCTACAAACCTGTACATCTTTGGAGTGTAGGAGGAATCCAAAAATCTCGGGGAAAACCCACGCAGGTCACGGGGAGAACGTACGGACAGCACCCGTAGGCGGGATCGAACCCGGTTTTCTGACGCCGTAAGGCAGCAACTCTACCGCTGCGCCACCGTGTCGCCCACCGTGCTGACTACCGCCCTTTCGACCCAAGTCCTGAGTTGGAAATATAGTGCTGTCCTTTTATCACCAGGACATCAAATGTTGTAACTCTCTACCCAACACCCTTGCTGCAATGACTTCATCAAAAAGACTACAATGGATCAAGAAGGCTCATCATCACCTGCTCAGGGTTAATTCTGATTGTAGTTTTATGTAAGGAACCCACTAAAAAGAAAGTACTAATATAGAACGGGTATCAGGGGTTCCTCTCCCTTGAGCCTCACATCCGCCATGTCATTAAAACCTCCTTCTTTCATCTCCGCAACATCGCCAAACTCAGACCCTCTCTCACACCTCCCGCTGCTGAAAGACTCATCCATGCCTTCATCTCCTCCCGACTGGACTATTGCAACTCACTTCTCCTTGGCATCAGCTCCACCTACATCAACCAACTCTAACTGGTCCAGAACGCAGCCGCCCGACTCATCACCCACACCCAATCCTGGCATCACATCACTCCAGTCCTCTAACAACTTCACTGGCTTCCCATCTCCCACCGGATCAACTACAAAATCCTGATCCTCACCTACAAAGCCCTCCACCATCTGGCCACCCCATATCTCACTGACCTCCTCTCCCCCTACCAACCCTCACGGTCCCTCAGATCCACATCAGCCGGTCTCCTCTCCATCCACAAGTCCAACCTCCGCAGTTTTGGGGCCGAGCCTTCTCCAGGGCAGCTCCCAGGCTCTGGAACTCCCTCCCCCAACTGATCCGCAATTCCGTGTCCCTCACCATCTTCCAGTCCCGCCTCAAGACCCATCTCTTCACCTCTGCCTATCCTTAGCCCCACGTCCCCCTCCCTTTTCATCTGTGCATTAATTGCCTCATATTGTGTTTTGTATTGAATTCTGTCTTTAATTTGTGTACTAGTCATGTCTCTACTATTTATTTCATTCCCCTTACATGATTTTCCTCTACCTGCTAAATTTTCCTCTACCTGCTAAATTTTTGTAAGGTGTCATTGAGACTCTTGAAAGGCGCCCATAAATAAAATTTATTATTATTATTTATTATTATGAGGAGAAGGCAGGAGAATGTGGTTTGGGGGGAGAGATAGATCAGCCATGATTGAATGGTGGCGTAGATTTGATGGGCCGAATGGCCTAATTCTCCTCCTATGACATGATGTTATGATCTTATGAATTGCAGATGCTGGTTTACAGCAAAAAAGACACAAAGAGTTGCGGTAACTAAGTGAGTCAGGCAGCATCTGTGGAGAAAACTAATAGGCTTGGGGCCCTTCTTCAGACCGGAAACATCACCTATCCCCACAAGGCTGTGGAGAACATCAATGCATATTTTTAAGGCAGAGATAGATAGATTCTTGATTAGTACAGGCATGAGAGGTTATGGGGAGAAGGTAAGAGGATGAGGGTGGGTGTGAGAGATAGATCAGCCAGAATGGGCCGAATGGCTGAATTCTTCTCCTATCGCTTATCATCTTATGATCTTGAATCTTAACATTCAGTCCACCTTGGCCCTGAATTGGTGTAAAGTTACTCATCACTCCAAGGAGTTATTGCCCATTAGAGTTTTGCTCCAGGGACTGGCCACATCTAGCAGGCAGCGATTAATGTGGGGCATCTACCATTCATCTCCTAAAGTACAAATGGATTAATCTAACTCTGTGGACCACCACCTCTAACCTAAAGTACAGTCCCCTAAATATCCCTCAGAGATCCATATAAAATTAGTTGTGTCAGCCCTCTGAAATCAGACAATTTGAAAGATAACTACAATATTGAGTTTGAGTTTAGTTTATTGTCACGTGTACTGAGGCACAGTGAAAAGCTTTTGTGGGGTGCTAACCAGTCAGCAGAAAGACAATACATGATTACAATCAAGCCATCAACAGTGCACATAGACAGGGTAAAGGGAATAACGTTCAGTGCAAGATAAAGTCAGTAAAGTCCTATCAAAGATAGCCGAAGGGTCTCCAATGAGGTAGTTATTCATAGCAAAAGGATTTGAGTATAAGAGCTGGGAGGTTCTACTGCAGTTGTACAGGGTCTTGGTGAGACCACACATGGAGTATTGTGTACAGTTTTGGTCTCCTAATCTGAGGAAAGACATTCTTGCCATAGAGGGAGTACAGAGAAGGTTCACCAGACTGATTCCTGGGATGGCAGGACTTTCATATGAAGAAAGACTGGATAGACTCGGCTTGTACACGCTAGAATTTAGAAGATTGAGGGGGGATCTTATAGAAACTTACAAAATTCTTAAGGGGTTGGACAGGCTAGATGCAGGAAGATTATTCCCGATGTTGGGGAAGTCCAGAACTAGGGGTCACAGTTTAAGGATAAGAGGGATGTCTTTTAGGACCAAGATGAGAAAATCATTTTTTACACAGAGAGTGGTGAATCTGTGGAATTCTCTGCCACATAAGGCAGTTGAGGCCAGTTCATTGGCTATATTTAAGAGGGAGTTAGATGTGGCCCTTGTGGCTAAAGGAATCAGGGGGTATGGAGAGAAGGCAGGGATGGGATACTGAGTTGGATGATCAGCCATGATTATATAGAATGGCGGTGCAGGCTCGAAGGGCCGAATGGCCTACTCCTGCACCTATTTTCTGTGTTTCTATGTTAGTAGTTCGGGACTGCTCTCTAGTTGTGGTAGGATGATTCAGTTGCCAGAGAACAACTGGTATGAAAATGTCCCTGAATCTGGAGGTGTGCATTTTCACACTTCTATATCTTTTTGCCTGATGGGAGGGGTGGGAGATTGCAAACTTCACATGGTCTGCCATCAACCCAGCGTGCACAATCAAATAAGATCAAATAGAACAACTTGTCTAACAACTTTAGGCTGTGCACGCCATACTCAAGAAGAAGAAGCCTGATAGGAGAGGGGAGAAGAGGGAGTGGCCAGGGTGCGACTCGTCCTTGATGATGCTGCTGGCCTTGCCGAGGCAGTGTGAGGTAATAATGGAGTCAATGGAAGGGAGGTTGGTTTGTGTGATGGCCTGGGCTGCGTCCACAATTCTCATAAATTTCAGAGGACTTGCACAAATCATTCACAATTTGTCAGCAATCCCATACAAGCAGACAGGGTATAGATGGGATAGTTATTTTCCGAGATGTATTAGTGGCTATTTTTACGGTCTGGAGATATATTTTCTTTCTTAGAAAGAAAATATATCTTCAGAGCATAAAAATCTTTAAACTCCATGAATTACATTAAGAAAAATTTGGTCTGATTTCATCTACGAAAGGAAAAAGGGACCAGTGGGATGGACAACACATAAAACATAGGACTTAGAACAGGCACAGGCCCTACCATGAACAATGCCTGTGCCGAATAAGACACCAGGAGAAACTAATCTCATCTGCCTGCCTATGATCCAAGTCCCTCCAGTCCCTGCATATCATAAGGTCATAAGGTCATAAGAATTAGGTTTTTCAGGACTTTTTTTGGGCAAGATCACCAGAGGTTGCTGTTTAGGTCTCCTAAGTGGGACAGGGGCTTTAGAAGAAATTCCTCCTCATCTCCTTCCTAAAAGAACGTCCTTTAATTCTGCAGCTATGACCTCTGGTCCTACACTCTCCCACTAGTGGAAACATCCTCTCCACGTCCACTCTATCCCAGCCTTTCACTATTCTGTGTGCTTCAATGAGGTCTTCCCTCATTCTTCTAAACTCCAGTGAGTACAGGCCCAGTGCCTACAAACGCTCATCATAGGTTAACCCACTCATTCCTGTCGATGGCCGCACCAGTGGATGCAGGGAACCAATGTTGACGGTGGTTGGGTTGGAGTCTCACCTATGAGGTCGTCAGTGGGAGGTGCCCACGGGACGGGGGGGGGGGGGGGGGGGAGGGGCCATGAAGAAGGAACGGTGGCCGGATGAGGCAAGGGACAATGGTTCGCGAGTCGATGAGTCCGGATTGAGGAGAGGCCCTACAGAAGCCTGGAGCTCGACTGGATTGAGAGCCGCTCCAAGGGGCCGAATGCGTGGATCGGACGCGGCCTGCAGTGACATGGTGGAGCAGTGGCAGAGGGTAAGGGGACAACGTTTAGTGCTGGGCCAACCCTGCAACATTGCCAGGACAACGGCAATGGCAATTCATGGCCAAAATAAGACCACTACCTTTATAACAACTTTCAGACTTGAATCTTGAAAAATGGCAGAAAGACATGGCGACTCTTGTATAGTCTCAGCCCACTATTCCATTAGTACTTAACTAAGGGCGGTCTCGGTGGCGTAGCAGTAGAGTTGCTGCCTTACAGCAAATGCAGAGCTGGAGACCTGGGTTCGATCCCGACTACGGGTGCTGTCTGTACGGGGTTTGTGCGTTTGCCCTGTGACCTGTGTGGGTTTAACCTGAGATCTCCGGTTTCCTTCCACACTCCACAGACATACAGGTTTGCAGGTTAATTGGCTTGGTAGAATTGTGAATTCTAAGCCATGCAGCCAAGGACAAGAAGACTCTGCAGAGAGTAGTGTGTTCGGCCGAACGCACTATGGGAACTTCACTCGCCCCCCTGCAGGAACTATACAATAGGAGGTGCAACTCCAGAGCAAATAAAATCATGGGAGACCCCTTCCACCCCTGCAACGGACTGTTCCAGCTGCTACGGTCAGGCAAACGCCTCCGTTGCCATGCGGTGAGAACGGAGAGGTTGAGAAGGAGTTTCTTCCCAGAGGCCATTCGGACTGTAAACGCCTATCTCACCAGGGACTAACTCTACAGAACGTTTTTCCTTCCATTATTTATTATGTAAAAGAATATGTGTGTTATGATTGTGTTTATAATTTGTTTGGTTGTTTGGTTGTTTGTCTTTTGCACAAACGTCCGCGAGCATTGCCACTTTCATTTCACTGCACATCTCGTATGTGTATGTGACAAATAAACATGACTTGAGTTGACTTGACTTGACTTGAATTGTCCCTAGTGTGCAGTGTGTGCTAGGCCAACTGGGATCGCTGGCCAGCGCAGATACAATGGGCCGAATGGCCTGTTTCTGCACCGTGTCTCTAAACTAAAATAAACTAAACTAAAGTCAACAACAGGATTAGACACTTCCATTTCTGAGTCGATCTTCCCATTTATTCAGTAAAAACTCCTTAACCTGCATGAATCTAAATATTCATCACCTTAAAACTCTGTACGAAGATTTGAGTTTCAGTTTACATGTGCCAATAAAACGGCGTTGAAGAATTGAACTATTGAGACAAGCCATTCTGTTGAAGAACAATTAAGGATAAGCAATAAATGCTGCTCTTGTGATTCAAAGCATCCATTATAATAAATACAATGCGTTATATTTCATTATAAGCTGGAAAGAGTGCGGAGAAGATTTATGAGGATGTTCCCAAGACTTGAGGGCCTGAGCTATAGGGAGAGGTTGGGTAGGGTAGGACTTTATTCCTTTGTAGGAGGCTGAAGGGTGATCTTATAGAGGTGCATAAAATCACGGTGGAATTGTTACGGTGAATGATTATCCAGAGCATGTAACTCAAGATCTAGAGGAGGTAGATAAAAATGGTGGGGAAACTCAGCGGGCAAAGCAGCATCTATGGAGCGAAGGAATAGGTGACGTTTCGGGTCGAAACCCTTCTTCAGACTGATGTTGAAGTGGGGGGAGGGGGGGGGGGGGGGTGGGAAGAAGAAAGGAAGAGGCGGAGGCAGTGGGCTGTGGGAGACCTGGGAAGGGGAGGGGAAATAAGGTGCTGCTCCTCCAATTTACGGTGGGACTCACTCTGGCCATGGAGGAGGCCTAGGACAGAAAGATCGGATTCGGAAATTAGAGAGGGAGTGGAAGTGCTGAGCCACCGGGAGATCAGGTTGGTTATTGTGAATTGAGCGGAGGTGTTGGGTGAAGCAGTCGCCCAGCCTACGCTTGCTCTCACCGATGTTGAGCAGCTGACATACATTTAAGCTGAGAGGAGATTTAATAAGAACCCGAGGGGCAATATTTTCACACACATGGTAGTGTGTGTCAGGAACGAGCTGCCAGAGGAGGTATTTGACACAGTTTCTATGACAACATTGAAAAATACATTTAGACAAGTATATGGATAGGGCCAAATGTGGGCAGGTGGGACTCACGTAGATGGGGCATCATAGTAGTAAGGACAAATTGGACCAAAGGACCTGTGGCCGCGCTATATCACTCTATGCGACTCTGCTATTGAATTGATTGAAGGAAAGATACAGCATGAGAACAGACCCTTTGGCCCACCAAGTCCATGCTGACCACCAATCACCCATTCACACTGGTTTTATCTCATCCCACATTCTCATCCACTTCCTGCACACTAGGGGCAACTAACAGAGGCCAAACAGCCTACACGCCCGCACGCCCTTGGCATGTGGGAGGGAACGGGAGCACCCGATAGATGCGCGCACGGTCACAGGGAACACGTGCAAACTCCACATGGACAGCAGCCGAGATCACACAGAGTTAGGTGGGTGGGCATTATGGAACGAGCTGCCAGAGGAGGTAGTTAAACTTCATCATCATCGTTGAAAACATCAGCGGGCACGGTGCCTTACAATGCCGTGTACGACCATGATCGCAACTTCTGCTGAAGTGTGAATGGCCGTCGGCTCGCTAGGAGCTCATCCGCCTTTTGACAGGTCTTGTTTCTGGTCCTGCTGGTAGTCCACAGCCCCCGCCTCTCCTGGCAAACCAGGTGGGGGAGACGGTTTAGTCGCTGACTATCCGACCATCGACCAAGTAGCACAGGATTACATGGTACCCCTGGTGGTGGGAACTCCTCCTGACCTGGCATGCAAAGGCAGGTACAATAACATCAATTAAAAAAACATTTGGACAGATACATGGATAGAAAATGTTTAGAGGAATATGGGCCAAACGTGGGAAGGTTGGAAGAGCATAGATGGGGCATTTGGTCCTTATGGGCTAGTTGGGCCCAAGGACTTATTTCTGACTGTGTGACTCATTCAATTCATTCACGTAGATGAACCTCATTTGAAAATTCAGTAGTGTCCGAGAGGTCGGTGGAATTTTCCCCCAAAAATAATGGTCACATTACCGTGTAGGAAGGAACTGGAGATGCTGGTCTGATAATTGAGATGATAATGAAGGGATGGTCACCTTGTCGTGGTGGAGAAGCTTGTGTGGTCCTGAGATCCTGAGAGCGATGCCGTCTGGAGCTGTGCTCCTGGTAGGGCCACCCATGGCGGTAAGGTCGAGGGGGAGGCCTCTTACAAAGAGCAATCCAACTAAGACCTCAACGGTGGAACAGGCGGAGGACGATGGCTGACCTTAGTGGAGCGCCACATCGGCTGGGAAGGCGGATGAAGGCAGCAGCAGAAAAGGGTCTCCAGTCATCTTGGACTTTATGCCACTGGATCCTGTCCCAGATCTGTCAAGGACCGTGGGGTGGCTGTCTGTGCACCAGTCTCCCCACGCTATTCAAGGTCACACACAGACGTCCTCCAACCCTGGAGACACCCATGGTCAGCCATGACCGAGGGGGGCCTAAGGAGAAGAAATGAAGGGATACAAACAGTAAAACTCGGATGGGTGATGTTTCAAGGCGGGACTTTTAATTCATACATTCTGAAGAAGGGTCCCGACTTGAAACACGGCACCCATCCATGTTCTCCAGAGATGCTGAGGACAGTCACAAAAAGCTGGAGTAACTCAGCGGGATAGGCAGCATCTCTAGAGTGAAGGAATGGATGATATTTCAGGTCGAATTGGGAGATTGGAAGAAGGGCCTCGACCCGAAACGTCACCCATTCCTTCTCTCCTGAGATTTTGAGTTACTCCAGCATTTTGTGTCTATGCTGGTAACGTTAATGCAGTTTGAGGTAATTTGAATAAAAAAATAGATGTAAATGACATTTTCTCAATAGGTTGTGCCAATTATTGTCACTCAAGAGTCAAGAATGTTTCATTGTCATGAATACTGATAATGGAATAATGAAATTCTTACTTGCAGAAGCATAACAGGTCTGTAAATAATAGATAATATGTAATAAACAAAAAAAACCCACATAAATGAACAAACATGGTCCTGGTGAGGGCAGCACAGTGGAGCAACAGTAGAGTTGCTGCCTGACAGCGCCAGAGACCCAGGTTCAATCCCAGCTACAGGATGTTGTCTGTAAAGAGTTTGTACCTTCTCCCCGTGACCACATGGGTTTTCTCCAAGATCTTTGGTTTCCTCCCAAAGACATACAGGTTTGTAGGTTAATTGGCTTGGTATGAGTGTAAATTGTCCCCAGTGTGTGTAGGGTAGTGTTCATGTGCGGGAATCGCAGGCAGGAGCGGGCTCGGTGGGCCGAATGGCCTATTTCCGCACTGTATCTCTAAACTAAACTAAACTAAACTAAAATACCAGTGCAAAACATAAAACAAAGTTAGTTAAGAGCCTGCACCTATTTTCTATGTTTCAAGATTAATGCACGAAAATGGCCTTTGGATTTTGGGATTTGAAACATGAGAGGTCTCTTATCCATGCTTTCACTTCCAATGTGCAGGGTTAGAGTCCGGTTCGGCACCAGAGATCCAAGGACGTGCAGGTTTGTGGGTTAATTGCTTTGGGTAAAATTGTCCCTGGTGTGTGTGGGATAAATGTCAGTGCACATTGGGGCCAAAGGGCCTGTTTCCTCCCTGTATCTCCAAAACGAGAACAAAACTAAACACAAGAGCTGCTGGTCGCTCCCACGTTTCATCTCAATAACAAAAGGAAGTGTGAGAAAATATCTCCACAGCAACTAGGAATGGTTCCGAGACAGAGAGAAAAGAAACTGCTGGTGAGATGGGTCAATTATGACTCGTCTGTTCAACGGAGATAAACGTGACACAAAAAACAAGGCGGCTGCCTTCTGAACACCAGATCGTGCGTGGGATTTATTGCTGTATTGCAATCAGAGCAGTGGTGATCGCTTCACATCCTGGGCGTTGACCTGGCTCAGCGTAAACTCTGATGTTCTGCATTGTTCGATCTTCACTGCAAAATAGAAAAAGAAAAGCTATAAAAAATAAACTAATTTTCTGTTGGCCTGAAAGAAGTTCAATAGACAATAGACAATATGCAACAGACAATAGGTGCAGGAGTCGGCCAATTCGGCCCTTCGTGCCAGCACAGCCATTCATTTTGATCATGGTTGATCATCCACAATCAGTATACCCCCCCCCCCCCCCCTCCCCCCCGTTCCTGCCTTCACCCCATATTCCTTGACTCTGCTATTTTTAAGAGCTCTATCTAACTCTCTCTTGAAAGCATCTAGAGAATTGGCCTCCACTGCGATCTGAGGCAGAGAATTCCACAGATCCACAACTCACTGGGTGAAATTTTTTTTCCTCATCTCCGTTCTAAATAGCCCACCCCTTATTCTTAAACTGTGGCCCCTGGTTCTGGACTCCCCCAATATCGGGAATATGCTTCCTGCCTCTAGCTTGTCCAATCCTTTAATAATCTTACATGTTTCAATAAGATCCCCGCTCATCCTTCTCAAGTCATCAAAGCTGCAACAATGCCGTGACCTTTCTGCATGGTGGCGCAGCGGTTGAGTTGCTGCCATACAGCGCCAAAGGCCCGGGTTCGATCCTGACCACGAGTGCTGTCTGTATGAATGGTGTACGTTCTCCCCGCGACTGTGTGGGTTTTCTCCAGGCCCTCCGGGTTTCCTCCCACACTCCGAAAGCCGTACAGGTTTGTAGGTTAAATGGCCTTGGTAAAAATTGTAAATTGGCCCTAGTGTGTGTACAGTAATGTACGTGTTTGGGGATCGCTGGTCGGCACCGACTGGGTGGGCCAAAGGGCCTGTATCCGCGTGGTATCTATAAACTAAACTAATAAACTTACAAATTGTCTGATATCAGAGAGCCAATGTCACTGTAATTTTCAACTGTAAATCTTCTTCAAAGTCGAAAGTCCGGTCGGTCACACTCCGTGCACTCGTGGGTGGGCCCCGCGAAAGACTCCCTCTCCTCAAGTGATGTTGGTATCTATAACCTGTAACTACTAACTTACTCTTGTCTGATATCAGAGAGCTCTCATGTAGTTAATTTTCTCACTGTACAATCTCTGACATCTTGTGACTCTCTCAGAGTGATGTTGAGAGATACTGTACATCAGGTTGGGGGCCGTGGCCTGGTGATTAGGTTAAGTCAAGTCAAGTCAAGTCAAGTCAAGTTTATTTGTCACATACACATACGAGATGTGCAGTGAAATGAAAGTGGCAATGCTCGCGGAACAACAAAACACCAAACAAATTATAAACACAATCATAACACACATATTATTTTACATAATAAATAATAGAAGGAAAAACGTTCTGTACAGTTAGTCCCTGGTGAGAAAGGCGTTTACAGTCCGAATTGCCTCTGGGAAGAAACTCCTTCTCAACCTCTCCATTCTCACTGCATGGCAACGGAGGCGTTTGCCTGACCGTAGTGGCTGGAACAGTCCGTTGCAGGGGTGGAAGGGGTCTCTCATGATTTTGTTTGCTCTGGAGTTACACCTCCTGTTGTATAGTTCCTGCAGGGGGGTGAGTGAAGTTCCCATAGTGCGTTCGGCTGAACGCACTACTCTCTGCAGAGCCTTCTCGTCCTTGGCAGAGCAATTCCCGAATCAGATGGTAATGTTCCCGGACAAGATGCTTTCCACCGCCGCTGCGTAGAAGCACTGGAGGATCCTCGGAGACACTCTGAATTTCCTCAATTGCCTGAGGTGGTAAAGGCGCTGCCTTGCCTTACTCACGAGTGCTGAGGCGTGTGATGACCATGTCATATCCTCAGAGATGTGGACTCCCAGATATTTAAAACAGTTCACCCTATCCACAGGATCCCCATTTATACTTAATGGAGTGTACGTCCTCGGATGATGTGCCCTCCTAAAGTCCATGATCAGCTCCTTCGTTTTTTTGATGTTCAAGAGGAGGCTGTTCTCCTGGCACCAGAGTGCTAGATCAGCCACCTCCTCCCGATAGGCCTTCTCATCATTGTCTGAGATCAGGCCCACCACCACAGTGTCATCAGCAAACTTAATTATTGAATTGGAGCTGAACCTAGCCACACAGTCATGTGTGTACAGGGAGTACAATAGGGGGCTGAGGACGCAACCCTGGGGCGATCTTGTGCTCAGGGTGAGGGACTTCGATGTATTCCCTCCCATCTTGACTACCTGGGGCCTGGCGGTGAGAAAGTCCAGGACCCAGGCACACAGGGAGGTGTTGAGCCCCAATTCCAGTTAATCCGTGCATCTGTACTTCAGAGGCTGTGAGTTACAGAAAGATCCCTCATTAATCACTGTGAATAGTCAAGATTCAATAGCGCTTTGTTTGTCATTTATGCAACCGCACATTGAAATTCTTTTTCGCATATATTACACACGTGGTCGCCGCCATTTTTGCCGCAATTCTTCAAAGTCGAAAATCCGGTCGGCCCGTGCACTCGATGTACTGAGCAGTTCCCGCGGACCGACGTCCCTCTCCTTGCCTCGCCTCGCCTCGCCTCGCCTCGCCTCGCCTCGCCTCGCCTCTCCCCTCGTCCCCCCCCCCCCCCTCCCCCTCTCCTCTCCTCTCCTCTCCTCTCCTCTCCTCTCCTCTCCTCTCCTCTCCTCTCCTCTCCTCTCCTCTCCTCTCCTCTCCTCCTCTCCTCTCCTTCCTCTCCTCCTCTCCTCTCCTCTCCTCTCCTCTCCTCTCCTCTCCTCTCCCTCTCCTCTCCTCTCCTCTCCTCTCTCTCCTCTCCTCTCCTCTCCTCTCCTCTCCTCTCCTCTCCTCTCCTCTCCTCTCCTCGCCTCCTCGCCTCTCCTCTCCTCTCCTCTCCTCTCCTCTCTCCTCTCCTCTCCTCTCCTCTCCTCTCATCTCCCTCGCCTCTCCTCTCCTCTCCTCTCCTCTCCTACCCTCTCCTCCCCTCTCCTCTCCTCTCCTCTCCTCCCTCGCCTTGCCTCGCCTTCCTCTCTCTCCTCTCCTCCTCTCCTCCCTCTCCTCTCCTCTCTCTCTCTCTCCTCTCCTCTCCTCTCCTCTCCTCTCCTCTCCTCTCCTCTCCTCTCCTCTCCTCTCCTCTTCCCGCTCCCCCAGCCCGTGGACTCCCTCTCTCTCTCTTCTCTTCTCTTCTCTTCTCTTCTCTTCCTCTCCTCTCCTCTCCTCTCCTCTCCTCTCCTCTCCTCTCCTCTGCTCTCCTCTCCTATCCTCTCCTCTCCTCTCCTCTCCTCTCCTCTCCTCGCCCACCCATCTGTGTTCCGGGGGGTGGGGGGCCTCCTGCAGCTGACCTTGAAGCCGGCAGCTGGAGGCTTTGCCCCGGTTCACCCTCCAACCGTGTTAAAGCTCGTCCACTTTCTGGAATAACAAACACCGTCAGACAGTGACTGATGCTCACAGTAAAGACACAACTTTATTACGCGAGTGGGAGTGGGAGAGTCGCTGGTCACATACTTGCCAGCTCCTCGCGGTCCCACTCAATTATTCTGAGCACAGGCAGTATATTTATACATCAGTAGTCATGGGCACAGCTAATCACACATTCAGCACATTTCTGCACCGGTTCTTAAGGGCCTGACCTACTTGGGCGACATTTTCGACGACAGCTTGAAAAAAGGCTGTCGCGGCGTGGTCGGGGCGTGACGCGGGGTGACGGATGAAGTGAGGCGCGGCGTCTCCCTGTCGCCCCTGGATTTTGGAATGTTCAAAATCTTCAGGCGACATCTGGGTGTCTTATCGTGTCGTGCGCCCTGTCACGCGCTGACGTACGCTGTCCTGCGGGTGACGAATGGTTAAGGGCCTGTCCCACGAGCATGCGACTGCATGCGGCGAGCGTGACCAAACCGGAAGCGGGGGCTGCGCGGAGGTCGAGTGATCCCGTACGAGTTGACGTGAAGTTCGAGCGAAGTCCGCGGGAAGTTCGCGCTAGGCGTACGCCATCAAGACGCTGCGTACGGCGTCAAGATGCAATGCTGCGGGCCGGCAGGCCGTCGCCACGCGGAATTTTTGGACAGTGTCGGTTTTTCTGAGCCCCGCGCGATGTCGGGACCAGCTCCGCACAACTCCATACGGCTCCGGCGATTGAAGTGGGACCGGCCCCGCGAGGCCGTACAGCTCAAGCGACCACGTTAGGTCGCGCTTGCCGCATGAAGTCGCATTCTCGTGGGACAGGCCCTTTAGGGTTAGGGTTAGTTTTAGGGTTAGGGTTAGGGTAATGGTGCTGTCCCATGGTACGAGTTCATTCCAAGAGCTCTCCCGAGTTTAAAAAATAACTTGTTAACGGCAGGTAACTCGGGAAGACTCGTGAAGATTTTTCAATGTTTCAACAGAGCCCCGAGTACCGACAAGCGGTCAGTACCGTAAATCTCTGAGTTCGAATCAGGGCAAATTCGGGAGAACTCTTGGAATGAACTTGTACCATGGGACAGGGCCATTAGGGTTAGGGCTAGGGCTAGGGCTAGGGCTAGGTTGAGGGTTAGGGTTAGGGCTAGGGTTACGGCAAGGGTTAGTGTTGGGGAAAGAGTTAGGGTTAGGTTTAGGGCTACGGTTATGGTTAGGGCTAATCACGTACACATCAACCAGAGCTCCCGGAGAAAACGTCAGCAATGTATGTCGTACAACTTGACGGTTTTTAGGGCGACTACGGGCGTCAGTCACGGACACTCGCAGTCGCCTAAAAAAAATCGCAAATTGGGACAGGCCCTTTCCTGTTAGAAACAGACTTGTTTTACTCTGCCATACCACTAGGTATCGGGCCTTCGTCCCTTTTTGGTCACACCATTCTTTGCTGTTCTGCAAAACCACCTGTTATTCATCAGCGGGCAATTCTAAGTAAGTAAATTAGGCTCACGGTTGCGTACATATTAACTCTTAAACCCCCATCCTCCTCAACAACCGGCCCTTGCTCCTCATGTCCGATGTCTCCGGCTCCGTCCCGGTCCCGCCGACCACCGAACTTGAGCTTCGGGTTGAGTTTCCAACAACCACAAACCTTCTGGTGAGGTCCCGCTGACTGTCGAGCCTTTACGGTTTAGTTTAGTTTAGAGATAGAGGGTGGAAACAGGCCCTTCGGCCCACCAGGTCCGCGCCGACCAGCGATCCCCGCACACTATCCTACACCCACTAGGGACAATTTTTACATTTATCAAGCCAAGTAACCAACAGACCGGTACGTCTTTGGAGTGTGGGAGGAAACCGAAGATCTCGGAGAAAACCCACACAGGTCACGGGGAGAACATACAAACTCCATATAGACAGCACCCGTAGTCGGGATCGAACACGGGTCCCTGGCACTGCATTCGCTGTAAGGCAGTAACTCTACCGCTGCGCCACCGTGCCGGTTCAGCCTCCGTGCTGGAGACCACGCCGGTTGAGCTGAGATTAACGGGTCAGTCCGCCAAAGTTGGTCCGCGGTGGGCGGGTTGGGCCTGTTTACCGGGAGCGCCCGAGCCCGCTGCTTGCTTGCTACGTGTGGCCGTGTGGCATTTAGCGTCTATCTCCAGGACAACGCAACACGTATTTTGAAAGCATTCGTGAGCCTGATACCAAGATGCCGAGGGAACGGGTTAACCAATTTCCATTTTGCACCCTACCATAATCAAACATTATCAAAAGGCAACCCAGTAAATAAGCTATTTAGTTTACTTCAAGCCTGAAGAATTGAATGGATACTGGAAAATAACCTAATATCCTAAAATATCCTAAATGCTGACCGAAGATTTGAAATTTTGCAATATAACAAGAGTAAGATTGGATAATGAAAATGAGTTTATTTTTCCCTTGTGTGATAAAGTCTTTCGTAATGGTCACTTTTTAAAAGCATCTGCTGTCGATTCACCTCTGACTTTGCTGAACGGTGAATCAGTTATTTCATGAATTGGTATTTTTCAGACCATTTCATTCTCGATTTGACTTTAGAAATTCCTCCTCATCTCCTTTCTAAAGGTTCGTCCTTTTATTTTGAGGCAATTCGATTTCACTCTCTTTTCAGTTTCGTTTCAGTTTAGTTTAGAGATATACAGCGGGAAAACAAGCCATTCGGCCCACCGAGTCCACGCCGACCAGCGATCCCCATGCATTAACACAACCCTACACACACACTGGGGACGATTTACAATTTTACAGAAACCAATTAACTTACAAACCTATAGGCCTTTGGAGTGAGGGATGAAACCAGAGCTCCCGGAGAAATCCCACGCAGGCCAGGAGGAAAACGTCCTAACTCTGTGTCAGGAGCAACTCCAGGACTGTTTGGAGTCTGTAGACTGGGCTATATTCAGGGGCTCGCTAACGGACCTGAATGAATGCGCCACAGTCGTTACAGACTCCGTAAAGAAATGTGTGGAGGACTGCATCCCAACAAAAACCTTCCGAGTGTTTCCTAACCAGAAGCCTTGGATGAACCATGAGATCCGCACTCTTCTGAAGTCTAGATCCTGGGCATTCAGGTCTGGGGATACAGATGTCTACAAGAAGTCCAGATATGACTTTGGTAAGGCCATCACAAAAGCCAACAGGGACTTCTGCTCCAAGCTGGAGGATGGATGTTCGGCAGCTATGGCAGGGCTTGAATGCCATCACCTCCTACAAGGCAAAACCAGGAGGCAGCTCAATTGTCAGCTCAATCACTCCCTGACGAGCTCTATGGGTTTTACGCACGCTTTGATAGGGAGAACACTGATGTGCCTTCCCGAGCCCCCATTCGCCGTGATGGTATTTCCGTCACAGTCACAGAGGCAGACATCAGAAGATCCTTCAGAGGGGCGAACCCTCGAAAAGCGCCTGGACCTGCTGGTATACCTGGTCGTGTTCTAAAAACCTGTGCGGACCAACTGGCTGGAGTTTTTACGGACATTTTCAACCTCTCACTTCTGAGGTCTGAGGTTCCCACCTGCTTTAAAAGGGCATCAACTATACACGTGCCCAAGAAGAGCAAGGTGACGCCTCAAAGACTATCGACCAGTGGCACTAACATCTGTGGTGATGAAGCGCTTTGAGAGGTTGATTATGGCGCATATCAACTCCTACCTCAACAAGAAACTCGACCCACTGCAGCTCACTTACCGCCACAACAGATCAACGGTGGATGCGATTAACACCATCATCCCCTCCAAGCCTGTTACCAAGCTCTCAGATCTGGGTCTCTGCGCATCCCTCTGCAATTGGATCTTCGACTTCCACATCCACAGACCGTGGTCTGTACGTATTGGTGGAAATGTGTCATCCTCGATAACAATCAGCACAGGAGCACCTCAAGGCTGCGTGCTCAGCCCCCTGCTGTACTCACTCTATACTCATGACTGTGTAGCCGGACATAGTGCGAACTTCATCATCAAGTTCGCCGACGACACCGCTGTTGTGGAACGTATCACTGATGGTGACGAGTCAGAGTATAGAAATGAGATCGACCGATTGACCAAATGGTGCCAGCACAACAACCTGGCTCTCAACACCAGCAAAACCAAGGAACTGACTGTGGACTTTGGAAGGGGTAGGATAGGGACCCACAATCCCGTTTATATCAACGGGACGATGGTAGAAAGGGTCAAGAACTTCAAATTCCTGGGCTTGCAGATTTCCGAAGATCTTTCCTGGTCCCAGCACACTGATGCAATTATAAAGAAAGCACATCAGCGCCTCTACTTCCTGAGAAGATTACGGAGAGTCGGTATGTCAAAGAGGACTCTCACAAACTTCTACAGGTGCACAGGAGAGAGCATGCTGACCGGTTGCATCGTGGCTTAGTTCGGCAACTTGAGCATCTAGGAGCGGAAAAGAATGCAGAAAGTTGTGACCACTGCCCAGTTCATCATCGGCTCTGACCTCCCCACCATCGAAGGGATCTATCGCAGTCGCTGCCTCAAAAGGGGTGCCAACATCATTAAAGACCCACACCATCCTGGCCACACACTCATCTCTCCACTGCCATCAGGTAGAAGGTACAGGAGCCTGAAATCTGGTACATCCAGGTTTTGGAACAGCTTAGTTTATCATGGCGT
This sequence comes from Leucoraja erinaceus, assembly GCF_028641065.1. Classification (NCBI taxonomy): domain Eukaryota; kingdom Metazoa; phylum Chordata; class Chondrichthyes; order Rajiformes; family Rajidae; genus Leucoraja; species Leucoraja erinaceus. The sequence goes on along the minus strand of NC_073383.1, from coordinate 75,438,531 downwards.
CATTTACTGCATGGACAATGCAGGCCGAAGGGCCTGTTCCTTTGCTCCACTGTTCTATATTCTATGTGACACTTTTAATCAGGCCTGGATAGCGTGGATGTGGAGAGGATGTTTCCACTCGTGGGAGAGTTTAGGAATGGAGGCCATAGCCTCAGAATAAAAGGACGTACCTTTAGAAAGGGGATGAGGGGGAATTTATACAGTCAGGGGGTGGTGAATCTGTGGAATTCATTGCCAAAGAAGGCTGTGGAGGTCAAGTCAAAGGATATTTTTAAGGTGGGGATCGATAGGTTCTTGATGAGTAAGCATGTCAAGGTTTATGGGGAGAAAGTCAAAGTCAAAGTAGTCAAAGTAGCCTTTATTGTCATTCAGACCTTGCGGTTGCCTTGCAGTCCTACATATAGTAAAAATGACAAAAACACACAATGAACACAATTTTACATCCACCACAGTGAGTTCACCCGGCACCTCCTCACTGTGACGGAAGGCAAAAGTCTTAAGTCTTTGTCTCTTCCCTTCTTATTCTCCCTCTGCGCCGAGGCGATCCAGGCTTCGGATGTTGTGACCCCGCCGGGTGATAATAATAATAATAATAATAAATTATATTTATGGGCGCCTTTCAAGAGTCTCAAGGACACCTTACAAAAATTTAGCAAGTAGAGCAAAAACATGTACGGGGAATGAAATAAATAGTAGAGACATGACTAGTACACAAATTAAAGACAGAATTCAATTCAAAACACAATATTAGGCAATTCAAGCACAGATGAAAAGGGAGGGGGACCTGGGGCTATGGATAGGCAGAGGTAATGGTAAGTAATGTCAGTCCCGCAGCTGAATCAGAGCTCCGCGAAAGGGCCGGTTCAACTCCGCGGCCCGGGGTGGTCGAAGCTGCCGAAGCTACGGACCTCCAGTCCAGAGGGCTGCAGAAAAGGCAGGAGAATGGGGTTGAGAGAAGGCAGGAGAATGGGGTTGAGAGAGATCCCCATATTATCTAAATGGTGGCCGATTGGGAAAGGGGGAGATGCAGCGAGACCTGCGTGTCATGGTACACCAGTCATTGAAGGTAGGCATGCAGGTGCAGCAGGCAGTAAAGAAAGCGAATGGTATGTTAGCTTTCATTGCAAAAGGATTTGAGTATAGGAGCAGAGAGGTTCTACTGCAGTTGTACAGGGTCTTGGTGAGACCACACCTGGAGTATTGCGTACAGTTTTGGTCTCCAAATCTGAGGAAGGACATTATTGTCATAGAGGGAGTGCAGAGACGGTTCACCAGACTGATTCCTGGGATGTCAGGACTGTCTTATGAAGAAAGACTGGATAGACTTGGTTTATACTCTCTAGAATTTAGAAGATTGAGAGGGGACCTTATAGAAACTTACAAAATTCTTAAGGGGTTGGACAGGCTAGATGCAGGAAGATTGTTCCCGATGTTAGGGAAGTCCAGGACAAGGGGTCACAGCTTAAGGATAAAGGGGAAATCCTTTAAAACCGAGATGAGAAGAACTTTTTTCACGCAGAGAGTGGTGAATCTCTGGAACTCTCTGCCACAGAGGGTAGTTGAGGCCACTTCATTGGCTATATTTAAGTGGCCCTAGTGGCTAAGGGGATCAGGGGGTATGGAGAGAAGGCAGGTACGGGATACTGAGTTGGATGATCAGCCATGATCATATTGAATGGCGGTGCAGGCTCGAAGGGCCGAATGGCCTACTCCTGCACCTAATTTCTATGTTTCTATGTTTCTATGATTGAATGGCGGAGTAGACATGAAGGGCCGAATGGCATAATGCTGCTAAATAGCAACATTAATCAAACTCGGCGGGTGAGGCAGCATCTATGGAGCGAAGGAAATAGGCAACGTTTCGGGTCGACCCGGAAATGTTGCCTATTTCCTTCGTTCCATAGATGCTGCCTCACCCGCTGAGTATCTCCAGCATTTTTGTCAACCTACTGGTTTTAGATGATCAGCCATGATCATGTTGAATGGCGGTGCTGGCTCAAAGGGCCGAATGGCCTACTCCTCCACCAGTCTGAAGAAGGGTTTCGGCCCGAAACGTCGCCTATTTTCTTCGCTCCATAGATGCTGCTGCACCCGCTGAGTTTCTCCAGCAATTTTGTGTACCTTTAATCCTTTGCTATTTGGGCATGTTCCAATTCCTTGGTTCCAATTGACTTATCTTTTGGCAAGGCCGTGCAATCTCGCTGCTGCTCGCTCACTGGCTGCAAAAGGCTTTGGAACATCTCGAGTTTGTGATGGACACTACCTTGAAGCTACTGCTCTCGTTTGACAGGTTCGTAACACGACTAATCTTCTTAAAACGAGTCTGCTTGCGGACTTAACAAGCAAGTTACCAAGGTTTTTTTCTTGTTGCCAGTTGTCATAGTGGCGGGATCTTGTTAAAGAGGATCATGTTGGTGGGCTTCCTGTCTTGCCAAGTGAATGCCTCGTGGGCAAATCTGTCAGCCTGTGCATTTTCGAGAATCCATTTTGCAAGCTTTGCACGTTCACACACAAGCTAATTAGACTCCGTCAGTATGTCAGCCCCAATGCCAGTTAGTAGGTGGAGTAGCGTGAAGGAACTCACTCACCATGCCTTCCAGAGAGATCGCACAATTACGATTGCAACTGCAGCGGAGGCCATTCTGCCCACTGAACCCATGCACGCCCTCCCATAAGTGGAAGCCAATTAGTCCCATTTGCCGGTCCTCACTTCCAAACCCTTTCCAAACTGAGACAAGGAAAAACTTTTTCACCCAGAGAGTTTAGAAGTTTTTTTTAAATTTTTTAATTTTTATTTCTTTATGCACAACTACTACGGACTGACGCAAAACCGCATTTCGTTGTACTCATACTTGTATTTGTGCGATGACATTAAAGTTGAATTGAATTGAATTGAATTGGATCTGTAGAATTCTCTGCCACAGAAAGCAATGGAGGCCAATTCACTGGATGTTTTCAAGAGCGATTTAGATATAGCTCTCAGGGCTAAAGGAATCAAGGGATATGGGGAAAAATCCGGAACAGGGTACTGATTTTAGATGTTCAAGAAGGAACTGCAGATGCTGGAAAATCGAAGGTAGACAAAAATGCTGGAGAAACTCGGCGGGTGAGGCAGTATCTATGGAGCGAAGGAAATAGGCAACGTTTCGGGTCGACCCGAAAAGTTGCCTAGTTCCTTCGTTCCATAGATGCTGCCTCACCCGCTGAGTGTCTCCAGCATTTTTGTCTACCTACTGGTTTTAGATGATCAGCCATGATCATGTTGAATGGCGGTGCTGGCTCAAAGGGCCGAATGGCCTACTCCTCCACCTATTTTTCTATTTTTTACTTCTATTTTTCTATGTTTCCCTTATTTATGTGGTTCCATTTTGAATGCCAAATGAATCTGCCCTCATCAGCAAGGTGGCACAGCGGTAGAGGTGCTGGCTCACAGCGCCAGAGGCCCGGGTTCGATCCTGACTACGGTTGCTGTCTGTATGGAGTTTGTATGTCTCCCGGGTGCTCCGGTTTTCCTCCCACATCCCAAAGATGCGCGAATTTGTCGGTTAATTGGCTTCCGTAAATTGTGTAGAATAGAACTAGTGTACGATGGGGCGATCGATGGTCGGCGTGGACTCGGTGCGATGAAGGCTCTGTTTCCATGCCGTAGCTCCAAACTAAACTAAAAACAGTTCATCAATAAACAAAAGGTATGTACGTACAGGTTCGACACGGCTGTGGAGGTATGTGTAAACCGCCTTGACCGGTTACAGATGGACCCCAGCGCTATTTTGCTGTCCGTGTGGTCGATGATGTCGTCCATCTCCTCCACAATCATCTCTGCGATTTTGACAGCCAAGACCTCTGCGCACGATTGCAGTCTTGGAATAGTGGGCTCTGGCTGGGTTGCCAGCTTTGCTTTCCCAAAGATGAAGCCCACCTCCGTTATTCCATCTTCGGTGATGACCCTCAGATAGGCAACTGCGGCAATGGCCTTGCCTGATGCGCCTGAGAACAGACAAAGCTCCTGTTGTAGCATGCTCAACATTGAGAATGTGGTGTAGGGGCGTTGAATCAGTAGCATCGGTAGATCCTGGAGCGTGTCCCTCCACTTGGGTAGGTCTATGTGCTCCACCAACACCTACATCACCAACAACTACCCATCCCAGATCCAGCTTCTGGGCGAACGGGGCATTGTTGGGACTGTTAATTAGTTTCCTCACTTTATGCAGCTGCAGAATATCTCTTCCCAATAGGAGCAAATACCTTGTTGGTTTTACACAGAGAAGGAGCGGGTAGAGAATGTAATGTGTTGGGCCATTCCAGTGAGATCTGGCTAAGAGTCATAGTGTTGGGCATGGCATTCCATCGTATGCTGGTCCCAGAGGAGGTTCTACTATCTCCTCCATTACATCCACTACCACCGTTCCACTCTTTTAAATCCCTGTTCCAAATTTAGTTTAGTTTAGTGGAATACTAAATATTTAGTGCATTACAATTTATTATAGTTCAGAGATGCAGGGTGGAAACAGGCCCTTCGGCCCACCGAGTCTGTGCCGACCAGCGAACCCCGCATACTACTATCCTACATTAACATCATGGAGCTGGAAGCCTTGTTCGACACTGGCTTTGAGCCCCACCGCGGGGCCGTGGACTTACCATCGGAGCCTGCGATCCCTTGCCTGGGATCGACGCTCCAACCGCTCCAACTGCGGATTTTACCATCGAGGAGCTCACAGTCCCGGGTTGAGACCGATGTCGGGAAGCTCCAAAGTCACAGGAGGATCGACCAGCCCCGACCTGGGGTCCCATCGCCCGACGCGGGGAGCTCAGATCCCACCGATGCGGGAGCTTGATCGCTCCGACACTGAGGGCTTGACCGCCAGCCACGGGAGCCAAGATCGCCCGGACAACGGAAGATTCAAGTGCCCTAACTGCGGGAGAATAAGGAAGGGATGAGATTTGACCCATTTTTGGCCTTCCATCACAGTGAGGAATGTGGAGGAGTCGCTGTGGTGGATGTTCATGTTAAAACGTATTTGCTCTTTAATGGTATGACTGTATGGCAAATCAAATTCCTCGTATGTTGACAAAACATACTTGGCCAATAGAGTACTATTATGATTATTATGACATTAGGGCCAATTTACACATGCACCAAGCCAATTAACCTGCATACCTGGTGGACAAAAGTGCTGGAGAAACTCAGCGGGTGCAGCAGCATCTATGAAGCAAAGGAAATAGGCAACGTTTCGGGCCAAAAACCCTTAAAAAAATCTACATACCTGTATGTCTTTACAGTGTGGGCCGAAACCGATGATCTCAGCGAAAACCCACGCGGTCACGGGGAGAATGTAAAAACTCCACACAGACAGCACCTGTAGCCATGATCGAGCCCGGGTCTCCGGCGCTGCGAGCACTGTAAGGCAGCAACTCTATTCAGGATTGATTCTGGGTCTCTGGCGCTGTGATGCAACAACTCCACTGCTGCGCCACCGTGCCGCTCAAGTTTCTCCTCGAGTAAGAGAGATCAAGAGATATAGAGAAAAACTGGAACAGCCTCTGAATGTGGATGGAAACATAGAAAATAGGTGCAGGAGTAGGCCATTCGGTCCTTCGAGCCTGCACCGCCATTCAATATGATCATGGCTGATCATCCAACTCAGTATCCTGTACCTGCCTTCTCTCCATACCCCCTGGTCCCTTTAGCCACAAGGGCCACATCTAACTCTCTCTTAAATATAGCCAATGAATAATAATAATAATAATAATAATAATAATAATAATAATAATAATAATAATAATAATAATAATAATATATTGTATTGTCATTGCACGTCAGTGCAACGAGATTTAGTATGCAGCTCCAACCGATGTAAAAGAAAAGTAAAATAAATAAATAAGCTGTGTGACGTGACCATCCGAGGGAGACAGTCCAGGGGGGGTGGGGGGGGGGGCACTCAGCAGGGGCGGTTCAGAGCCGCTAGAGCTCTGGGAATAAAGCTGTTTCTGAGTCTGGAGGTTCGGGCGTAGAAGGCCTTGTAACGTCTGCCGGTGGTAAGTAGTTCGAACAGTCCATTACAAGGGTGTGAGGAGTCTTTACGGATGCTGACGGCCTTCCTGAGGCACCGTGTGTGGTAGATGCCCTCCAAGGCTGGTAGCTGTGTCCCAATGATCCTCTGCGCTCTGTGGACGACGCGCTGAAGAGCTCTCCTCTCCGCCTCCGTGCAGCTGAGATACAACACAGAGATGCCATACGTTAATATGCTCTCTGTGGTGCAGCGGTAGAACGTTGTCAGCAGCTGTTGGGGCAGACCAGTCTTTTTTAATGTCCTCAGGAAGAACATTCGTTGCTGTGCCTTCTTGACCAGGCCTCAACCGGCCTCAACTACCTTCTGTGGCAGAGAATACCAGAGATTCACCACTCTCTGTGTGAAAAATGTTTTCCTCATCTCAGTCCTAAAAGATTTCCCCCTTATCCTTAAACTGTGACCCCTTGTTCTGGATGGTATATCAATGTTGATATTGAACCATAAAGGACTAATTTTACTATTGCTGTCTAGAGTGATAGAGAGACACAGCACGAAAACAGGTCCCTCAACCCACCAGCCAAAATCCTCACCAGCCATCGACAACACATTTTTACTGTTCCAGCGCTGTAAGGCAGCAACTTTACCACTGCACCACTCTGCCTACTGAGTACAAATGATAGAGCAAAGAAAAAGGTATCAGAGTGCAGAATATAGTTTTTTAGCATCGTAGAGTCACGGCCCCAACGAAAATGTCCAAAGTCCACAATGAGGTAGGAAATAAAAAACAAAAATCCAAGTCTTGGACCAGAGCACACAGCCTCAGAATTAAAGGTTGTTCCTTTCGGAAGGAGTTGAGAAGGAATGTCTTTAGTCAGATGATGGAGACACAATGGAATTCTTTGCCACAGAAGGCTGTGGAGGCCAAGTCAATGGATATTTGTAAGGTTGAGTTAGATAGATTCTTGATTAGTGCGGGTGTCAGGGGTTATAGGAAGAAAGCAGGACAATGGGGTTAGGAGGAAGAGATAGATCAGCCAGATAAATTGAATGGCGGAGTAGACTTGATAGGCCGAATGGCCTAATTCTGCTCTCATGACTTTATGACTATCCTCTGCCAACATCATTTTGCTGTTATTTTGGCATTGATGGAAGTCATGGAGAGAGGTATAGAGTGATACAGCGTGGAAATAGGCCCTTCGGCCCAATTTTCCCACACTGGCCAACATGTCCCACCTGCCTGCCCTTGGTCCATATCCTTCCAAACCTGTCCTATCAATGTACTTACCTGTCAAGTCAAGTCAAGTTTATTTGTCACATACACATACGAGATGTGCAGTGAAATGAAAGTGGCAATGCTCGCGGACTTTTGTGCAAAAGACAAACAACCAAACAACCAAACAAATTATAAACACAATCATAACACACATATTCTTTTACATAATAAATAATGGAAGGAAAATCGTTCAGTAGAGTTAGTCCCTGGTAAGATAGGCGTTTACAGTCCGAATGGCCTCCGGGAAGAAACTCCTTCTCAACCTCTCCGTTCTCACCGCATGACAACGGAGGCGTTTGCCTGACCGTAGCAGCTGGAACAGTCCGTTGCAGGGGTGGAAGGGGTCTCCCATGATTTTATTTGCTCTGGAGTTGCACCTCCTGTTGTATAGTCCCTGCAGGGGGGCGAGTGAAGTTCCCATAGTGCGTTCGGCCTAACTGTTTCTTAAACGTTGGGATAGTCCCAGCCTCACCTACCACCCCTGACAGCTTGTTCCGCACACACACCACCTCTTTGTGTGAAAAAGTTACCTATTAAATCTTTTCCCCTTCACCTTGAACCTATGTCCTCTGGTCCTCGATTCCCCTTCTCTGGGCAAGAGACCCCGTGCATCTCCAAGTGTGTTACCCAAAATGGCTGCTGTGCTTCCAAAATTTCCAGGGCAACTCCACATCAGAACGTACACCTTTGTCAACAAATTAGCTTTGGGATACATTTGTTCGATGGAGCAGGCACAAGATGACATATCACAGCCTCTGTGATAAAATAACACATCTTCCATAGCACACAGCGTTTTATACATGAATAATGCAATCACAATATTTAACAGTTGGAAAGATAAAATAGCGATAGATCAAAGAGCAAGTCAAGAGTATGTTATTGGAAAGATGGTGTCAAGCTTGAAAGGGTTCAGAGAAGATGTACAAGGATGTTGCCAGGACTCGAGGGTCTGAGTTGTAGGGAGAGGTTGAGCAGGCTGGGACTCTATTCCTTGGAGTGCAGGAGGGTGAGGGGTGATCTTATAGAGGCGTACAAAATCATGAGAGGAGTAAATCTGGTAAATGCACAGTCTTTTGCCCCGAGAAGTTTTAAGTTTAGTTTTTTTTAGTTTTAGTGATACAGCACGGATACAGGCCCTTCGGCCCAGCCAGTCCACTCCGACCAGCGATCCCCACACATTAACACTATTTTACATTTATACCAAGCCAATTAACCTGCAAACCTGTATGTCTCTGGAGGGTGGGACGAAACCGAAGGTCTCGGAGAAAACCCACGTAGTCACGGAGAGAAGGTACAAACTCCGTGCTGACAGCGCCCGTTGTCAGGATCGAACCCGGGTCTGTGGCGCTGTAAGGCAGCAGTTCTACCTCGACGCCACCGTGCCGCCCTAGGGGAGGAGGAGAATCAAGAACCAGGGAACATTAAGGTGAGTGGGGAAAGTTTTAAAGGAACGTGTGGGGTATCTTTTTCACACACAGGGGAGTGGGCGTATGGAACAAGCTTTCGAAAGTTAAACGTCAGACTCGAAACGTAATCTGTTCCTTTTCTCCAGATATGTTGCCTGACCCACTGAGTTGCTCCAGCACCTTGCGTCTATCTTCAATGTGGAACAGTACAGCACAAGAATAGGCCCTTCAGCCCACAATGTCTGTGCCAAACATTACGCCATGACCATCTCTTATCTGCATGTACATCATTCATATCCCTCCATTCATGTTTATAGTTTAGAGATGCAGCACGGAAAAAGGCCCTTCGGCCCACCGAGTCTGTGCCGACCAGTGATCCCCGTACATTAACACTATCCTACACACACACCACACACACTCACACTACACACACACTCATTTCACCATTGCCATCAGGAAGAAGGTACAGGAGCCTGAAGACTGTAATGTCCAGGTTCAGGAACAGCTACTTCCCTACTTCCCCATCAGGCTATTAAACACAACATCGAATAAGCTCTGAGCTCTGAACTGCAAAAGACTATATTATTATTGCACTATATTTGTTATGTATTGAACTTTTTCATTTTTTTTCTCTTCCCCAGTTATGTTTACATATTCACATATTCTGTTGTGCTGCAGAAAGTAAGAATTTAATTGTCCCATCCGGAACATATGACAATCAAACACTCTCGACTCTTGATAATTAAAAAAAATTTATACCAAGCCAATTAACCTACAAACCTGTACATCTTTGGAGTGCGGGTGTAAACCGATGATCTCGGAGAAAACCCAAGCAGGTCACAGGGAGAACGTACAAACTCCCCCATACAGACGGCACCTGTAGTCAGGATCGAACCCGGGTCTCTGGCGCTGTGAGGCAGCAACTCTACCGCTGCACCACCGTGCCAACCCAAAATTCTATCAATGCCTGCGTCTATCCAAAGTTGTCTCAAAACTGCATCTTTTAAAACAAACTAAACGATCACCATTTTTCATTGTTTTTATGCATTTCCAGGTGCATCAACAGAAAATTAAAAATTCCTGTGGATTATCCTGCATGTCGTTGGCAAATTCCTGGCAGCATGCACGGAAACCGAGAGAGATATGGCTTGGGGGAGGACAAAGCAACTTCATCTTACACTTTAATTGGCTGCCAAACTTACACTGGCAGATTCAGAGAGCAAATCCTTTCATAATAGCGTGACATTCACAGTGAAACTCTGAAAGGGCAGATGTGGCGGAAAGTGATTAAAACGAAAAACCTCGGTGCTTTATCTGCAGGGTTTTTTTTTTAAGCATAAATGGCTTTTGCAGCAGAAGAGTATTTTTTTCCCCTGTCAGTGCTACAGTCAGCAAACATTACAAAAGAGCACCAGTGCCCAAATTTATCAGCCGACTGGCTCAACTTAATGGGCTGCATCCGAGATAGAATGGAAATGTGTAGGGCAGTGTTGGTGATCGATAGACTGATACCTTTCTACCACATATGACGTCTCGCAGTGAAATTCTTTGTTTTGCCGACCGTACACAAGGCATGCAAAGAGTCACCATGTAAAGGGCGCCGACAATGTTACAAAGACATACAACAATCAAACACTCTTGACTCTTGCCAATTTTTTTTATTTATGCAAAGCCAATGAACCTACATACCTGTATGTCTTTAGAGTGTGGGTGGTAACCGAAGATCTCGGAGAAAACCCACGCAGGCCACGGGGAGAACACACAAACTCCATACAGACAGCACAAGTAGTCAGGTCTCTGGTGCTGTGAGGCAGCAACTCTACCGCTGCACCACCGTGCCAACCCAAAATTCCATCAATGTTTGTCAATGGTCACCAATGGTCCCACTTTGTTCTCTCAGCCCCCCCCCCCCGCCCCCCCCCCCCCCCCCCCCCCGCATCACGCCGGGTCCTTTTTTCCCTCTCCTTTTTTGTAATCAAAAATAATTTATTCAATTAGTATAAAAAATAATATTTACAAACGAAAACGGTGACAACACACCCACCACCTGAATACAAGATCACCAAATTATCTGGTCACAACATTTCAAATAACTGTATCGCAATCCTTGTCAATGGTGCATTCCAACCCTCGCAGTGCCCAGCGGACCCGTAAATCTCCCCAGGGTGCCCGTGGGGAGGAACAATGAAGAGGAATGATTCCAAGGGGAGTAAGGGGCGCCCGTGGCTGACAAGAGAAGTCAAGGACAGTATAAAAATAAAAGAGAAGAAGTATAACATAGCAAAGACGAGCGAGAAGCCAGAGGATTGGGAAACTTTTAAAGAGCAACAGAAGATACCAAAAAGGGCAATAAAGGGAGAAAAGATGAGGTACGGAGGTAAGCTGGCCAAGAATATAAAGGAGGATAGTAAAGGCTTCTTTAGGTATGTGAAGAGGAAACAATGAGTTAAGACCAAAGATGGAACCTTGAAAACAGAAACAGGTTAATTAATTGTGGGGACCAAGGAAATGGCAGATGAGTTGGATAGGTACTTTGAATCTATCTTCACTAAGGAGGACACAAACAATCTCAATGATGTGCTAGTGGCCATGAGGATCTAGGGTGACAGGGAAATGAAGGAAATTCACATTAGGCAGGAAATGGTGTTGGGTAGACTGATGGGACTGAAGGCTGATAAATCCTCAGGGCCTGATAGTCTGCATCCCAGGGTACTTAAGGAAGTGGCTCTAGAAATCGTGGATGCATTGGTGATAATTTTCCAATGGTATATAGACTCAGGATCAGATCCTGTGGATTGGAGGGTAGCTAATGTTAACCCACTTTTTAAGAAAGGCGGGAGAGAGAAAACAAGGAATTATAGACCAGTTAGCCTGACATCGGTGGTGGGGAAGATTCTGGAGTCAATTATAAAAGATGAAATAGCCGCACATTTGGACAGCAGTAACAGGATCGGTCAGAGTCAGCATGGATTTACAAAGGGGAAATCATGCTTGACTAATCTTCTAGAGTTTTTTGAGGATGCAACTGGGAAAATGGACAGTGGATGTAGTGTACCTGGACTTTCAGAAAGCATTTCATAAGGTCCCACATAGGAGATTAGTGGGCAAAATTAGGGCACATGGTATTGGGGGTAGGGTACTGACATGGATAGAACATTGGTTGGCAGACAGGAAACAAAGAGTAGGGATTAATGGGTCCCTTTCAGAGTGGCAGGCAGTGACTAGTGGGGTACCGCAAGGCTCGGTGCTAGGACTGCAGCTATTTACCATGCACATGAATGCTTTCGATGAAGGGATTAACAGTAACATTAGCAAATTTGCAGATGACCCAAAGCTGGGTGGCAGTGTGAACAGTGAGGAGGATGCTGTGAGGATGCAGGGTGACTTGGACAGGTTGGGTGAGTGAGCAGATGCATGGCAGATGCAGTTTAATATGGATAAATGAGAGATTATCCACTTTGGTGGCAAAAACAGGAAGGCAGATTATTATCTGAATGGTGTCAAGTTGGGGAAAGGGGAAGTACAACGAGATCTGGGGGGTTCTTGTTCATCAGTCACTGAAAGTAATCATGCAGGTACAGCAGGCAGCGAAGAAAGCTAATGACATGTTGGCCTTCATGACAAGAGGAGTCAAGTATAGGAGCAAAGAGGTCCTTCTGCAGGGATTAACCTTGTGAACTACGCTGCACTCCCTCAATAGCGAGATGTCCTTCCTCAAATTTGGAGACCAAAACTGCACACAATACTCCAGGTGTGGTCTCACTGGGGCCCTGTACAACTACAGAAAGACCTCATTTACTCCTATATTAAACTCCTCTTGTCATGAAGGCCAACATGCAATTTGTACTGGGCCTCACTCTGGCAGTGGAGGAGGCCCATGATAGAAAGGTCCGTGTGGGAATGGGAGGGGGAGTTAAAGTGTTTAGCAAACGGGAGATAGAAATTATTAGGTGCAGGAGTAGGCCATTCGGCCCTTCGAGCCTGCACCGCCATTCAATATGATCATGGCTGATCATGCAACTCAGTATCCCGTACCTGCCTTCGCTCCATACCCTCTGATTCCCTTAGCCACAAGGCCCACATCTAACTCCCTCTTAAATATAGCCAATGAACTGGCCTCGACTACCCTCTGTGGCAGAGAGTTCCAGAGATTCACCACTCTCTGTGTGAAAAAAGTTCTTCTCATCTCAGTTTTAAAGGATTTCCCCCTTATCCTTAAGCTGTGACCCCTTGTCCTGTACTTCCCCAACATCGGGAACAATCTTCCTGCATCTAGCCTGTCCAACCCCTTAAGAATTTTGTAAGTTTCTATAAGATTCCCTCTCAATCTCCTAAACTCTAGAGATTATAAACCAAGTCTATCCAGTCTTTCTTCATAAGACAGTCCTGACATCCCAGGAATCAGTCTGGTGAACCGTCTCTGCACTCCCTCTATGGCAATAATGTCCTTCCTCAGATTTGGAGACCAAACCTATGCAATACTCCAGGTGTGGTCTCACCAAGACACTGTACAACTGCAGTAGAACCTCCCTGCTCCTATACTCAAATCCTTTTGCTATGAAAGCCAACATACCATTCACTTTCTTCACTGCCTGCTGCACCTGCATGCCTACTTTCAATGACTGGTGTACCATCACACCCAGATCTCGCTGCATCTCCCCTTTTCCTAGTCGTCCACCATTTAGATAATAGTCTGCTTTCCTGTTTTTGCCACCAAAATGGAGAACCTCACATTTATCCACATTATACTGCATCTGCCAAATATTTGCCCACTCACCCAGCCTATCCAAGTCACCTTGCAGTCTCCTAGCATCCTTCTCACAGCTAACACTGCCCCCCAGCTTAGTATCATCCGCAAACTTGGAGATATTACCTTCAATTCCCTCATCCAGATCATTAATATATATTGTAAATAGCTGGGGTCCCAGCACTGAGCCTAGCGGTAGCCCACTAGTCACTGCCTGCCATTGTGAAAAGGACCCGTTTACTCCCACTCTTTGCTTCCTGTTTGCCAGCTGTTTGTTCTCTATCCACATCAATACTGAACCCCCAATGCCGTGTGCTTTAAGTTTGTATACTAATCTCTTATGTGGGACCTTGTCGAAAGCCTTCTGGAAGTCCAGATACACCACATCCACTGGTTCTCCCCTATCCACGCTACTAGTTACATCCTCGAAAAATTCTATAAGATTCGTCAGACATGATTTACCTTTCGTAAATCCATGCTGACTTTGTCCAATGATTTCACCACTTTCCAAATGTGCTGCTATCCCATCTTTAATAACTGACTCTAGCAGTTTCCCCACTAACGATGTTAGACTAACTGGTCTGTAATTCCCCGCTTTCTCTCTCCCTCCCTTCTTAAAAAGTGGGGTTACGTTTGCTACCCGCCAATCCTCAGGAACTACTCCAGAATCTAAAGAGTTTTGAAAGATTATTATTAATGCATCAGGTAGGTTTAGGCGGAATGGGCGGAGGGGTTCAGCGAAACGATCGCAGGATTCCTGTGTTCGACATGGGGGGGAGAGACTGAAAAGATATCTCCCTCAGCTTGTTCTCTCCTTTACTTGCAAGTCTTGAAGAAAGGTTCCCACTTGAAGCATCATCCATCCTGTTTCCTCCAGAGATGCTGCCTGACCCGCTGATTTTCCCCATGGTGCCTATCTTTAAAGTGGAACTTGGAAGAAAAGATTTGATTAGAATCAATATGTGGGCTATTTAATTTGTTTGACTAAACTGGACAATTTTATTTGGCTACAAGGAGTCATGTATCACAGTTGAAGTTACTCCTTAGGGAATATAATTCAATACTTGAGCATTAAATGGTGTAAGGGCTCTCCATCCAAAGAGCACATTATTACAATTGTTTTATTGTTATAATAAGATAACCTTCTAATGTTTTTCTAATGTATTTTTTTTAAATTGTGGTTCAAAATGTATTCTTTTCCATAACAGGGCAACAAATGCTCTCACTTTCATTTTGTTTTTCGATCTTTTTATTTCACGGCAAAACTGTGTTAATTAAGTTGAAGGCAGGATAAATCAGAGCAGGTTAAATTATGCATAAAATAGAACAATCCATTGCTTGAATACTAATTTTCCCAGCACAGTCTCGCAGCTAATGGTTGTAATTACCTACACAATGTCGCAATCTAGCTGCAGATGAATTCTGCAGCAGCATGGCAGTTTTCACACCACCTCTGCACTGGAGAAGATGCGTACATAGATACAGTGCATTCAGAAAGTATTCAGACCCCTTCACCTTTCCCACATTTTGTTACGTTACAGCCTTATTTTAAAATGGATTATAATTTTTTTTAATCATCTATCTACATACAATACATAATTTTCCGTGGATTGTCACCTTGTCGTGGTGGGAAATTCCACAAATTCACAACTCTCTGTGTGAACTCGGTGAGATGACAATGTAATATCTTGAAAGATGCATTTCCTAAAATCATCAGTAAGGACTTGAAGGTTACACAAAAAAGCTGGAGAAACCCTAGGTGCAGCAGCATCTATGGAGCGAAGGAAATAGGCAACGTTTTGAATATTCTTCAGACACAAAATGCCAGACCTCTTAGCTGCATCTGCCCGCTGAGTTGGACACTCCAGACTTTCCACTTTAGCCTTTAGAGATACAACGTGGAAACTGGCCTTTGGCCTACCAATATGGACCATGTATAGAAACAGAGAAACATGGAAAATAGGTGCCAGGAGTAGGCCATTCGGCCCTTCGAGCCTGCACCGCCATTCAATATGATCATGGTTGATCATCCAACTCAGAATCCCGTACCTGCCTCCTCTCCATACCCCCTGATCCCTTTAGCCACATGCTCCACATCTAACTCCCTCTTAAATATAGCCAATGAATTGGCCTCAACTACCTTCTGTGGCAGAGAATTCCACAGATTCACCACTCTCTGTGTGAAAAATGTGTTTCTCGTCTCGGTCCTAAAAGACTTCCTCTTTATCCTTAAACTGTGACCCCGTGTTCTGGACTTCCCCAACATCAGCAACAATCTTTCTGCATCTAGCCTGTCCAACCCCTTAGGAATTTTGTAAGTTTCTATAAGATCCCCCCTCAATCTTCTAAATTCTAGCGAGTACAAGCCGAGTCTATCCAGTCTTTCCAGTCTAAAGGCAGATGAGATCAGTTTAATTAGGCATCATGTAAAAATAAAGAACTGCAGATGCTGGTTTAGACCAAAGATAGACACAAAGTGCTGGAGTACTCAGCGGATCAGGCGGCATCTCCGGAGAAAAGGAAATGACGACCTTTTCAGTCGGGTCCTTCTTCAGACAGAAAGATAGAGGTGGGGAGGAGGGGGAGGGGGGGGGGGGGGGGGGGGGGGGGGGCGGAGGGGGGGTACTAGAGAATTCTGGGTTTTCTCGAGGTTCCTCCCATATTCCGAAGACACGCAGGTTTGTAGGTTAATTGGCTTCTGTAAATTATTCCTATGCAAAGGATAGGACCAGAGTACGGGTGATCGCCGGTCGGCCTGGACTCGATGGGCCGAAGTACCGGTTTCCATGCTGTATCTCGCTGTATCTCTGAACTAAACTAAACTAAACTAAACTAAACAAACTGGCAACATGAGCAGAGAACCTGCTTCTGGGTCAAATTTTTACCAGGGCACTTCATTATTCCTCCTGACTGGATAGGTGGAACTTTGGTTTCTACCACTTGTAGGATAGGTAATATATTATTAGTAAGACTCAGAGAATCATAAAACTATAAAGCACTGAAACAGCATCTATGGAGCGAAGGAATAGGCGACGTTTCAGGTCGAGACCCTTCTTCACAGCGCGTAAACAGGCGCTTCGGTCCACCAAGTCCGCGCCGACCAGCCATCCCCGCACATTTACACTATCCTACACACGCTAGGGACAGTTTACAATTTTACCGAAGCTATTTGCCTACAAAACTGTGCGTCTTTGGAATGTGTGAGGAAAACGGAGCACCCAGAGAAAACCCACGCAGGTCACGGGGAGGACGTACAAACTCCGCACAAACAGCACCTGTGGTCATGGTGGAATCCGGATCTCTGGCGCTGTGAGGCAGCAACTCTACCGCTGCACCACCGCGCCACCCACTTGCCATCCCGCTTAATTTATTTTGCATCCTTTCCAATTTAAGGAGAAAATAATTCTGTGTCAAAGTGAATGTGGAGGATATGGGAATGTAAAAGTTAATTTTAGTTTAGTTTAGTTTAGCGATAAAGCGCGGAGACTGGCCCTTCGGCCCACTCGGTCCAGCTATCCCCTCATCCTACGCATACTAGGAACAATTTTTACATTTACCAAGCCAAGCCAATTTACCTACATAACTGTTTGGCTTTGGAGTGTGGGAGGATAACGAAGATCTCGGAGAAAACCCATGTGGTCACGGGGAGAACGTACAGTACAACCTCCGTACAGACAGCACCCGTGGTCGGGATGGAACTCGGGTCTCCGGCGCTGCACGCGCTGTAAGGCAGCAGTTCTACCCGCTAATGGAGAAATTCCTCAGAGTCAGAGGGTGGCGAATCTGTGGAATTCTTTGCTACAGAAGGCTGTGGTGGCCTATTCTCAAGGGTTATTTGTAAGTTGGAGATTGACAGATTCTTGATTAGTACGAGTGTCAGAGGTTATGGGGAGAGGGCAGGAGAACGGGGGTAGGACAGAGAGATAGATCAGCCACGATTGAATGACAGAGGAGACTTGCTGGGCCGAATGGCCTAATTCCACTCCCCGTAGGTATGATTTTATGAACTGATCAGACTAGACAAAGTTAGGGGTGAATCTCCTGAGATTCAATCAATCCGTCAATCACCCAAGCTTGTTTTGTGTCCTGGGAGGTAACAGTTGCAAGACTGCACTTCAAGACATCTTTCAGCTGTCCTTCAGAGGTAGTCCTTTCCCTCCAGGGCCTCACGTGGTTTAACTGTGACCCCTCCAGAACCAGGGGGTCGCAGTTTAAGAATAAGGGGTAGGCCATTTCGGACTGAGATGAGGAAAAAAAATATTCACCCAGAGAGTTGTGCATCTGTGAAATTCTCTGGCACAGAAGGCAGTGGAAGCCAATTCGCTGGATGTTTTCAAGATTTAGCTCTTAGGGCTATAGGAATAAAGGGATATGGGGAAAAAGCATGAACATGGTACTGATTTTAAATGATCAGCCATGATCATATTATATGGCGGTGCTGGCTCGAATGGCCAACTCCTGCAATTATTTTTCTATGTTTCTA
The DNA here is from genome assembly GCF_028641065.1 of Leucoraja erinaceus. Lineage (NCBI taxonomy): Eukaryota > Metazoa > Chordata > Chondrichthyes > Rajiformes > Rajidae > Leucoraja > Leucoraja erinaceus. The sequence continues at coordinate 75,420,611 of NC_073383.1, read as the reverse complement.
TGTTTCTATATTTCTAATTATTGCACCGTTGTTCACAGGCATTGTATATTCACACCTGGTAGGTCTATTCCTCCACTAGACCCATTAGTCCACACCTGGATGATTATATCATTCATCGCAACACAGTTCTGTACCCTTGGCAGAACCAACAAACCAACTGTTCACGTTTATGCATTGAATTAAGCCTGGTTGCAGTGAATTGGCGGGGTGGGAGGTTGCAATCTTCACGTGGTCCACCCTGTTTCGACTAATGCAATCAACCCAACGTGCAGAACCAAAATGATCAAAAGAACTAGTAGACCATTTTGGACTGAGCACGAGAGTTGTGCATCTGTGGAATTCTCTGGAACAGAAGGCAGTGGAAGCCAATTCGCTGGATGTTTTCAAGATTTAGCTCTTAGGGCTATAGGAATAAAGGGATATGGGGAAAAAGCATGAACATGGTACTGATTTTAAATGATCAGCCATGATCATATTATATGGCGGTGCTGGCTCGAATGGCCAACTCCTGCAATTATTTTTCTATGTTTCTATGTTTCTATATTTCTAATTATTGCACCGTTGTTCACAGGCATTGTATATTCACACCTGGTAGGTCTATTCCTCCACTAGACCCATTAGTCCACACCTGGATGATTGTATCATTCAATCGCAACACAGTTCTGTACCCTTGACACAATCAACAAACCAACTGTTCACGTTTATGCATTGAATTAAGCCTGGTTGCAGTGAATTGGCGGGGTGGGAGGTTGCAATCTTCACGTGGTCCACCCTGTTTCGACTAATGCAATCAACCCAACGTGCATAAACAAAATGATCAAAGAGAACTAGTTGACTTACAATTTTGGGCTGTGCACGCCATACGCAAGAAGAAGTGAATTGGCAAATGTTAGCAGGATGGTAAATAAATGAAACTGACCAAAGTCTGTCATCCTCCCAATGTTGGTGAAATAAAAAATCCTTTAGTTCAGTTTAGTTCATCGTCACGTGTACTGAGGTACAGCCAAAAGCGTTTGCTGCCTGCCAACCAGTCAGCAGAAAGACAATATGTGATTACAATCGATCCATTTACAGTTTATAGATCCATGATAAGGGAACAACGTTTAGTGCAAGGTAACGCCAGCAAAGTCTAATCAAGGATGGTCCTAGGGTCACCAGTGATTTAGATAATAGTTCAGCACTGGCTCTCTGGTTGTGGTAGGATGTTTCAGTTGCCTGATAACAGCTGGGACGAAACTGTCCCTGAATCTGGAGGTGTGTGTGTTTTCACATTTCTATATCTTTTGCCTGATGGGAGAGGGGAGAAGAGGGAGTGGCCAGGGTGTGACTCATCCTTGGTTATGTTGCTGGCCTTGCCGAGGCAGCGTGAGGTGTAGGTGGAGTCAATGGAAGGGAGGTTGGCTTGTGTGATGGCTGGGCTCCGTCCACAAATCTCTGTAATTTCTTGTGGAGCTGTTCCCAAACCAAGCTGTGACGCATCCCGATAAAATGCTTTCTATGATGCAAAAAACATTAGATTAATGATGAGTCACAAACCTAATGCATATTCCATGAAATCTAAAACTGTGATGATTTATGCAAGTGTCGGGATTTACCAATATAGACTATGATGAGTGACTATGTCACAGATGAATATTCAACCTTGAAAACAATATGCACTTTAAAAAAATTGACCTGTTTTGATGACTTTAATTCATAATTCCTTTAAGGAATTGTACCAAATGGTGGTTCAAGGGGGCATCGATTGGTTTATCCAAAGTTTATGTCTGATCAAAAAGCAACGATGATCAAGGAAAGGTGGAGCCCACAATGGTCCATTGTTGGCTGTGGACTAGGTGCTAACGGGTTATACAGAGAATGAAACTCAACGGGACAACAGTGAAACTAGTACGACGACAAGGGTCGATCATCGTTGCCTGACCCGCTGTGTTACTTTAGCTTTTTGCATGGAAACCAGCATCTGTAGTTCCTTCCTACACATAAATGACACTCAATGGGTGGATCGACAGACACAAACGTTTAAATAGCGTTCTGCTAACACACTGATCTCAGGTTGGATAGACTAGGCTTGTTTTCTCTGCATTTACTCCAGCATTTTGTGTCTATCTTTGGTGTAAACCAGAATCTGTAGTTCCTTGCGACACACTGTTTAGTTCAGTTCAGCTTAGTTTATTGCCACATGTATCGAGATACAGTGAAAAAGCTTTGTTGTGTGCTAACCAGTCAGCAGAAAGAAAATGCATGAGTCAACGAGTCATCCACAGTGTACCGATACATGATGAAGGGAATAAAGTTTAGTGCAAGATAAAGTCCAGTTAAAGATGTCTGAGTGTCTCCAGTGATGTGGATGGTAGCTCAGGACTGCTCTCTAGTTGATGATAGAATGGTTCAGTTGCCTGATAACAGCTGGATGAAACTATCCCTGATAGAAGTAGACGGAATTATGAGATAGACAGGATAGACAGTCAGAAACGTTTCCCTAGGATGCTATAGTTTTAAGTAGGGCGGGGCATAATTCAAAGAGGGTATGCTGGTTATTTTGTTTTAACACAGAGAGTGGTGAGTGCCTGGAACACATTGCCAGGAGTGTTGGTGGAGGCAGATACAAGAGTGGCAATTAAGAGGCTTTTATGTTCCTGATGTTGGGGGAGTCCAGAACCAGGCGCCACAGTTTAAGGATAAGGGATACGCCGTTAAGAACGGAGACGAGAGTGGTGAGTCTGTGGAATTCTCTGCCTCAGAGGGCGGTGGAGGCCGGTTCTCTGGATACTTTCAAGAGAGAGCTAGATAGGGCTCTTAAAGATAGCGGAGTTAGGGGATATGGGGAGAAGGCAGGAACGGGATACTGATTGGGGATGATCGGCCATGATCACATTGAATGGCGGTGCTGGATCGAAGGGCCGAATGGCCTACTCCTGCACCTATTGTCTATTGTCTATTTTAGATAAACACATGGATATGCAAGGAATCGCGTGAGAGGAGGCAGTGGAGATTAATTTAACCTGGCATCATGTACGGCACAGATATTGTGCGCCAAACCGTGGATAACCTGGCACAGTGTCAACAGACTGCGGACAGGCACGGGGAGGAGCAAATCAAAGATGCTGAAGTGGGGATATACTGAAGATGCGGCAGACTGCTAGTGCGGATGGGGCCTCCAGACTATGGAACATCTCCTGAGCTGTGACATGCTGCATGACACATGCACTGTAAAGGACCTTGCAGAGGCCAACCACCTGGCACTAACATTTGCTCACTATTGGCGAACAGTTATGTGATGACACAAATTTTTTTTTTTTTAATTCTGATACTGTGTTGGACTTATATTTAACATCGAAAAAGGCCTGGATAGGGTGGATGTGGAGAGGATGTTTCTACCAGTGGGAAAGTAATGGACCGGTGGTCAGAGCCTCAGAATTAAATTATGTTCTTTTAGGAAGGAGAAGAGGAGGAATTTCTTCAGTCAAAGCATGGTGAATGTGTGGAATTCATTGCACCCAGTTTCATTCAATTCATTTCCTGGGTGTACACACACACACACACACACACACACACACACACACACACACACACACACACACACACACACACACACACACACACACACACACACACACACACACACACACACACACACACACACACGCACACACACACACACACACACACACACACACACACACACACACACACACACACACACACACACACACACACACACACACACACACACACACACACACACACACACACACACACACACACACACACACACACACACACACACACACACGCATAAACACACACACACACACACACACACACACACACACACACACACACACACACACACACACACACACACACACACACACACACACACACACACACACACACACACACACACACACACACACACACACACACACACACACACACACACACACACACCCACAACCACACACACACACACACACACACACACACACACACATACACACACACATACACACACACACACACACACACACATATACATATATACACACACACACAAACACACACACGCACATATATACATAATGTGTAGGAAGGAACTGCAGATGCTGGTTTAAATCGAAGGTAGTCACAAAATGCTGGAGTAACTCAGCGGGACAGGCAGCATCTCTGGAGGGATGAAATGGGTGACTTTTTGGGTTTTGTAAGACACTTCTATAGACTATGAGTCGGGGGACAGGGAAACAAGAGCTATACATGGTGATGTGGAGAGATATAGAACAAATGAATAAAAGATATGCAAAGAAGTAACAATGATAAAGGAAACAGGCCTTTGTTGGCTGCTTGCTAGGTAAGAACGAGAAGCTGGTGTGACGGGTGGGGGAGGGATGGAGAGGGAGGGAATGCAGGGGTTACTCGAAGTTAGAGAAATAAATATATAGTGGTTATTATGGTGTTTACAGAGCGTTGTGTTTTCATATCTGTCGTACTGCTGCCTTTTGGGGAGGGGAGAAGAGGGAATGAGACATAATACGATTTAGAAAGTGCCTTGATGAAAGTTTGTGGTCCAGAGTTGATGATGTTACGGCCATTGAAATGAAAACTATTTTATACGACTGGCTTCGGCCTAATATATTTAGCAATTTTACGCTTCCAATATGTTTTGTGCTGCCAGGAATCTTACACATCTGGCTTTCTATTTCCTCGTATGATTCATTTATACATACAGCGATTGTTTCCTCGTCCAACACAGTTCCTGAAAGGCCATTGCTCATCTCATTCTGTCCAATACAGGACAATCCCTGTTCATTTTGGTTCCATTGTTCAGACAATTTCACAGTAACAAATGAACTCCGTGAGCCATGCTTTGAGCTGGCTTGTACACAACAAATAGCATAGCAAAAGGATTTGAGTATAGGAGCAGGGAGGTTCTACTGCAGTTGTACAGGGTCTTGGTGAGACCACACCTGGAGTATTGCGTACAGTTTTGGTCTCCTAATCTGAGGAAAGACATTCTTGCCATAGAGGGAGTACAGAGAATGTTCACCACTCCTGGGATGTCAGGACTTTCATATGAAGAAAGACTGGATAGACTCGGCTTGTACTCGCTAGAATTTAGAAGATTGAGGGGGGTTCTTACAGAAACTTGCAAAATTCTTAAGGGGTTGGACAGGCTAGATGCAGGAAGATTGTTCCCGATGTTGGGGAAGTCCAGAACTAGGGGTCATAGTTTAAGGGGGAATAAGGGGGAAAGATAAGGGGGAAATCTTTTAGGACCGAGATGAGAAAAACATTTTTCACACAGAGAGTGGTGAATCTCTGGAATTCTCTGCCACAGAAGGTAGTTGAGGCCAGTTCATTGGCTATATTTAAGAGGGAGTTAGATGTGGCCCTTGTGGCTAAAGGGATCAGGGGATATGGAAAGAAGGCAGGTACAGGATACTGAGTTGGATGATCAGCCATGATCATATTGAATGGCGGTGTAGTCTTGAAGGGCCGAATGGCCTACTCCTGCACCTATTTTCTATGTTTCTATGTTAAGGGCCTGTCCCACTTCGGGGACCATCATAGTCGTAGCAGGTTAAACCGACAACTGGACTAATGGGCCTGTCCCACATGGGCGATGTTTTAGGCGACTGTGGGCGACCACACCAATGGAATTCACCAAAGTCAGCACCGGCGACAATCTATGTCGCCTGCCGACAACTTACGTCATCCTGGCGACATCCTACGACAACCTACGACAGCACCTACGTCAGCAGAACCAGAACCAGAACCAGGGGCAAACAGTTTAAGAATAAGGAGTAATCCATTTAGAACTGGGATGAGGAAACACTTTATCTCACAGAGAGTGGTGAGTCTGTGGAATTCTCTGCCTCAGAGGGCAGTGGAGGCAGATTCTCTGGATGCTTTCAAGAGAGAGCCAAATAGGGCTCTTTAAAATAGCGTAGTCAGGGGATATGGGGAGAAGGCAGGAATGGGGTACTGATTGGGGATGATCAGCCATGATCACATTGAATGGTGGTGCTGGCTTGAATGGCCAATTGGCCTACTCCTGCACCTATTGTCAATTGTCTATTGAGAAGACAAGCTTAGACAAGTCCACGGTCGATGACTCTCGCAGAAAACGTTTGAACATTTCAAATCCAGCGGTGACTTGAAAAACGCTACGATTCTTTGGGCGACAGAGGAGACTCCTCATGACCATACAGGCGACACCCCGGTGACCATGTGGCGACAGCCTAGTCTCCGGCAGTCACCTAGAAAATCGTCTGTGGGACTGGCCCTTAACGGGCAGGGGCAGACCATTCAGTTCTTTCACTAGGATGGAACTGCAGATGCTGGTTTACACCAAAGATAGACACAAAAATGCTGGAGTAACTCAGCGGGACAGGCAGCATCTCTGGAGAGAAGGAATGGGTGACGTTTTGGGTCGAGCCCGTCAGAATTCTTCAGACGTCTCGACGCAAAACGTCACCCATTCCTTCTATTCTGTCCTTTGTGACTGATCTGGCATTAATGGCCGATCTTTATGGGCGGCACGGTGGCGCAGCGGTAGAGTTGCTGCCCTACAGCGCCATAGATCCGGGTTCGATCTCGAGTATGGGTGCTTGTCTGTACGGAGTTTGTACCTTCTCCCCGTGAACTGCATGAGTTTTCTCCATGATCTTCGGTTTCCACCCACACTCCAAAGGCGTATAGGTTTGTAGGTTAATTGGCTTGGTGTAAATGTCAAATTGCCCTTAGTGTGTGTAGGGAATCTTGGAGTGTGTGGGGGAAAGGACTCCACTCAATGGCCAACAGGCGCAGCACCACACAGCACCTCCCGACCACACTCACCTTGACTCCACAGCAGCTTCCCCCAACTCCACACAGCGGCTTCCCCCCGACTCCACAAGGCTTGTGGACTCAGCCACGCCTTCATGGCGACTGACAGGCGAGAAGACCAATCTGCTGACCTCACGATTTTCTATACCTTCATAACTTTTGTAATATTCCACCGTTCGGAACAAAACTTGGTGCGCTTGGGAGCAGAGAAGATTGCTGACTAAGGAGGCAAAAAATCCTAGCGATATAGGGTACCTTTTTTGCGCAAATTAAAAAAAAAATGCAAACTGGAAGTGGTCAAGATGAGAGTTTTAGTAATAGTATAAATAGATATACAGTGTTGACACAGGCCCTTCGCCGCACCGGTCCATGCCGACAAGCGATCCCCGCACATTAACACTATCTTACACCCACCAGGGATAACTTTTACAGTTACCAAGCCAATTAACCTACAAACATGTACGTCTTTGGTGTGTGGGAGGAAACCGAAGATCTTGGAGAAAACCCACGCAGGTCACGGGGAGAACGTACAAACTCCGTACAGGCAGCACCCGTAGTCGGGATCAAACCCGTGTCTCCGGCGCTGCATGCACTGCAAGGCAGCTACTCTACCGCTGCGCCACCATCTCGCCCTGTGGGTACTGTCCACCCACATCCCACCTCCCTTACCCCTACCCTCTAGCCTGCCACCTTTCCGCAACCTTACATAGTTTCTTCCTGACTTTCCCAGTTCTGATGGTCATGGGCCTGCAACATTTACTGTTCCTCTCCTCACAGGTGCCTCTTTTGATGCTCATAGCATTTTCTATTTTCGTTCCCATTTTCCAGCATCAGCAGTATTTTTCTCTAATACACAGACTGCCTTTTCTCTTCTTTTCTTAAAAAAAAGTGATTTATGCTTGTCAGGCAAAGTCTCGATGCTGGGACCGCAGTAATTTACAATATACATCAATGATTTAGATGAAGGGATTCAAAGTAACATTAGCAAATTTGCAGATGCTGGGTGGCAGTGTGAACTGTGAGGAGGATGCTATGAGGATGCAGGGTGACTTGGACAGGTTGGGTGAGTGGGCGAATGCATGGCAGATGCAGTTTAATGTGGATAAATGTGAGGTTATCCACTTTGGTGGCAAAAACAGGAAGGCAGATTATTATCTGAAAGGTGTCAGGTTGGGAAAAGGGGAAGTACAAAGAGATCTGGGGGTCCTTGTTCATCACTCACTGAAAGTAAGCATGCAGGTACAGCTGGCAGTGAAGAAAACTAATGGCATGCTGGCCTTCATAACAAGAGGAGTTCAGTATAGGAGGTCCTTCTGCAGTTGTACAGGGCTCTAGTGAGACCACACCTGGAGTATTGTGTGCAGTTTTGCTTTCCAAATTTGAGGAAGGACATTCTTGCTATTGAGGGAGTGCAGCGTAGGTTCACATGGTTAATTCCTGGGATGGCGGGACTGTCATATGTTGATAGAATGGAGCGGCTGGGCTTGTACACTCTGGAATTTAGAAGGATGTGAGGGCATCTTATTGAAACATTTAAGATTATTAAGGGATTGGACTCGCTAGAAAATCGACCATAGACAATAGACAATAGACAATTGGTGCAGGAGTAGGCCATTCATCCCTTCAAGCCAGCACTGCCATTCAATGTGATTATGGCTGATCATGCACAATCAAGACCCTGTTCCTGCCTTCTCCCCATATCCTTACACTATGCTATCTTTAAGAGGTCAGTGGGATTCATTGGTGTGGAGGCCAAGTTAATGAATTATTTTAAGGTGGATAGGTAAAGGTGTTATTAGTAAAGGTGTTAAAGGTACAAAGATTAGTTATGGGGATAAGGCAGGAGAATGGGGTTGAGAGGGAAAGATAGATCAGTCATAAATGAATGGCAGATTAGACTTGTTGGGCCAAATGACCTAATGCTGCTTCTATAACTTATGAACTAGGTCTTTGATTCCTTTTTCCCTCACGTAATTATCTAATATTCCCTAAAAAACATGTGTTACTGGTCTCGGCCATTTGGTAGCAAGCTTTATATTCAAACCAATTTCTGGGTTAAGAGGTTTTGCTGAATCCTTGATTTGGATTTGTAAGTGTTAATTTTCCACTAATGGCCGCTGGTTTTGAATTCCCCATGACTTGATTTTCATAAATTCATAAGTTGTATGAGCAGAAGTAGCCCATTCAGCCCATCAAGTCTATTCCGCCATTCAACTCCATTCCCCTGACTTCTCCCCATAACCCCTGACACCTTTAGTAATCAAGAACCTATCAATCTCCACCTTAAAATTATCCATTGACTTGGCCTCCACAGCCATCTGTGGCAATGAATGCCAGAGATTCGCCACCCTCTGACTAAAGAAATTCCTCCTTAGCTCCTTTCTAAAGGTACATCCTTTTATTTTGAGGCTATGACCTCTGGTCCAAGATTATCCCACTGGTGGAAACATCCTCTCCACATCCACTCTACCCAGGCCTTTCACTGGTCCGAAAGTTTCAATGAGGAACCCGCTCATCCTTCATAATCCAGCGAGTACAGGCCCAACGCCGTCAACCACTCATCATATGTTAACCTACTCATTCCTGGGACTGTTCTCGTAAACATCCACTGGACCCTCTTCAGTGCCAGCACATCCTTCCTCAGGTATGTGGCCTAGAATTGCTCACAATACTCCAAATGCAGTCTGACCAGTGCCTTCAGGAGCCTCATCCTTCTAAACTCTAGTGAGTACAGGCCCAGTGCCATCCAACACTCATAATATGTCATTTTACATGTTGTACCATCTTCTACAGATGCACCATAGAAAAGTATTTGATCGGGATGCATCACAGCTTGGTTTGGGAACAGAAGACCGCAGGAAATTGCAGCGAATTGTGGATGCAGCCCAGACCATCACACAAACCCACTTCCCTTCCATTGACTCCATTTATACCTCATGCAGCCTCGGCAAGGCCAACAGCACAAGGACAAGTCGCACCCTGGCCACTCCCTCTTCTCCCCTCTCCCATCTGGCAAAAGTAATAGAAATGTGAAAACGCACACCTCCAGATTCAGGGACAGTTTCTTCCCAGCTGTTATCAGGCTACTGAACCATCCTACCACAACCAGAGAGCAGAGCTGTATCAGACTATCCTTGACTAAATGTTATTCTCTTATCATGTACCTATACACTGTAAATGGATCAATTGTAATCATGTGTTGCCTTTCTGCCGACTGCCGACTTGTGGACCGATAAGTTGCCTACCGCAGAAACTAGATAGTACTGTAATTCCCATTTTCTCCTCTCCCTCCTCCTTCTAAAAAAGTGGGCGGTTACATTTGGTTAGCGCGCAACAAAAGCTTTCCACTGTACCTCGGTACACGTGACAATAAACTAAACTGAACTGAACTATTTTATTCCAAATAAACTCACTGTAGGCTGATGTGGTGCAGGATTTGATACATAGGTACATAGACAATAGGTGCAGGAGTAGGCTATTGGTCCATCGAGCCAGCACCACCATTCACTGTGATCATGGCAGATCATCCACTGTCATAACTGCCTTCTCCCCATATCCCCTGACTTTGCTATCTTTAAGAGCCCTATCTAACTCTCGGAGTTCAATAAATTAATTCATTCTTTCCGTGGCTTCACCGTTTCGGGATTAAGCAATGCGCGGCGAGTGAAACAAATCCTGCTAAAGTTAAAGATGGAAAGGTCGGCTGTAGGGTGACGTGACTGATTAGATATTGGATGACTTGGGAGACAGAACATGGGGGAGCAGACGAGTTGGCAAATGGAGGGTGAGACATCAGCTGGTTCTGGAGCCGAGGGCTGTCAAACAATTAGTTCCTTGTGCTCTCTGCTTGCATCTGCCACATCACCCCGGCAGGTTATCCACAATTATACCGGTCCCAAAGGGAACATTTACTGGAATCCACAGTTTCATCTACTTAAGGAGCATTCATCTTGAGATCTGTTGAAATGAAATGGTGCAAAGGTTTTGAAAGGTTCATCATCTTGGGTTAATTCAATACCAGCTTGTCTTACATCATGTCACATGTTGCCTTAACCTTTTTATTCAGATTTTCACACTGGGGTTTTGGAAGGATTGATGCATCCGCAAGAAAGTATCAGCAGGCTTTGATGTGCGGTGTTTTAAAAGGTCTAAGCACCACTTAACGACAGAGGAAATCAAAACCTATTCAAAACCTATTCATAATTCCTTTCAAAAGTTTGCTGTACAATACAATGCTTGTCAGGTAGATACAAAATGCTGGAGTAACTCAGCAAGTGAGGCAGCATCTATGGAGAGAAGGAATGGGGTCGAGACCCTTCATCAGTCTGAAGAAGGATCTCGATCCGAAACGTCGCCCATTCCATCTCTCCATAGATGCTGCCTCACCCGCTGAGTTACTCCAGCATTTTGTGTCTACCTTCGATTTTAGCAGCATCTGCAGTTCTTTCTTACATACAATGCTTATCAGCCTTTGGTTAAAGAAACAAACCTGCCTTGATTTGAAGGTTATTATTTTCAAGTCCAAGTCCAGAGTTTAAGCACAAAACCCATCTCAAACCCTAGATAGACACAAAATGTTGGTGTAACCTCAGTGGACTTTCCAAAGACATGCATGTTTGTAGGTTATTTGGTTTGTGCAAATTGTAAATTGTCCCCATTGTGTGTTGGATGGTGTTACTGTGTGGGGTGATCGCTGGTTGGAGTGGACTCCATGGACTGAAGGGCCTGTTTCTGCACTGTATCTCTAAACTAAACTAAACTAAACTAAACTAAACTAAACTAAACTAAACTAAACTAAACTAAACTAAACCAGAGTTCCACTAATCCAGTGTATTGAGTACAAATCTCATCATAGGTTTGTAGGTTAATTGGCTTCGGTAAAAATGATATATAACCATATAACCATATAACAATTACAGCACGGAAACAGGCCATCTCGACCCTTCTAGTCTGTGCCGAACACGTATTCACCCCTAATCCCATATACCTGCGCTCAGACCCTATTGTCCCTAGTGTGTAGGATAGTGCTAATGTATGAGTAATTTCAGTTTGGTACGATTTCAATGGGCTGAACGGCCTGTTTCCATGCTATATCTTTTAGATTCGTTTAGTTTAGTTTCGAGATACAGTGCAGAGACAGGCCATTTGGCCCACCTAGACCGCACTGTCCAGCAATCCCCGCACACTAACACTATCCTACACACTAGGGACAATTTACAAGTTTACCAAAGCCAATCAACCTACAAATCTGTACGTCTTTGGAGTGTGGGAGGAAACCGAAGCTTCCCAGAGAAAGCCCCACGCAGGTCACGGGGAGAATGTCAGACAGCGGCTGTAGTCAGGATCGAACCGGGGTCTCTGGATCTGAAGGCGGCATCTCTATCGCTGCGCCACCGTGCAAGACTAACGTAAAGTCCAAAGTCAAAGGAGGCCAAATTATATCAAGGGAAAAGCAAAATATATTTAATTTAATGGTAAATTCACTGAGATTATATTTAAGAGATGGGTGAACAATTAAGACTTCAAACCATGTGTAAGAAAGAACTGCAGATGCTGGATAAAATCAAAGGGAGACACAAAATGCTGGAGTAACTCAGCGGGTGAGGCAGCATCTGTGGAGAGAAGGAGTGGGTGACGTTTCGGGTCGAGACCCTTCATCAGGCTGATGTCGAGGGAGGGGCGGGGAAAAGATAGAATGTAGGCGGAGATAGTAGGAGAACTGGGAAGGGGGAGGGGACGGAGAGTTAAAGCAAGGGCTATCAGAAGTTAGAGAAGTCAACGTTCATACCGCTGGGTGTATGAATGGGATAAGACTTCAAACCAGTTAGTTCAGGGTGGGGAGTAACCAGGAGAGACAATCTGCAGTAAGGGGGGGGGAAGAACTGACACAGTTAAACTTCAAAACATTTTCAAATCGGCTACAATTGAAAAGCTGTCATGTCTATCTTAGGAGAACATGGAAGAATAATTACTAGGCTCTTTGGGATAACATGTTAATAATTTATGCTAATTATATATCAGGCAGCTTCCCACAGATTATGCACCTAATTAAAAGAGACTTGCCTTTTGTTCTGCAGAAACCCTGATTCTTATGTTTATGAATATTAGGAAGAGCATTCATTATGGTATTAAGCCTGACATGGTAATGAAATATGCTAATATGCAAAGTGGATGAAAATTGATTTCCCCCTCAAATCATTTTAAACTGTTAAATATCTTTATCAATTTTCGAGATCATACTCTCAGCCTTTAAGCTGGCATGTAATCACGTCTATATATCTCGATGTCGTCTGCAGTATATCCCTCATTTCCCTTCCCCGTGACTAACAGTCTGAAGAAGGGTCTCGACCCGAAACGTCACCCATTCCTTCTCTCCGGAGATACTGCCTGTCCCGTTGAGTTACTCCAGCATTTTGCGTCTATCTTTGGATTAAACCAGCGTCTGCAGTTCCTTCCTACACACGGAATCACGGTAATTGTGTTTGGACATGATAGCGAGTTGAACAGGGCGTCCACGGCGGAGCAGCGGTAGAGTTGCTGCCTTACTGCGCCGGAGACCAGGGTTCGATCCCGACTACGGGTGCTGCCTGTGCGGAGTTTGTACGTTCTCCCCGTGACCGCTTGGGTTTTCTACGAGATCTTCGGTTTCCTCCCACACTCCAAAGACGTACAGGTTTGGAGGCTAATTGGCTTGGTGTAAGTGTAAAATTGTCCATAGTGTGTGTAAGATAGTGTTAGTGTGCGGGGATCGCTGGTCAGTGCGGACTCGATGGGCCAAAGGGCCTGTTTCCTTGCTGGATCTCTAAACTAAACTAAACTGAAACATACTTAGCTTTTGTGGAGGATTCATAAGGGAACTGTTGGCAAGGCTCCTCTTCGAAGGCAACATATTCCTAAACCATTGGATGCACCCATTACCACAACCAGGCATCTGATCTGATCTAATATGTTTAACAACTGGGAGGTCATGTAGGTGGTGTAGGCAGACTAAGCGGAGGTTTACAGCGAAAACGATCGCCGAGCCTGCACTTTGGTCTCGCCTCCACTCAGACCAACATGATCTCCTGGTTGCTGAACACTTTAACACTTTAAGCCATGCGGGTGTCTACATTAATTGGCCCACTGCAAATTGCCCCTTGTAGATGTGGAAGTGGGATAAGATAGAACTATCGTGAACGGGATATCGATGGTCGGTGTGGACGCGATGGGCCGGGCCTGGCTCCATGCTGGATTTTTTAGTCAATTAATACCAATTAGGAAAGGAGCAGATTACTCAAACCAAATGGGGCTACTCTGCCATTCAATCCTCATGCCTGGTGTAGACAGCTTCTGATTACATTTGCGCAGAGAGAAATCTCACAAATAATAACGCAATGAACATTTTGACTGCAAATGGTAGCCAAGATTGCAGGACTTCTGAGTATAGAAGTTGGAAGGTGATGTTGCAGTTATATAAGACGTTGGCGAGGCCACATTTAGAGTATCGTGTCCAGTTCCGGGCACCATGCTATAGGACAGATGTTATTAATTTGGAATGCATGCAGAGAAGATTGACAGGGATGCTGCCAGGACTTGAGGGTGTGAGCGAAAGGGAGAGGTTGAGTAGGCTGGGTCTTTATTCCTTGGAGCGCAGGAGGATGTGGGGTAATCTTAGAGAGGCGTATAAAACCTTGAGAGGAATAGATTGGGTCGATGCACAGAGTCTCTTGCTCAGTAGGTGAATCGAGAACCAGAGGACATAGGTATAAGGTGAAGGGGGAAAGATTTAATAGGAATCTGAGAGGTAACTTTTTCACGCAAATGGTGGTGGTGTATGGAACATGCTGCCCGAGGAGGTAGTTGAGGTAGGAACTATTGCAACATTTAAGAAGCAATTAGACAGGTACATGGATAGGACAGGTTTAGGGGGATATGGGCCAAATGCATGTAAGTGGGACTAGTGTAGCTGGGACATGTTGGTCGGTGTGGGCAAGTTGGGCCGGAGAGCCTGTTCCCTCGCTTATCACTCTCTGCCTCAGAAGGTGGTGGAGGCCGGTTCTCTGGATGCCTTCAAAAGAGAGTTAGATAGAGCTCTTAAAGATAGTGGAATCAGGGGATATGGGGAGAAGGCAGGAACGGGGTACTGATTGGGGATGGTCAGCTATGATCACATTGAATGGCGGTGCTGGCTCGAAAGGCGAAATGGCCTCCTCCTGCACCTATTGTCTATTGTCTGTTAACTATTGGCCCTATGACTGCTGTGTATAATGCCATGGCCACACCCAAATGAATTGATAGGGTACCAGACCCAGACTTCACAACCGACCTAAAATGAGGCCAAGTGATGCACGGATCACAACATTATTTTTTTAGTTTAGTTTATTGTCATGTATCTTTTGTTGCGTGCTAACTAGTCACCGAAGAGATAATACACGATTGTAATCGAGCTATTGCAGTGTATACAGTAGATACTTGATAAGGGAATAACGTTTAGTGCAAGGTAAACCCAGTAAAGTCCGAACAAGAATAGTCCGAGGGTCCCCGATGAGGTAGACAGTAGTGCAGGACTGCTCTCTGGTTGAGGTAGGATGACTCAGTTGCCTGATAACAGCTGGGAAGAAACTGTCCCCGAATCTGGAGGTACACAAAAATGCCGGAGAAACTCAGCGGGTGCAGCAGCATCTATGGAGCGAAGGAAATAGGTAACGTTTCGGGCCGAAACCCTTCTTCAGACTCAAATCTGGAGATGAGCTTTTTCACACTTCTGTACCTTTTACCCGATGGGAGAGGGAGTGGCCAAGGTGCGACTCATCCTCAAACATATTCTTCAAGGTTTGCTCATTGCTGAAGTGCCTTGGGAAGTTTATCATGTATTACATAGACTATGAAGATGCAAATAAAACAGAGAATGGTGTGGAGGGAAACAAGGTTGGATTGTATATTTTTCATCAATGATCTGAAATCAGCATAAATACCGCTGAGTATTTGAAACATTTTTGATTTATTTCAAGTCATTATTTTCTGCACCTGCAAATGGCAGGTGGTGTTATTGATGGAATGGTAGCAAGACAGGCTATTATTATTATTGTCTTTTTTTCATATTTTACTGATGGTGCTTGGGTCAGCAAAGATTCCAGTCTTGCCGCTAGCAAGATCCAGTGATGATAATTTGCTCACTCACTCATCCTCCTCCCCAGAAAGCTTTGTCTTCCCTAAGTTACACGTAAGGTCCATTGTACAGATTCCTTCCCGTCTAATTAGTTTCCCCTCCCAATGAGGATGTCGAGAGTCATCGAACTCTTTGTGAAAAAAAGTTCTTCTCATCTCGGTTTAAAGGATTTCCCAGCTGCCCTCTTGCCCCTAACATCGAATCTAGCGAATGAATTTTGTAAGTATAAGATTAGCTTTCAAATTCTAGCAAAAGGATTTGAGTATAGGAGCAGGGAGGTTCTACTGCAATTGTACAGGGTCTTGGTGAGACCACACCTGGAGTATTGCGTACAGTTTTGGTCTCCAAGTCTGAGGAAGGACATTATTGCCATAGAGGGAGTGCAGAGAAGGTTCACCAGACTGATTCCTGGGATGTCAGGACAGTCTTATGAAGAAAGACTGGATAGACTTGGTTTGTACTCTCTAGAATTTAGAAGGTTGAGGTGTGATCGTATAGAAACTTACAAAATGCTTAAGAGATTGGACAGGCTAGATTCAAGAAGAATTTTCCCGATGTTAGGGAAATCCAAGACAAGGGGTCACAGCTTAAGGATAAGGGGGAAATCCTTTAAAACCGAGATGAGAAGAACTTTTTTCACACAGAGAGTGGTGAATCTCTGGAACTCTCTGCCACAGAGGGTAGTCAAGGCCAGTTCATTGGCTATATTTAAGAGGGAGTTAGATGTGGCCCTTGTGGCTAAGGGGATCAGAGGGTATGGAGAGAAGGCAGGTACGGGATACTGAGTTGGATGATCAGCCATGATCATATTGAATAGTGGTGCAGGCTCGAAGGGCCGAATGGCCTACTCCTGCACCTAATTTCTATGTTTCTATGTCTTCCTGTGTTTTCCTACCATCTCCATGTTCAAAGGTTCAAAAGGTACAAAGGTTCAACTATTGTCACATATACCAATTGGTGCAGTGAAATTTGAGTTGCCATTGCAGCACACTAATAAGAATACAACATAACATTATAAAGAAATAACCATATAACCATATAACCATATAACAATTACAGCACGGAAACAGGCCATCTCGACCCTTCTAGTCCGTGCCAAACACGTATTCTCCCCTAGTCCCATATACCTGCGCTCAGACCATAACCTTCCATTCCCTTCCCGTCCATATAACTATCCAATTTATTTTTAAATGATAAAAACGAACCTGCCTCCATCACCTTCACTGGAAGCTCATTCCACACAGCTACCACTCTCTGAGTAAAGAAGTTCCCCCTCATGTTACCCCTAAACTTCAGTCCCTTAATTCTGAAGTCATGTCCCCTTGTTTGAATCTTCCCTACTCTCAGTGGGAAAAGCTTTTCCACGTCAACTCTGTCTATAAAACATAAAAACCTTCTCCCACAATGGTTCCCACTGTGAGGGAAGGCACAAAGTCCAGTCCCCATCCCCTTGTCCACCCATAGCCGGGCCTATTGAGGCCTCCGCAGTCGCCACTACGAGGCTCGAGGGTGATCGTGTTCCGGCGTCGGGGTAACCCTCTCAGTGGCTTGGCATACCTGGAACGGACCGCGACTTCCGATCCCAACTAAACTAAAATTGTCTCTGCCATTGCCTCCCTCCCGCCACCAGGGGCAATTTCACACGGTTTTATCGGCTTGCCTGAGGAGAGAAAGCTCTAGTTATACAACTAACGTTGAGGCAGCGGCGCTGACCTTAAACATCGCGGAGTCTGGGATCTTTCGCCGAGATCGCCGGTGGTGGAGCTCCTTGCAGCGCATAATGTTTAGCTTAGAGATACAGCGCGGAAACAGACCCTTCAGCCCCCCGAGTCCGTGCCAACCAGCGATCCCCGCATGCTAACACTACCTTACACACACTAGGGGCAATTTACAATTTCACCAGGCCAATTAGCCTGCCAACCTGGCCGTCTTTGGATTGTGGGAAAAACTGGAACACCCGGAGTAAACAAGTTCAAGTTCAAGTGAGTTTATTGTCATGTGTCCCTGATAGGACAATGAAATTCTTGCTTTGCTTCAGCACAACAGAACATAGTAGGCATTTACTACAAAACAGATCAATGTTTTACAATGTACTACAAAACAGATTATAACAAACCAAAGATCTCAGAGAAAATGCACGCATTTCACAGGGAGAACGCACAAACTCTGCACAGACAGCACCGATGGTCAGGATCGAACATGGGATTCTGCCGCTGTAAGGCAGCAACTCTACTGCTGCACCACTGTGCCACCCTGAACAATGAACAAGAGAAGGCTTTGGAGAGGTAGTGAAGGCTTTAGAGAGGTTGAAGAAACATGTTGTCAGGGACGAGGGATTTCAGTGAATAAACTAGAAATGCCAGAGTATTCCTCAATGGTAAAGAAGCTACACCAAGGAGATGGGCGGCATGGTGGCGCAGTGGTAGAGCTGCAGCCTTACAGAGCTTGCAGCGCCTGAGACCCGGGTTGAATCCTGACTACGGGTGCTATATGTATGGAGTTTGTAAGTTGTCCCCGTGACTGCGTGCGTTTTCTCTGAGATCTTTGGTTTCCTCCCACACTCCAAAGACGTACAGGTTTGTAGGTGAATTGGCTTGGCATAACCGCAAATTGTTCCTAGTGTGTGTTGGATAATGTTAATTGTTGGTGAGCGCGGACTCGGTGGGCCAAAGGGCCTGTTTCCACGTTGTATTTCTAAACTAAACTAAACTAAATGAAAAGGTTTTAAAATCAAAGAAGCTACACAGCATCAATAAGGAGAAACTGTTGCCAGTGGTGGACTGGAAGATGGAATGTCAGCCAGGGTTAGCTTGGATACAAAGCTCTTCACTGCATCTCAGTCGATGTGGCAATAATGAACAATAACCTAGATACTAAACCTAAACCTAAACCTAAATATCCTGGGATGCTTTAATGCTCTTTCATTATATGCAGCCATGTCAGGTGTGGCCTTAATATGGACCCACCTCATTAACTTAATTATCAGTAAATGTGTTTGAGGCAAATGAGTTGAGTTGAATTTGAGATGAGTTTAGACAATAGATAATAGACAGTAGGCCATCAGCCCTTCGAGCCAGCACCACCATTCACTATGACAGATAGCACAATGGGCTAAGAGTTCGGCTGGCGACCGGAAGGTAGCCGGTTCAAATCCCGCTTGGAGTGCATACTGTCGTTGTGTCCTTGGGCAAGACACTTCACCCACCTTTGCCTGTAATGGAATGTTTCGGCAACAGGCGCGGGCACACCGCGACGCCCTGTGTCTCCCTTTCAAGGGAGATGCTAAAAATGCATTTCGTTGTCTCTGTACTGTACACTGACAATGACAATAAATTGAATCATTTCATTTCATTTTTCATTTCAATCATTTCATTTCATTTCATTTCATTTTGATCATGGCTGATCATCCACAATCAGTACCCCGTTCCTGCCTTCTCCCCATATCTCTTGACTCTGCTATCTTTAAGAGCTCTATCCAACTCTCTCTTGAAGGCATACAGAGAATTGGCCTCCACTGCCTTCAGAGGCAGGGAATTCCACAGACCACCAACCCTCCGTGTGAAAAAGTTTTTCCTCGTCTCCGTTCTTATTCTTAAACTGTGGCCTCTGGTTCTGGACTCCACCAACAACCGGAATCTGTTTCCTGCATCTAGCGTAAAGGGCCTGTCCCACGAGCATGTGACTCCAAGCGGCAAGCGGGACCTAAGCTACTCCATGCGGCAAGCGCGACCTAACCAGAAGCGGGGGCCGCGCGGAGGTCGAGTGAGTGACATGAAGTGACATACGTTAACCCACTCATTCCTGGAACCATTCTTGTAAACCTCCTCTGGACCCTCGAGCCAGCATATCCCTCCTCAGATGTGGGGACCAAATTTGCTCACAGTACTCCAAATTGCACAAACTATTGCCCATCCCAAAGTTCTGTATCTTAACTTGTCTAAGTTGCATCCCCTTGTTTTCCCTCTCTCTCCGTCTTCTGCTTTTCTTCCCCACCCCACCCCACCACAATCAGTCCGAACTAGGGTCCCAACCCAAAAAGTCACCTATCTGTGTTCTCCAGATATGATGGCTGTCCCACTGAGTTATTCCAGCGTTCCGTCTCACTCTGTCTGTGCATTATAATCTGGGCTGATACTAAATTCCCCAATTTGGTATCGTATCATAAAACAAATTAAGATACTGCCCACAGACTGTATAAGACAATAATACATTATGCCGCTATGCAGATAGATCGAGTCAAAACTGCTTCTAAATTAATTTCGAGCCCTTCACCTCTGAATGTAAGATTAGATGACAATGCTAAAATCATATTAAAATAGCTCTTTGGACAAGAGGACTAAAAGCATTTAGGATTTACAGGCAGTGTATCAGATGTCCTATAAATACTATTCCCGTAAAACGTAATGTATATTCAAGAACATTAAGCTTTGGACTTTACTTTAGACTGTGGAGATACAGCACGGAAACAGCCCCTTCTGCCCACTGAGTCCACTCCGACCAGCGGTCCCCGTACACCAGCTACACTGTCCTACATGCACCAGGGAGAATTTACAATTTTACAGAGAGCAATGAATCCACAAACCACAAGGCATGTCTTTCGAGTGTTGTAGGAAACCAGAGCACCCGGAGGAAACCCACCCCTACAAGTTCCGTGCAGACGACACTCATAGTCAGGATTGGTGGGGCACGGTGGCGTAGCGGTAGAGTTATAGTTGCCTTAAGGGGTTGGACATGCTCGATACAGGAAGATTGTTCCCAATGTTGGGGAAGTCCAGAACAAGGGGTCACAGTTTAAGGATAAGGGGGAAATCATTTAGGACCGAGATGAGAAAAACATTTTTTACACAGAGAATGATGAATCTCTGGAATCCTCTGCCACAGAAGGTAGTTGAGGCCAGTTCATTGGCTATATTTAAGAGGGAGTTAGATGTGGCCCTTGTGGCTAAAGGGATCAGGGGGTATGAAGAGAAGGCAGGTACAGGATACTGAGTTGGATGATCAGCCATGATCATATTGAATGGCAGTGCAGGCTCGAAGGGCCGAATGGCCTACTCCTGCGCCTAATTTCTATGTTTCTATGTTACAGCACCACGGGTTCGATCCTGACTACGTGGTGCTTGTTTGTACGGAGTTTGCACATTCTCCCCGTGACCAAGTGGGTTTTCTCCAGGAGTCATTGAGTCAAAGAGTCACAGAGTGATACAGTGTGGAAACAGGCCCTTCGGACCAACTTGCCCACACTACCCAACATGTCCCAGTTACAGTAGTCCCACCTGCCTGCGCTTGGTCCATATCCCTCCAAACCTGTCCCATTCATGTACCTGTCTAACTGTTTCTCGAACGTTGGGATAGTCCCAGCCTCAACTACCTCTTCCGGCAGCTCGTTCCACACACCCACCACCCTTTGTGCGAAAACGTTCACTCCTCAGATTCCTATTAAATCTTTTCACCCTTCACCTTCCAACCTATGTCCTCTGGTCCTCGATTCCGCTACTCTGGGCAAGAGACTCTGTGCATCTACCTGATCTATTCCTCATTGTCATAAAGTCATAGAATTATGCAGTCATACCGCCCAAGACAAGACCTTCGACCCATCTAGTCCATGCCGTCCAAGACAGTCCCATTTTCCTGCGTTTGGCCTCTACCCTTCTAAACCTACCCTATCCACATACCTGTCCAAGTGTCTTTTAACTGCTGCTCTAGCTCCTTCCTCAACTATCTCCTCAACTATCAGTCTGAAGAAGGGTCTCGAACCGAAAAGTCACCCTTTCCTTCTCTCCAGAGATGCTGACTGTCCTGCAGAGTTACTTCAGCTTTTGGTGTCTGTCTCCTGAGTGAAAAAGTTGCCTCTTAGCTTCCTATTAAATCTTGTGCCTGCGTAGAAGACTCTGTGCATTCACCCTGTCTATTCCCCTCTTGATTTTGTACACCTCTACACCTCTTATCCATTTGTCTTCCCCCCCCCCCCCCACACAATCAGTCTGTAGAAGGTCCTGTCCTGAAAATGGTCCTGTCAAGTCAGTCAAGTCAAGTCAAGTCCTGTGTATATTCTCCAGATATGCTGCCTGACCCGCTGAGTTACCCCAGCACTTTGTGTTGTAAGTCAGGCATTCGTAACTTGGAAGGACCTGGAGTAGAATCAGATGTAAATCAATGTGTTTAAGGCGTGTTTAGGCAAAATGTTTAAGTAGGCAATGCATAGAAGGAACAAAAAGATTCAAATTGCTGGGGTAACTCAGTGGGTCAGGCAGCATCTCTGGAGAATTGGGATAGGTGGCATTTTGCTTTGGGACACTTCTTCAGATTGATATTCATTTTTAGTTAAGTTTAGTTTAGAGATACAGGGCGGAAACAGGCCCTTCGGCCCACCTGGTCCGCGCCGACCAGCGATCCCCGCACGTTACCACTATCCTACACCCACCAGGGTGTAGTGTGGAAACATGCCTTTCATCCCATCTTGCCGACACTGGCCAACATGTCTCATCTTTGCTAGACCCACCTGCCTGCGTTTGGCTGTTAGACTAGTGCAGTTAATTAAGAAACAATCAAATAGCTTTTAATAACAAAATTAAACAATTGAATATTTAAAATAGATCAAAAATAGTACTTTAATTTAAAAATATATATTTGATTGATATAAATTAATTAGATTCTAAATCTTTGGAACAATTCGGTGCAAATCAAAAATGATTTGGGTGGTCACGGTGGTGCAGCGGTAGAGTTGCTGCCTTACAGCGAATGCAGCGCCGGAGACCCGGGTTCAATCCCGACTATGGGTGCTGCCTGTACAGAGTTTGTACGTTCTCCCCAAGCCCTGCAAGGGTTTTCTCCGAGATCTTCGGTTTCTTCCCACACTCCAAAGACGTACAGATTTGTAAGTTAATTTGCTTGGTAAATGTAAAAAATGCTCCTAGTGGGCGTAGGATAGTGTCATTGTGAAGGGATCGCTGGTCGGCACGGATCCAGTGTGCCGAAGGGTCTGTTTCCGAGATCCATCTCTAAACTAAAACTCTATAAGGTCACCCCTCATCCTCCTGCGCTCCAAGGAATAGTCGCAGCCCACTCAACCTCATGGCTCAGACCCTCAATTCAAGGCAACATCCACGTAAATCTTCTCCGCACCCTTTCCAGCTCGACAACATCTTCCCTGTAATATGGTGACCAAAACCGAATGTCATATTCTAGATGTGGCCTCACCAACATCTTAGAAACATAGAAACATAGAAAATAGGCGCAGGAGTAGGCCATTCGGCCCTTTGAACCTGCACCGCCATTCAATATGATCATGGCTGATCATCCAACTCAGTATCCCGTACCTGCCTTCTCTCCATACCCCCTGATCCCTTTAGCCACAAGGGCCACATCTAACTCCCCCTTAAATATAGCCAATGAACTAGAGAATTCCAGAGATTCACCACTCTCTATGTGAAATAGCTTCTAATAACAAAATGACACAATTGAACATTTAATATAGATCAACTATATATATCTTATATGACTGCAGCATGGTGTGAAGGCAATAAATAGGTCCAGTCTAAATGGGTAGGCACAAAATGTTTTAGTAACTCAGTGAGTCAGGCAGCATCTCTGGAGAATATTATTAGGCGACGTTTCGGGTCGAGACCCTTCTTCAGACTGAATGGGTGCTTGATAGTCCACGAGGACTCTGTCCAAGAAAGAAGGTGTTTCCGTGTTCTAAGGCTCCATAAATCATCTGCAGTCGATTCGGCTCAGCCCAAGATTGATCATCATGTCACCTACTCCATCGTTGTTTGTGGGCTTGTGCTGCAAACCTAGCAGCCACCGTGCTTGCTACGAGAGTGGCTGCAGCTTTAATGCCTCCCTCAGCTGAAGAGAGCTTGGGGGGTTGTGACATCAATACAAATCCTCTACAAACCGGGTTCGCTGTTCACCGGAAAGTATTGACAGCAGCAACTTTGAGCAGGTGGAGCTCAGACATGAAGCCAAAGTGCAACGTTTCTCTCTCTTTCTGATACAACTGGGGTCCAAATGATATTTCTGCAAATACCACTCGGGAGTTTTCCGCTGCTGTCGGTGCCCATGGGAACGAGACGTCAGTGAGTTGTGAAAACAACCTCGTTCATCCGACACGTGGTGTCCTCATCATTCTGCTCCACCTGCTCATTCAGCAAAGTGGGCACGGTGGCTCAGCGGTAGAGTTGCTGCCTTACAGCGCTGGAGACCTGGGTTCGATCCCGACTACGAATGGCTACTGGACGGAGTTTGCACGTTCTCCCCGTGACCTGCATGGGTTTTCTCCAAGATCTTCGGTTTCAATAGACAATAGACAATAGATGCAGGAGTAGGTCATTCGGCCCTTCGAGCCAGCACCGCCATTCAATGTGATTTTGGCTGATCATCCCCAATCAGTACCCCGTTCCTACCTTCTCCCCATATCCTCCCACACTCCAAAGATGAACAGGTTTGTAGGTTCATTGTCTCAGTATAAGTGTAAAGATTGTGCCTCTAATGGGTGATCGCTGGTCGGTGCGGACTTGGTGGGCCGAAGGGCCTGTTTACGCGCTGTATCTATAAAACTAAACTAAACAATTGCCCTTGTGCCAGTTATTACCTCTTGGTTTGTGACGGTGACTGACTGAAGAATGTGTAGGAAGGAACTGCAGATGGTTTCATTCGAAGATAGACGCATAATGCTGGAGTAACTCAGCGGGACACGAAGCATCTCTGGTGAGAAGGAATGACGCTTCGGGTCGGGACCCTTCTTCGGATAGATGTCATGGGAGAGGGAGAAACACAGATAAGGAAGTGTATAGATAAGGAAGTATAAGGTGTGAAAAAGGACAAAGGGAATGGAGATCAAGGAACATGTAGAATAGATCATTGTTAGTTGGGAGAAGCTGACAACAAAACAAACAGATAAAACATAGTCGGAGACAGTAAGACTGGTCGTAAACTGGGAAGGGTAGAGATGGAGAGAGAGGGAAAGCAAGGGCTATTTGAAGTTCAAGAAGTCATTTAGATTGAAGAAATCCAGGGCAAGATTGTGGTAAATAGGTCAAAGAAAGCACAATGTTGTCAACTGGAAGTCAACTGATAGCAATGAGTCTTGACTCGACGGCAAGTAGTAGCTGTGGTTTAAGGCATTACGGAAGAGACCAGTTGTCCAACACTGTGGGAGTCATAAACGAAGGCCCTCCGGCCCATCTAATCCATGCCGACCATCAACCATCCAACTGCAACATAGAAAGTAGAACATAGTTTAGTTTGGTTTAGTTTAGAGATACGGTGCAGAAATAGGCCCTTCGGCCCACCGAGTCTGCAACAAGCAGCGATATCCACACACTAACACTATCCTACACACACTAGGGACAAATGACATTCACACAAAGAGACAATGTACATTTACACCAAGTCAATCGGCGTACGTCTTTGGGAATGGGGGTGGGGAAATAGAAGATCTCGGAGAAAACCCAAGCAGGTCACGGGGAGAACGTACACACTCCAGACAACTATGGACAACACCCGGAGCCAGGATCGAACCCGGTCTCTGGCGGTCTCCGGCACTGTAAGCAGTAACTCTACCGCTGCGCCATCGTATCGCCCATCGAATGCGAGCAGTAGAGGTGATTCAAGAGACAAATGGAAGGACCAGTTGTCTTGCCCTGGGAGTATGAGCAGAACTGATGGGAGTCATAAAGAAAGGCCTTCTGGCCCATCAACTCCATGCTGACCATCAACCATTCAACTGCAACATAGAACATAGAATATACAGTGCATTCAGAAGTAATCAGACCCCTTCACTTTTTCCTCATTTTGTTACGTTACAGCCTTATTCTAAAATGGAGTAAATCCATTTTTTTAATCATCAACTCACAATGCCTCATATTAAAAAAGGGAAAACAGGCGTTCAGAACTTTTTGCAAAGTAATTAAAAAGAAATAACTGAAATATCACATTTACATAAGTATTCAGAACCTTTGCTACGGTACTCAAAATTGAGCTTAGGATCGTCCTGTTTCCATTGATTATCCTTGAGATGTTTCTACAACTTGATTGGAGTCCACCAGTGGTAAATTAAATTGATTGGATAAGATTTGGAAAGGCACACACCTGTCTATATAAGGTCACACAGTTGACAGTGCATGTCAGAGCAAAACCAAAGCCATGAAGACGAAGGAATTGTCCGTAGACCTCCGAGACAGGATTGTGTTGAGACACTGATCTGCGGAAGGATATAAAACAATTTCTGCAGCATTGCAGGTCCCGAGGAGCACAGTGGCCTCCGTCATTCTTCAATGGAAGAACTTTGAAACCACCAAGACTCTTCATAGAGCTGGCCGACTGGCCAAACTGAGCAATCGGGGGGAGAAGGGCCTTTGTCAGGGAGGTGACCAAGAACCCAATGCTCATTCTGACAGAGCTCCAGAGTTCCTCTTTGTATTTGGGAGAAACTTCCAGAAGGACAACTATATCTGCAGCACTCCACCAATCAAGCCTTTATCGTAGAGTGGCCAGACGGAAGCCACTCCTCAGTAAAAGGCACATGACAGCCCGCTTGGAGGTTGCCAAAAGGCACCTAAGCACGAATCTCTGGTTTGATGAAACCAAGATTGAACTCTTTGGCCTGAATGCCAAGCGTCATGTCTGGAGGAAACCAGGCACCGCTCATCACCTGGCCAATACCATACCTACAGTGAAGCATGGTGGTGGCAGCATCATGTTGTGGGGATGTTTTTCAGTGGAAGGCACTGCGAGACTAGTCAGGATCGAGGGAAAGATGAACGGATTTGTTCCATTGTTTAAAAAGGGTTCTAAGAGTAAACCTAGCAATTATAGACCTGTTAGTTTGATTTCAGTGGTGGGCAAATTAATGGCAAAGATACTTAGAGATAATATATATAAGCATCTGGATAAACAGGGTCTGATTAGGAACAGTCAACATGGATTTGTGCCTGGAAGGTCATGTTTGACTAATCTTCTTGAATTTTTTGAAGCGGTTACTAGGGAAATTGACGAGGGTAAAGCAGTGGATGTTGTCTATATGGACTTTAGTAAGGCCTTTGACAAGGTTCCTCATGGAAGGTTGGTTAAGAAGGTTAAACTGTTGGGTATAAATGCAGGAATAGCAAGATGGATTCAACAGTGGTTGAATGGGAGAAGCCAGAGGGTAATGGTGGATGGCTGTTTGTCGGGTTGGAGGCAGGTGACTAGTGGGGTGCCTCGGGGATCTGTGTTGGGTCCTTTGTTGTTTGTCATGTACATCAATGATCTGGATGAAAGGGTGGTAAATTGGATTAGTAAGTATGCAGATGATACCAAGATAGGGGGTGTTGTGGATAATGAAGAGGATTTCCAAAGTCTACAGAGTGATTTAGGCCATTTTGAAAAATGGGCTGAAAGATGGCAGATGGAGTTTAATGCTGATAAATGTAAGGTGTTACACCTTGGCAGGACAAATCAAAATAGGACGTACATGGTAAATGGTAGGGAATTGAAGAATACATTTGAACAGAGGGATCTGGGAATAACTGTGCATAGTTCCTTGAAGGTGGAATCTCATATAGATAGGGTGGTAAAGAAAGCTTTTGGTATGCTAGCCTTTATAAATCAGAGCATTGAGTATAGAAGCTGGGATGTAATGTTAAAATTGTACAAGGCATTGGTGAGACCAAATCTGGAGTATGGTGTACAATTTTGGTCGCCCAATTATAGGAAGGATGTCAACAAAATAGAGAGAGTACAGAGGAGATTTACTAGAATGTTGCCTGGGTTTCAGCAACTAAGTTACAGAGATAGGTTGAATAAGTTAGGTCTTTATTCTCATGAGCGCAGAAGGTTAAGGGGGGACTTGATAGAGGTCGTTAAAATGTTGAGAGGGATAGACAGAGTTGATGTGGACAAGCTTTTCCCTTTGAGAATAAGGAAGATTCAAACAAGAGGACATGACTTCAGAATTAAGGGACAGAAGTTTAGGGGTAACATGAGGGGGAACTTCTTTACTCAGAGAGTGGTAGCGGTGTGGAATGAGCTTCCAGTGGAAGTGGTGGAGGCAGGTTCGTTGGTATCATTTAAAAATAAATTGGATAGGCATATGGATGAGAAGGGAATGGAGGGTTATGGTATGAGTGCAGGCATGTGGGACTAAGGGAAAAAAGTTGTTCGGCCGAGATGGCCTGTTTCCGTGCTGTAATTGTTATATGGTTATATGAAGCAAAGTACAGAGAGATCTTTGATGAAAACCTGCTCCTGAGCGTTCAGGATCTCGGACTGGTGCGGAGGTTCACCTTCCAACAGCACAATGACTCTAAGCACACAGCCGTGACAACGCAGGAGTGGCTTTGTGATAAGTCTGTGAATGTCCTTGAGTGGCCCAGCCCGAGCCCGGACTTGAACCTGTTCAAATATCTCTGGAGGGACCTGAAAATAGCTGTGTATCAACGTTCCCCATCCAACCTGACAGAGCTTGAGAGGATCTGTAGAGGAGAATGGGAGAAATTACCCAAATACAGGTGTGCCAAGCTTGTAGCATCATATCCAAGAAGACTTGGGGCTGTAATTGCTGCCAAAGGTGCCTCAACAAAGTACTGAGTAAAGGGTCTGAATACTTATGTTCAAGTTCAAGTTCAAGTGAATTTATTGTCATGTGTCCCTGTATAGGACAATGAAATTCTTGCTTTGCTTCAGCACACAGAACATAGTAGGCATTTACTGCAAAACAGGTAAGTGTGTCCATATACTATTATATGAATATATACACACATGAATAAATGAACTGATAAAGTGCAAATAACAGAAAATGGGTTATTAATAATCAGAGTTTTGAGGGTGGTCTAACCCGGAAATGTTGCTTATCCATGTTCTCCAGAGATGCTGCCTGACCCGCTGAGTGACTCTAGCACTTTGTGGGTCTAGAATTAAGGTATGTTCCCAGATTTTTCTCTCTATTCTTTAAGTGACTCCTTAATCAGCGTTTCCCTGCTTGCACAAAGCAAATGGTTGCGATGAAGTTCAACCAATTATTTCAGTCATTCAGTCTCATACGACCTTTATCTCACAATAGGTTTTGCTGTGACAACTATCTGGTTACGATCACCACACTTTTCTATGGGAGCTAACTGCATTCAAACCGCACGCTGCATGTCTCACACTAAAACTACCACTGTTTATCAAAGAGCATTTCATGTGTAGGAAGGGACTGCAGATGCTGGTACAAACCCAAGATAGACACAAAATGCTGGAGTAACTCAGCGGGAGCAGGCAGCATCTCTGAAGAGAAGGAACGGCTGACGTTTCGGGTCGAGACCCTTCTTCGGACTGAAAGTCACGGGAAAGGAAAACTAAGTTAGAGAAATCAATATTCATACCGTTGGTTCTGTACGCTGCCCAAGTGAAATATGTGGTGCTATTCCTCCAATTTGCATTTAGTCTCACTCTGACAATGGATGAGGCCTAGGACTGAAAGGTCAGTGTGGGAATGGGAAGGGGGATTAAAGTGTTTAGTAACAGGAAGATCAGGTAGTTGCACGTAGACTGAGCGAGGGTGTTCAGTGAAACGATCGCTCAGTCTGCATTTGGTATTTCATCAAATACCAATTAGGACAATTTCATTGGTGACAAAGAGATTTGGCGTGTCCTGAAAGGTTCTGTGTATCCGCTGATCATTCTTCAGTTTGGAGCAAGGCTGTAATAAGACTGAGAGACAAGTGGCCCCAGCAAATCACAATATGGTCAATTAATGGGATAAAATGCTTTGGGATAAGGCTATTCAGCCCAACCAATCCATCCTAGCACAAATGTTTCACTCAAGTGGGTGGCACAGTGGCGCAACTGGTAGAGCCACTGCCTCACAACTCCAGGGACCAGGGTTCGATCCTGATCTCGGGTGTCATCCTTGTGTAGTTTGCATGTCCTCGCTGTGACTATGTGGGTTTCTTACGGGTGCTCTGGTTTCCTCTAACACTTGAAAGATATGCGGGATTGTAGGTTAATTGGCCTCTGTAAATTGCTTCCAGTGTGCAGGGAGTGGATGAGAAAGTGGGATAACATAGACCTAGTATGAACGGATGATTGATGAATAGAGTGGACTTGGTGGGCCTGTATTCATGCTGTGTCGAAACTAAATCAAACTAAGTCTTTGCCTGCCTTTGCCCCTCGATACCCATAAGAATACTCCTTTACTCCCTCATAGGGCAGCTTAGCGGTGCAGGGGTAGAGTTGGTGCATTACAGTGCCAGATATCCGGATTCGGGTGCTGTCTGTACGGAGTTTGTACGTTCTCCCTGTGACCACGTGGGGTTTTCTACGGGTGCTCTGGTTTCCTCCCACATTCCAAAGACATACAGGTTTGTAGGTTAATTAGCGTCAGTAAAATTACAAATAGTCCCTCGTCTGTGCAGGATAGTGCTGGTGTACAGGGTGGTGGCTGGCCAGCACGGATTTGGTGGGACGAAACTGACCGTGTTCAAAAATTCCGATCGGCAACGGCCTCCCGGCCCGCAGCCGCATTGAGGCCGTACGCACCGCCTCGACGGGCATATGCAGCATCTTGACGCCGTACGTCACGCGCGAACTTCCCACGGACTCTCCGTAATCTTCTCAGAAAGTAGAGGCGCTGATGTGCTTTCTTGATAATTGCATTGCAAGAAACTTCTCATGAAGAACATAAAACTATTGTAAAATCTGATCACTTAATAAGGCATAAATCTTGCCTGGAAACGGTTGGAAATTTAAAAGCTGCTTAATTCATCAGTCACTTGCAGCCTGAACAGGCTGATAATGTAACGGCACAGAAAAAATAATTAGTATCAGGGAGACGAAATGTCCACTTGAGATTAACTGCGAATATTAACATTAACTGCAAATACTCGAGGGTGTGAGCTATAGGGGGAGGTTGACCAGGCTGGCTCTCTATTCCTTGGTGTGCAGGAGGATGAGGGGTGATCTTATAGAGGTGTATAAAATCAGGAGAGGAATAGATTGGGTATATGCACAGTCTCTTCCCCAGTGTAGTGGAATGGAGGACCAGAGGACAGAGGTTTAAGATGAAGGGGAAAAGATTTAATAAGAATCTGAGGGGTGAAAAAGTTAATTCCCGGGATGGCGGGACTGTCATATGCTGAGAGAATGTAGCGGCTGGGCTTGTACACTCTGGAATTTAGAAAGACCAGAACCAGGGGCCACAGTTTAAGAATTAGGGGTAAGGCATTTAGAACAGTGGTGAGGAAAGACTTTTTCACACAGAGAGTTGTGAGTCTGTGGAATTCTCTGCCTCAGAAGGAAATGGAGGCCAATTCTCTGGATACTTTCAAGAGAGAGCTTGATAGGGCTCTTAAAGATAGCGGTGTCAGGGGATATGTGGAATAGGCAGGAACGGGATACTGATTTTGGATGATCAGCCATGATCACATTGAATGGTGGTGTTGGCTCGAAGGGCCGAATGGCCTACTCCCTGCACCTATTGTCTATTGTTTTCACACAAAGGATGGTGGGTGTACGGAACAAGCTGCCAGAGGAGGTAGTTGAGGCAGGGACTACCCCAACGTTTAAGAAACAGTGGGATAGGTACATGGATAGGACAGGTTTGGAGGGATATGGGTCAAACACAAGCAGGTGGGAGTAGTGTAGCTACTCCTTGCTGCCCTGTGTGGGCAAGTGGGCCAAAGGGCCTGTTTCCATGCTGTCTGACAATGACTGTCTGCAGCCAAATTGATGAAATACCCATGAAATTAAATGATGTATCTAGCATAGTTCTGTTGCTGATTTTGTTTATTTTTAGTTTAGAGGTACAGAGCCGAAACAGGTCCTTCGGCCCTACAAGTCCGCACCGACCCGCGATCCCCGCACCTTAACACTATCTGACACACACGAGGGACAATTTACATTGATGCCAAGCCATTTAACCTACAAACCTGTACGTCTTTGGAGTGTGGGAGGAAACCGACGATCTCGGGGGAAATCCCACGCAGGTCACGGGGAGAACGTACGAGCCCCGTACAGACAGCACCTGTAGTCGGGATCGAACCCGGGTCTCTGGCGCTGCAAGCGCTGTGAGGCAGCAACTGTTGTGCCACCATGCCTTCCCCCTTCCCTTTGTAGTATTCAATGTTATTATTCTCATCAAGTCGACCTTTCACAAGGTTGAAGAGGGCAGCTTCACCACAAGAGCTGATGAGACCCATGCCACCAGCATAGAATTTCATACTGAGCAGACACAGAAAGGTTGACAGCAGGATTCACGTGATTAAGTTCCACTGTGATCCACAGAAATCACAGTTTTAGTTTAATTTAAAGATGCAGCGTGGAAACAGGCCATTCGGCCCACTGAGACAATGCAGACCGGCGATCCCCGCATATTAACACTACCCTACACACACTAGGGACAATTTACTCATATACCAAGCCAACTAAGTAAGCCAACTCGGCTTGTACACGCTAGATTCAGAAGATTCAGAAGATTATAGAAACTTACAAAATTCTTAAGGGCTAGATGCAGGAAGATTAGTCCCGATGTTGGGGAAGCCCAGAACTAGGGGTCACAGTTTAAGGATAAGAGGGAAGTCTTTTAGGACCGAGATGAGAAAATCATTTTTTACACAGAGAGTGGTGAATCTGTGGAATTCTCTGCCACAGAAGGTAGTTGAGGCCAGTTCATTGGCTATATTTAAGAGGGAGTTAGATGTGGCCCTAGTGGCTAAAGGGATCAGGGGGTATGGAGAGAAGGCAGGTACAGGATACTGAGTTGGATGATCAGCCATGATCATATCGGATGGCGGTACAGGCACGAAGGGCCGAATGGCCTACTCTTGCACCTATTTTCTATGTTTCTATGTTTAAACTACAAACCTGTACGTCTTTGGAGTGTGGGGAGGAAACCGAAGATCTCGGAGAAAACCTACGCAGGTCACGTGGAGAACGTGCAAACTCCTTACAGACAGCACCCGTAGTTGGGATCGAACCTGAGGTCTTTGGCGCTGTAAGGCAGCAACTATACAGCTGCGCTAGCGCTTAGAACACCTGCTCCAGAGCGACGTCATAGCAGCACTGGCCCATGCATCAGCACTCGAACTGAGAAAGAAATGTATCTTAAAGGGATGCTCAGTTAAGTTTAGTATAGTTTATTGTTGCGTGTACTGAGGTACAGTGAAAAGCTTTAGTTGCGTGCTAACCAAACAGTGGAAGGACCGTACGTGATTACAATCGGATGTGACAAACTTCACTCAAACTCCAGGACAAGGGGTCACAGCTTAAGGATAAGGGGGAAATCCTTTAAAACCGAGATGAGAAGAACTTTTTTCACACAGAGAGTCGTGAATCTCTGGAACTCTCTGCCACAGAGGGTAGTTGAGGCCAGTTCATTGGCTATATTTAAGAGGGAGTTAGATGTGGCCCTTGTGGCTAAGGGGATCAGGGGGTATGGAGAGAAGGCAGGTACGGGATACTGAGTTGGATGATCAGCCATGATCATATTGAATGGCGGTGCAGGCTCGAATGGCCGAATGGCCTACTCCTGTACCTAATTCATCTCACTGAATAAAACAGAAACTCCAATCGGAAGCAAGAAGTTTGGTTTTGTTTGTTATTGTCTCGTGCACTGAAGTCCGATCAAGTTTTTTGTTGTGTGCTACACAGTCAGCAAAAAGACAGGGTGGCATGGTGACGCAGCGGTAGAGTTGCTATCTGACAACGCCAGAGACCCAGGTTCAATCCCGACAACGGGTCCTTGTCTGTACGGAGTTTGTACGCTCTCCCCGTGACCTGCGTGGGTTTTCTCCGGGATGTCCGGTTTCCCCCCACACTCCAAAGACATACAGGTTTGTAGGCTAATTGGCGTGATATAAGTGTAAATTGTCCCTAGTGTACGCAGGATGGTGTTAATGTACAGAGATCGCTGGTCGGCGTGGACTCAGTGGGCTGATGGGCCTGTGTCTTGAAACTAAACTAAACTATACAATCAAGCCATGAACAGAGTACAGATACAGGTTAAAAGAAATAACTTTTAGTGCAAGATGAAGTCGAATAAAGTCCAATTAAAGTTCTCTTAAAAGCTTTTTGTATTGTATCTGCCTTAACCACCACCCCTGAGTTCAGAGTTTAGTCTATTATTGTCACATGTACCGAGGTACAGTGAGAAGATTTTTTTTGTTGAGTGCTATTGAGACAGTGAAAAGCCACTCAAGCCGTCCACAGTGTACAGATACTGGGTCAAGGGAATAGTGTTTAGTGCAAGATAAAGTTCGAAATGTTTAAGAAAGAACCGCAGATGCTGGAAAAGCCGCAGATGCTCAATCAAAACGATAGCACGCAGCCTTGGAAGCCTTACCCCATTACTCAAACCTCACGTCAACAACCTTGGTGTGATATTTGACTCAGCATTGAAATTTGACAAACAAGTCAATGCCGTGGTAAAAGCTAGCTGCTTCCAGCTTCGGGCGATAGCTAAAATAAAACAATTCCTCCACTTTGATGACCTCGAAAAGATCATCCACACATTTATCTCGTCCTGCCATGACTTGAAAAATCAAAGGTAGACAAAAAATGCTGGAGTGACTAAGCAGGTGAGGCAGCATTTATGGAGAGTAGGAATAGGTGACGTTTCGGGTTGAGACCCTTCTTCAGACTGATGTCGGGGGGGGGGAAGAAAGGAAGAGGCAGAGACAGTATCATCATCATCATAGACACAAAATGTTGGAGTAACTCAGTGGGACAGGCAGCATCTCTGGAGTGAGGGAATGGGTGACTTTTCGGGTCGAGACCCTTTTTCATCAACATCATCAGTTTTGCTCGAAATATTATAACTGGCGGCATGGTGGTGCTGCTGCTAGAGCTGCTGCCTCACAGCACCAGAGAATCTGGTTCGATCCTGACCTTGGCTGCTGTCTGTATGGAGTTAGCATGTAATTATCTAACTGGTTAGCATGTTATTATCTAAATGGTGGCCGATTGGGAAAGGGGGAGATGCAGCGAGACCTAGGTGTCATGGTACACCAGTCATTGAAGGTAGGCATGCAGGTGCAGCAGGCAGTAAAGAAAGCGAATGGTATGTTAGCTTTCATTGCAAAAGGATTTGAGTATAGGAGCAGGGAGGTTCTACTGCAGTTGTACAGGGTCTTGGTGAAGCCACACCTGGAGTATTGCGTACAGTTTTGGTCTCCAAATCTGAGGAAGGACATTATTGCCATAGAGGGAGTGCAGAGACGGTTCACCAGACTGATTCCTGGGATGTCAGGACTGTATTATGAAGAAAGACTGGATAGACTTGGTTTATACTCTCTAGAATTTAGAAGTTTGAGAGGGGATCTTATAGAAACTTACAAAATTCTTAAGGGGTTGGACAGGCTAGATGCAGGAAGATTGCTCCCAATGTTGGGAAAGTCCAGGACAAGGGGTCACAGCTTAAGGATAAGGGGGAAATCCTTTAAAAACGAGATGAGAAGAACTTTTTTCACACAGAGAGTGGTGAATCTCTGGAACTCTCTGCCACAGAGGGTAGTCGAGGCCAGTTAATTGGCTATATTTAAGAGGGAGTTAGATGTGGCCCTGGTGGCTAAGGGGATCAGAGGGTATGGAGAGAAGGCAGGTACGGGATACTGAGTTGGATGATCAGCCATGATCATATTGAATGGCGGTGCAGGCTCGAAGGGCCGAATGGCCTACTCCTGCACCTAATTTCTATGTTTCTATGTTTCTATGTAATATAATCTTTTTGCTGTACCTCGGTAAATGTGACATTGAACTAAACTGAGGCAGTACATTCTCCATGGGCCTGTGTGGGTTTTCTCCAGGTACTCTGGTTTCCTCCCACATCACACAGACATGTCGGTCTATAGGTCTCTGTAAAATGCCCTACGTGTGTTGGGAGTGGCTAACATAGACCTAGTGATCTATGGTTGGAATGGAGTTAGTGGGCCAACACGCCTGTTTCCATGTCTCTAAAGTGCAGAAACAGGCCCTTCGGCCCACAGTGTCCGCACCAACCAGCAATCCCTGCACATTAACAGTATACTACAAACTCGCTTGGGGCAATTTACACTTATACCAAGCCAACTAACCTACAAACCCGTACATCTTCGGAGTGTGGTAGGAAATATCTGGGAGAAAGCCCACGCAGGTCACGGGGAGAACGTACAAACTTCGCACCGACAGCACTGTGAGGCAGTAACTTTACCACTGCGCCACCGTGCTGCCCTTAACTATACTAAACTAACCTTAACTAAACTAAACTAAACTAAACTAAACTAAACTAAACTAAACACTGGAAGTACTGTTCGAGGTCAGGCTGCATCTGTGGATATAGAAACAAAGACCCATCATCTGAAGAAGGGTTTCGGCCCAAAACGTTACCTATTTCCTTCGCTCCATAGATGCTGCTGCACCCGCTGAGTTTCTCCAGCATTTTTGTGTACCACCCATCATCTAAATGTGGATTGTGTTTCCCTTTACGCAGATGCTGCCTGATCGGTTGAACGTTTCCAGGAGTTTCTGCTTTTATTTCAGTTGGTACACATGTTGAAAGATTGGTTTCAAGCAGTACTTACTTTGGTGTGACCTTTGTCAATCTCTCCAAGGCCAGTGCTCAGCCTTCTCCTTCCGTTGGAAGGAGAAAGCATCCGATGAGTATCGGAGCAGGGAGATTCTTCTACTGTTGTACAGGGTCTTGTTGAGACCACACCTGGAGTATTGCGTACAGTTTTGGTCTCCTAATCTGAGGAACGACATTCTTGCCATAGAGGGAGTACAGAGAAGGTTCACCAGACTGATTCCTGGGATGTCAGGACTTTCATACTAAGAAAGACTGGATAGACTCGGTTTGTCCTCGCTAGAATTTAGAAGATTGAGGGGGGATCTTATAGAAACTTCCAAAATTCTTAAGGGGTTGGACAGGCTAGATGCAGGAAGATTGTTCCCAATGTTGGGGGAAGTCCAGGACAAGGGGTCACAGTTTAAGGATAAAGGGGAAATCTTTTCGGACTGAGATGAGAAACACATTTTTTACACAGAGAGTGGTAAACTCTGGAATTCTCTGCCACAGAGGTAGTTGAGGCCAGTTCATTGGCTATATTTAAGAGGGAGTTAGATGTGGCCCTTGTGGCTAAAGGGATCAGGTGGTATGGAGAGAAGGCACGTACGGGATACTGAGTTGGATGATCAGCCATGATCATATTGAATGGCGGTGCAGGCTCGAAGGGCCGAATGGCCTACTCCTGCACCTATTTTCTATGTTTCTATGAAACAAATCCAGTAACATTCCTGTAGACTCAGACACAAGCCACCCTTTGACAGGGTGACTGATCAGACTTTTATTCAGTTTGTTGTTGGTAGCCTTTAGCACTTGGAAAACAGCAGGCCTGAACGGACTGCATCAAATCTCAATGCATGATTGCACGCACCTTTATTTTTTTTGTTGGTTTTGGAGTCGAAGCAATAAGCTGTTTGTCTCAAAGTAGGAAAGCAAAGAATTTCATTTGAACACTTTAAAGGAAGAAAAATATTTTTGCTCTGTACGTTTCCGCGGGAGATGTCAAAGTGCTTCATACCCAATGGCTTAGCCCTGAAGTGATTAATCAAGTGTGGTTAGCGGGCGCCACGGTGGCTCAGCGGTAGAGTTGCTGCCTTACAGCGCTCGCTTACAGCGCCAGAGACCCGGGTTGGATCCTGACTACGGGTGCTGTCTATACGGAGTTTGCACGTTCTCCCTGTGACTGCGTGGGTTTTCTCCGAGATCTTTGGTTTCCTCCCACACTCCAAAGACGTACAGGTTTGTTGGTTAATTGGTTTGGTATGTGTATAAATTGTCCCTAATGTGTGTAGGATTAAAGTGCAGTGATTGCTTGCCAGTGTGGACTCGGTTGGCCGAAGGGCCTGTTTCCATATCTCTAAACTAAAGTAACATAATCTAACCTAACCGAACTAAACTAAACTAAACTTCCCTCCACCCTCCTTCCCCTCCCCCTTCCCAGTTCTCCCACAAGTCCTACTGTCTCCTCCTTCCTTTCTCTTTCCCGCCCCCACCCCTCCCCCCCACATCAGTCTGAAGAAGGGTCTCATAGAAACATAGAAACATAGAAATAGAAAGTAGGTGCAGGAGTAGGCCATTCGGCCCATCAAGCCTGCACCGCCATTCAATATGATCATGGCTGATCATCCAACTCATTATCCTGTACCTACCGTCTCTCCATACCCCCTGATCCCTTTAGCCACAAGGGCCACATCTAACTCCCTCTTAAATATAGTCAATGAACTGGCCTCAACTACATTCTGTGGCAGAGAATTCTACAGATTCACCACTTTCTGTGTAAACATTTTTTTCCTCATCTCAGTCCTAGAAGATTTCCCCTTTATCCTTAAACTGCGACCCCTTGTGCTGGACTTCCCCAACATCGGGAACAATCTTCCTGCACCTAGCCTGTCCAACCCCTTAAGAATTTTGTAAGTTTCTATAAGATCCCCCCTCAATCTTCTAAATTCTAGCGAGTACAAGCCGAGTCTATCCAGTCTTTCTTCATATGAAAGTCCTGACATCCCAGGAATCAGTCTGGTGAACCTTCTCTGTACCCCCTCAATGACAAGAATGTCCTTCGTCAGATTAGGAGGCCAAAACTGTACGCAATACTCCAGAGGTGGTCTCACCAAGACCCTGTCTCGACCCGTAATGTCGCCTATCCCTTCTCTCCATAGATGCTGCCTCTTTGTCTACCTTTTTGTCTACCTTAAACTAAACTAAAGCACTTTCCAAAGGGTTGCTGGATAGTTCAGTGCCAATAAAACGAAAGTCATCTAATCGTGAAGCAATTCCATGCGTGAATCATTCATTCTTGAGGCGCTGATTGATTCATTGTGAGATCTGCATTTCACTGTTAGCGCTTTCTTCACCCTCTCCTTTGTGATTCCCTGGTTAGAATAAAGATAACAATGAGATACATTACACTGCTATAGGTTTGGGGGCTGTGAAAGAACGTGCTTCAAAAAATGGAGGCAACACTAGAAGCTACAGGGCGGCACTATGGTACAGCAGTAGAGTACCTGCCTCACAGCACCAGAGACCCTGGTTCGATCTTGACTCCGGGTGCTTGTCTGTATGGAGTTTGTACGTTCTCCCCGAGACCACGTGGGTTTTTCACCGGGTACTCCGTTTTCATCCCACATCCCTAACACGTGCAGGTTTGCAGGTTAATTGTAAATTTTTCCATGTGTGTAGGATAGTGTTAGTGTACAGGGTGATCGGCAGTCGGCATGGATTTAGTGGGCCAAAGGGCCTGTTTCCACGCTGTATCTCTAAAGTCTGAAGCCTAAAGCATAAAGAGTTTCTCACTTTTGCTTTCGGAGCAAACTGACATGGTTCACAAAGAAACCCAGACCTGAAATATTATCCCTGAAGTCTGGAGAATGGTCTCGACCAATAGACAATAGACAATAGGTGCTAGAGTAGGCCATTCAGCCCTTTGAGTCAGCACCGCCATTCACTATGATCATGGCTGATCATCCACTATCAGTACCCCATTCCAGCCTTCTCCCCATATCCCCTGACTCCACTATCTTTAAGAGCTCGATCTTATGGCCCTGTCCCACTTCGGAAACCTGAACGGAAACCTTTGGAGACTTTGCGCCCCACCCAAGGTTTCCGTGTGGTTTCCGGAGGTTCCTGGGGGTTTTTGTCAGTCTCCCTACCTGCTTCCACTACCTGCAACCTCCGGCAACCACCTGCAACCTCCGGGAACCGCACGGAAACCTTGGGTAGGACGCAACGTCTCCAGAGGTTTCCGTTCAGGTTTTCTAAGTGGGACAGGGGCATAACTCTCTCTTGAAAACATTCAGAGAATTGGGCTCCACTGCCCTCTGAAGCAGAGAATTCCACAGATTCACAACCCTCTGTTTGAAAAAGTTTTTCCTCATCTTTATTCTAAATGGCTTACCCCTTATTCTTAAACCTGGTTCTAGATTCCCCCAACATTGGGAACATGTTTCCTGCCTCTAGGGTGTCCAAACCTAAACCCAAACCCATCAGCCATGATCATATTGAATGGCGGTGCAGGCTCGAAGGGCCGAATGGCCTACTCCTGCACCTAATTTCTATGTTTCTGTTTCTATGTAAACCCTTAATAATCTTATATGTTTCAATAAGATCCCCTCTCATCCTTCCAAATTCCAGAGTATATAAGCCAAGTCGCTCCATTCTATCAACATATGACACCATCGCCTGTCCATTCTCTCCACAGATGCTGCCTCTCCTGTTGATTTCCTCCAACATTTTTCTGTGAAGATTGCTGCATCTACAGGCTCAGGTTATAAAGAATAGTAGTAGAATTAGGCCATTCGGCCCATTGAGTCTACTCTGCCATGATCTATCTCTCCCTCCTAACCCCGTTCTCCTGCCTTCTCCCCATAACATAGAAACATAGAAATTAGGGTGCAGGAGTAGGCCATTCGGCCCTTCGAGCCTGCACCGCCATTCAATATGATCATGGCTGATCATCCAACTCAGTATCCCGTACCTGCCTTCTCTCCATACCCCCTGATCCCCTTAGCCACAAGGGCCACATCTAACTCCCTCTTAAATATAGCCAATGAACTGGCCTCAACTACCCTCTGTGGCAGAGACAGTTCCAGAGATTCACCACTCTCTGTGTGAAAAAAGTTTCTTCTCATCTCGGTTTTAAAGGATTTCCCCTTTATCCTTAAGCTGTGACCCCTTGTCCTGGACTTCTCTAACATCGGGAACAATCTTCCTGCATCTAGCCTGTCCAACCCCTTAAGAATTTTGTAAGTTTCTATAAGATCCCCCCTCAATCTTCTAAAACCTCCGTCACCTCTCAACGCGGTGTCTACATTACCTCCGTTTCTCTTTCCACAGGTGCTGCCTGACCTGCCGAGTTGTTCTGGCATTTTTCAATTTTCATTTCAGATCTCTATCGTCTGCGTTGTTTCACTTGATTTTCATCAGGACTTTGAATTTTCACTCAGCCGCTTATGCATTCCTTGCTAGCTCATTCAAAAATCGGTGCAAAATGTAGGAAGATTGCAATGGCATTTACATTTACGATGCCTTGTTTTTCTGCTTCCACTGAGATACAGGTATTAAAGTGCTCGTTTGAAAATAGCAGGCAAGGGATTTTTATGTAAAAGAAGAATAAGTAAATTTACATCTATAAACTGATGATATCTCAAAGTGGCTTGCTTTTAAAGTGTGATTCACTTTGGGGTTGTTTTGGCAAATGTAACAACATGTTTGATGTATGCTGCCATCTCCCAGGCAGTGAATTAAATAAATGGTCAGTTAAACAGATGGCATCGCGAATGGGTCTTTTCAATGGGCACTAACTATTGACGTTAATGTTTCAAGCTTGCTCATTGCTCCTCCTTTCTGTTGAACTGTATACACCAGAACAGCATGTTCAAAGTGTTTGGCAAAGTCCCACAAGATAGGCTGCTCTGGAAGGATAGTCATAGAATCATTGAGCCGAACAGCGTGGAAACAGGCCCTTCGGCCCAACTTGCCCATGCCGTCCAACTTGCCCATATCCCTCTAAAACTGTCCTATCCTTGTATCCTTGTTCATAGCAAAAGGATTTAAGTATAGGAGCAGGGAGGTTCCACTGCAGTTGTACAGGGTCTTGGTGAGACCCACACCTGCAGTATTGCGTACAGTTTTGGTCTCCTAATCTGAGGAAGGACATTCTTGCCATAGAGGGAGTACAGAGAAGGTTCACCAGACTGATTCCTGGGATGTCAGGACTTTCATATGAAAAAAGACTGGATAGACTTGGCTTGTACTCGCTAGAATTTAAAATATTGAGTGGGGATCTTATAGAAACATACAAAATTCTTAAGGGTTTGGACAGGCTAGATGCAGGAAGATTGTTCCCGATGTTGGTGAAGTCCAGAACAAGGGGTCACAGTTTAAGGATCAAGGGGAAATCTTTTAGGAAAGATGAGAAAAACATTTTTTACACAGAGAGTGGTGAATCTCTGGAATTCTTTGCCACAGAATGTAGTTGAGGCCTGTTCATTGACTATATTTAAGAGGGAGTTAGATGTGGCCCTTGTGGCTAAAGGTATCAGGGGGTATGGAGAGAAGGCAGGTATAGGATACTAAGTTGGATGATCAGCCATGATCATATTGAATGGCAGTGCAGGCTCGAAGGGCCGAATGGCCTACTCCTGCACCTATTTCCTATGTTTTTATCTTTCTATGTTTCTATCTGTCCAAATATTTTTTAACATTGTGACAGTTCCTGCCTCAACTGCCTCCTCTGGCAGCTCATTCCACATACCTAGCACCCTTTGTGTAAAAAGGAGCCCCTGTTAAATCTTTCCTCCCTCACCTTAAACTTATGTCCTCTGGTTCTTGATCCCCCTGCCTTGGGTAAAAGACTCTGTGTGTCTACCCTATCTATTCCTCTCATGATCTTGTACTTATGAACTTACTGCATGTACACCTCTATCAAATCAT
Organism: Leucoraja erinaceus; assembly: GCF_028641065.1. NCBI lineage: Eukaryota > Metazoa > Chordata > Chondrichthyes > Rajiformes > Rajidae > Leucoraja > Leucoraja erinaceus. Next base: position 75,378,210 of record NC_073383.1, on the reverse strand, counting down.
CGCTCATCTTCCTGCGCTCCAAGGAATAACGACCTAGCCTGCTCAACTTCTCCCTGTAACTCAGGCTCTCGAGTCCTGGCAACATCTTTTGCACCCTTTCCAGCTTGACAACATCCTTCCTATAACACCGCAAGATACTCTAAATGTGGCCTCAACTTACACATGACCTCGCAAGGATCACATGGGATCCAGGATGGGATAGCCAAGTGGATGAAATAATGGCACCGACTGGGCTTATATTCTTGTATTGTATTCTTGTATTCTTGTATTCAAATTTTATTGTCGTTGCCTCACTTTGAGACAACGAAATGAATTTCCCGTACAGCAGTATCGTTAAAAAAAATCACAAGAAAAATAATAAAAATAAATAATAAATAAATAATAAAACATATTAAAAAAAATAAAATTGAAATTGAATTAAAAATTTAACAAAAGCACAAACACAAAAAGTCCACAACACAACATAACATAAATGGCACCCAGGTGAGGACGGCACCATAGTCCAGCCAGCCTCCCCTCCGTGTCCATCCGTAGTCGGGGCTTTCCGAGCACCTGCAGTCGCCGCCCCGGTGGCCCGATGTTCAGGCCCTCACGCCGGGCTGGTGGAACGCTGACGCCGAGCCCCGACGGTGAGCATCCTCCTCCTCAGCGGCCCGGACCTTCTGATCAGCCGCCTCCCGCTGCCGGAGTCTGCAGCTCCTGAGTCCACAGGCCGAGCTGGGCAGAGTCACAGGACCCCGCGCTGTCCATCAGCGCCGCCCGCGTTGGGAGCTCTGCAAACCGCAGCTCCTTGATGTTGGTGCAGCAGGTCCAGCACTCCGGGCTCCAGACGGCGACCCCCGGTAAGGCATCGCCAGCCCCGCGATGTTCCAGCGCTGTCCCGCCGCTGCTGGAGCTCCGGTCGATCCCGGCAGGAAAGGCCGCGCCAATCCAGGTAGGTAGGCCACCAGGAAGCGGCTGAAGGACGGTATCCCCCGCACATGCCCTCTTCCCCCACATAAAAACACAAAAAAACCACAAAAAAATACACTTTTAACATAACAAAATAAACAAAAAAACAAAAAGATACTGGGCTGTAGGTGGAGGCTGCTGGCACCAGCGCCACCGGAAGTACAAGATTTACTGGAATGTAGAAGGATGAGAGGGAGTCTTAAAGAAACATATAGAATTCTTAAAGGATTGGACAGGCTAGATGCAGGAAAAATGTTCCCCATATTGGGGGAGACCAGAACCATGGATCACAGTTTTAGAATAAGGGGTAGACCATTTAGTACTGAGGTGAGGAATAACTTTTACACCCAGAGAGTTGTGAATCTGTGGAATTCTCTGCCACAGAAGGCAGTGAAGGCCAATTCACTGGATGTATTCAAGAGAGAGTTAGATTTAGCTCTTAGGGCTAACGGAATCAAGGGATATGGGGAAAAAGCAGGAATAGGGTACTGACTAAGTTAGGATGATCAAGAGCAGGGAGGTTCTACTGCAGTTGTACAGGGTCTTGGTGAGACCACACCTGGAGTATTGTGTACAGTTTTGGTCTCCTAATCTGAGGAAAGACATTCTTGCCAGAGAGGGAGCACAGAGAAGGTTCACCAGACTGATTCCTGGGATGGCAGGACTTTCATATGAAGAAAGACTGGATAGACTCGGCTTGTACACGCTAGAATTTAGAATATTGAGGGGGGATCTTATAGAAACTTACAAAATTCTTAAGGGGTTGGACAGGCTAGATGCAGGAAGATTATTCCCGATGTTGGGGAAGTCCAGGACAAGGGGTACAGTTTAAGGATAAGAGGAAAGTATTTTAGGACCGAGATGAGAAAATCATTTTTTACGCAGAGAGTGGTGAATCTGTGGAATTCTCTGCCACAGAAGGTAGTTGGGGCCAGTTCATTGGCTATATTTAAGAGGGAGTTAGATGTGGCCCTTGTGACTAAAGGGATCAGGGGGTATGGAGAGAAGGCAGGTACAGGATACTCAGTTGGATGATCAGCCATGATCATATTGAATGGCGGTGCAGGCTCGAAGGGCCGAATGGCCTACTCCTGCACCTATTTTCTATGTTTCTATCGACCATGATCATATCGAATGGCGGTGCTGGTTTGCAGGGCCAAATGGCCTACACCTGCACCTATTTTCTATGTTTCTACACAAAGTTGGCTTGGTGGGAGGAGAAAATTAGTTCAGTGATATGTTTTTTTTTTAAATATTCGAAGCACACGGCATGCCTCAGGTAACGATTCTGGATAAAAAACTGTTCAATTGAATATTTTTAAATATGAAACATTTACATTTGATTGTGATATTAAACCTTTGACTAAATAAAATTAATCCATTGAAACATTAACTTGGAATTACTGTCTGAAAAGTTTATTATAGTCAATGTGTACCGAGGTACAGTGAAAAGCTTTTTGTTTCGTGCTATCCAGTCAGCGTAAGACTATATATGTGATTACAGTCAAGCCATCCACAGTGTACAGACAATAGACAATAGACAATAGGTGCAGGAGTAGGCCATTGGGTCCTTCGAGCCAGCACCGCCATTCAATGTGATCATGGCTGATCACATTGAATAGATACAGGATGCAGGATCACAGATACATGAGAAAGGGAATAATGTTCAGTGCAAGATAAAGTATAATAAAGTCCGATTAAAAATAGTTCAAAGGTCTTAAAAGAGGTAGATGGGAGGTCAGGACTGCACTCTTATTTGGTGATAGGATGGTTCAGTTGCCTGATAATAGCTGTCTGATAAAGAAACTGTCCCAGAATTTGGAGGTATATGTTTTAAACCTCTGTACCTTAGATTATTTTAGTTTAGAGATCCAGCACAGAAACAGGCCATTCGACCCGCTGAGTCCACGCCAACCAACGATCCCTGCATACTAACACTATCCTTCACACTAGGGACAATTTACAATTTTATTGCCAATTAGCCTACAAACCTGTGCGTGTTTGGAGTATGGGATCCCGGAGAAATCCCACGCAGGTCACGGGGAGAATGTACAAACTCCACACAAACAGCACCGTAAGTAACTCTACTGCTGCGCCACCGTGCCTACCTCTTGACCGATGGGAGAGGGGAGAGGAGGGAGTGGCCTGGGTAAGATTGGCCTTGGAAGAAGAGGGATTGACCGGGGTGAGACTGGTCCTGGAGCCGGGTGCGAATATCTTCATTGCAGTAATTTTGCTTCTGATCTAACCTTCACAACCTGAAATCATTATCAGTCCAAACAGTTTCCTTCCATTGGCGTGAAGTTGTCTGTAAACAGTTCAGCTGCTCGCTGCTGTTGATTGTTTAAGCGCACAACATGCTTGAGGCTATCTGCACCTGTGGAGACAGCTCACTGTGTGAAATATTCTTTTGCACAATGTAAGTTCTTTATAAAGATATACTTTTTTTTCAGCTTAAATTAATGCCTGGTCTCCAATAACATACAGAGTCAATGATGAAAAAATCACAAAGACAGGAATGAAGACTGAAGCGGTCACGGTGGCGCAGCGGTAGAGTTGCTGCCTTACAGCACTTGCAGCCCCGGAGACCCGGGTTCGATCCCGACTACGGGTGCTGTCTGTAAGGAGTTTGCACGTTCTTCCCCATGTAAACATGGCTTTTCCCTGAGATCTTCGAGTTCCTCCCACACTCCAAAGACGTGCAGGATTGTGGGTTAACTGGCTTGGTATGAATGTTAAATTGTCCCTAGTGTGTGTAGGATAGTGTTAATGCCCCTGTCCCACTTAGGAAACTTGTACGGAAACCTCAGGAGACTTTGCGCCCTACCCAAGGTTTCCATGCGGTTCCCGGAGGTTCCCAGAGGTTTTTGTCAGTCTCCCTACCTGCTTCCACTACCTGCAACCTCCGGCAACCACCTGCAACCTCCGGGAACTGCACGGAAACCTTAGGTGGGGCGCAAAGTCTCCAGAGGTTTTCGTTCAAGTTTCCTAAGTGGGACAGGGGCATTAGTGTGCGGGAATTGCTGGTCGGTGTGGACTCGGCGGGCTGAAGGGCCTGTTTCCGCGCCAAATCTGTAAACGAAACCTAAAACTTGTGAAGGGGAGTCTGGTTTGATGGAAGCAGGACAGGAATGCAGGGTAGCAACCTGATCACCGTGTGCTGAAAGTGTTATCATTGCCACAAAATCACAAGTATTATTATATGGTGTAAGTAGGAACTGCAGATGCTGGTTTAAACCAAAGATAGACACAAAGTGCTGGAGTAACTCAGCAGGTCAGACAGCATCACTGGAGAACATGGATAAGTGACATTTCGAGTCGAGATCTTTCTTCAGACAGGCGAAGGGGAAACAACAATGGACCATTGTGGGCTCCACCTTCCTTTGATCTTCGTTACTTTTTTTGCAACTCTTTCATTCATTTGTTCAATATCTCTCTACATCACCGTCTCGTTTCTCCTATATGTCAAGGGTTATGCGGAGAAGGCAGGAAAATGGGATTAGGAGGCAGAGATCAGCCATGATTGAATGTTGGGATAGACTTGATGGTACGAATGGCCTAATTCTAATCTTTGAATGTGAACTTGTGAATGGAATCCAGACTCTCAGCTGCCCTCTGAAAGACACACAATTCAATGAACGGACTTTAATGTTCATCTCAGCAAGACCTGATAGTCGGAAACTTTTTACCGGGATGGAAATGTCAGTGACGAGATGGCATAGTTTAGTTCAGAGGTACAGCACAGAAATAGGCCCTTCGGCCCATCGGGTCCACACCGACCAGCGATCCCCGCATGCTAATGCTATCCTACACACACTAGGGACAATTTACAAATATACCTAGCCAATTAACCTACAGTACAAACCTGTATGTCTTTGGAGTCTTTAGGTTCAATAAACAATAGGTGCAGTAGGCCATTGGGCCCTTTGAGCCAGCACTGCCATTCAATGTGATCATGGCTGATCAACCCCAATCAGTATCCCATTCCTGCCTTCTCCCCATATCCCCTGACCACGATCTTCAAGAGCCCTACCTAGCTCTCTCTTGAAAGTATCCAGAGAACCTGCCTCCACCGCCCTCTGAGGCAGAGAACTCCACAGACTCACAACTCTCTGTGAGAAAAAGTGTTTCCCCGTCTCCGTTCTAAATGGCTTATCCCTTATTCTTAAAATGTGGCACTTGGTTCTGCACTCCCCCCAACATCGGGAACATGTTTCCTGCCTCTAGCGTGTACAAACCCTTAATAATCTTATATGTTTCAATAAGATACCCTCTCATCCCTCTAAATTCCAGAGTATACAAGCCCAGCCGCTCCATTCTCTCAGCATATGACGGCCTCGCCATCCTGGGAATTAACCTGGTGAACCTACGCTGCGCTCCCTGAATAGGAAGAATGATTGAGTGAGGGGAAAGTTTTAAAGCGGATGAACAAGATCAGTTTTTTTTCACACACATAGTGTTGGGTGCCTGGAAATTTAGTGAATAAATATAACGAGGCCCCAAGGCATGTGGAATTAGCATTTGATTTTCGATGTAATGGCATTTTTCACAATGAACTCGAAGGGTGTTTGAAAACAGATTTAAAGTCCGGCTTCAACAACCAGTAAATCCTAAAGCCATTTCATTATCTCCACTTCCTTACAGCTGTAAGTGCTTCAATTTGTTTCTCAAAGAGTGTGGGATGAAATGGCCGCAAATCCACGCAATTATCATGCTATATCATCTTGCAAAGACCAATGTTGAGCGGAAATATGGGATTTAAAAAAAATATTTCATTCTTTTTGTTCCCCTGGGGGAAGAAGGTTCTGACTGCACGGAAACAGGCCCTTCAGCCCACCGAGTCATAGAAACATAACAACATAGAAAGTAGGTGCAGTAGGCCATTCAGCCCCTTGAGCCAGCACCGCCATTCTATCAGAATCTTTTTCCCCATATCGAGGGATATGGCCCAACATTTTTGCGATTAATAGAAACATAGAAACATAGAAAATTAGGTGCAGGAGTAGGCCATTCGGCCCTTCGCGCCTGCACTGCCATTCAATATGATCATGGCTGATCATCCAACTCGGTATCCCGTACCTGCCTTCTCTCCATACCCCCTGATCCCTTTAGCTACAAGGGCCACATCTAACTCCCTCTTAAATATAGCCAATGAACTGGCCTCAACTACCTTCTGTGGCAGAGAATTCCATAGATTCACCACTTTCTTTGTGAAAAATGTTTTTCTCATCTCGGTCCTAAAAGATTTCCCCCTTATCCTTAAACTGTGACCCCTTGTCCTGGACTTCCCCAACATCGGGAACAATCTTCCTGCATCTAGCCTGTCCAACCTCTTAAGAATTTTGTAAGTTTCTATAAGATCCCCCCTCAATCTTCTAATTTCCCAGGAATCAGTCTGGTGAACCTTCTCTGTACACCCTCTACGGCAAGAATGTCGTTCCTCAGATTAGGAGACCAAAACTGTACGCAATACTCTAGGTGTGGTCTCACCAAGACCCTGTACAACTGCAGTAGAACCTCCCTACTCCTATACTCAAATCCACTTACTAATGTGAATTTCCTTCCATTCTTCCCTCACGCTAGACCCATGATGCCTGCGTATTTCTGGGAGATTGTTTGTGTCTTCCTTGGTGAAGACAGAACAAAAGTACTCGTTTAACTGGTCTGCCATTTCCTTGTTTCCTATTATAAATTCACCTGTTTCTGACTGTAAGGGACCTACATTTGTCTTCACTTGAGTCCATGCTGACCATAGATCACCCATTCTATTTTAGACAATACACAATAGGTGCAGGAGTAGGCCATTCGGCCCTTCAAGCCAGCACTACTAGTTATCACGCTAGGTCAATTAAAGAAAGCCCCTACTTTCTTAGATGATTGTTGAGGAGATTCGGTATGTTTAGTAAAAATTTAGTTTAGTTTAGTGATACAGGACCTTCTGCCCACCGGGTCCGCGCCGACCAGCAATTCTCGCACGTTAACACTATCCTACACCCAAGTGAGACAATTTTTACATTTATACCAAGCCAATTAACCTGCAATCCTGCACGTCTTTGGAGTGTGGGAAGAAACCGGACCACCCGGTGAAAATCCACGCATGTCACGGGGAGAACTTCCTCACTCTGTACAGACAGCACCTGTAGTCAGGATGGAACCCGTGTCTCTGGCGTTGGAAGCGCTGTAAGGCAGCAACTCTCCAGTCGTTCACAAGCGCTCTCTTGAACCTCTAAAGGTGTACGGCAGAGAGCATATTGACTGGTTGCATCACGGCCTGGTTCAGCAACTCGAGCGCCCACGAGCGATGAAGACTGCCAAGAGTGGTGAACGCTGCCCAGTCCATCACGGGGGTGTGGTCGGGAATTCTGAGAGTTTTAAGGAAGATGAGTAGGTTACCGTTTGGTTCACCTTGGAGCTCACATACTGGGGAGCATGATGGGAAATGGCCAAGATAGAATGTGGTTCAAATAGCTGAATCTGGAACATTCTGCTGAGAAGCAGGCTTCCTCGTCAGTAGGAGGGAGGATAGTCCTTTCACAGTTCTGTCCAGGTTCTTATCTGTTGTAATCCCGCATAACAGCTGCTCTTGGTGACTGTGTTTAGCAAGCAAGTCCATTTGGCGAGGAGAATCTTGACTTTTCTGATATCTACTTTAGATATATGAGAGAGAGAGATTTCTAAACAACAGGAAACGCAAGATGAAAGTGAACTTCAAGATTCAAGATTCAAGAGAGTTCATTGTCATGTCCCAGATGGGACAATGAAATTCTTGCTTTGCTGCAACACAACAGGATATTGTAGTCATAAATACAGATCCGATATATATATGTATATACTAGACCAAGTGCAGACCCGTTGGGTCTGTTCCCCAACGTGTGTTTGTGGGGGGGAAGGCGGCATACAGCGTCACACACACTAACTATCCCCCCCCCCACACACACGCTAATTACCCCCTTGATATTATATTAATATTATTAATTTGCTCCTTTTACCCCATAACCACCCTATCTACTGACGCATAGCCCCCAACGCAGTAAAATCTAGAGGGGGAGGGGGGGGTAGAGAGAAGGGGCAGAGACAGAGAGAGAAGCAGACAGAGAGAGAGAGAGGGGCAAGAGGGAGAGGGAGGGTGGGTGAGGGGGGAAAGGTGGGGGAGGAGGGGAGAGAGGGAGGGCAGGAGAGAGAGAGGAGAGGGGAGGAGAGAGGGGGTGAGAGTGAGCATGAGAGATGGGGTGCTGAGAGGGGGGTGAGGGGAGGTGGGGAGCAGGGAGGGAGGAGGGAGGGTGGAGGGAAGAGGGTAGAGGGAGTGGAGGGGAGGGGGGTTTAGGAAAAGAGAGGGGGGGAGAGGGGAGGGAAGTGGTGGTGAGAGAGAGGAGGGGGAGAGAGAGAGTGCCAACCCAAAACCCCCCAAACAACCATTTGCAGGCAATGCCTTTTTACTTCAAACCAACCACATTTTCATTTTCAAACCACATTAAGGGCACTCACAGTTGAGTAGACATGTGTTCAGTGTTATTCAGAGCTCAGGGAGATGTGACCTCCATCTTGCAGAGAGTGAGGTACACCACTTCCTGGTTTTATAGTCCCTCACCCTCCCTCCAGCAGGGGGCAGCAGAGAGAATGATGATTTAAAAAAAAACACATTAATATCTCTCTGATTTTTAATCGATGGGAAAAATCCTCTGGTCCAGGAAGGCAGACGTTGGCTCTGAGCAAGGTGGCCAAAAATGAAGGCTGTAGGTGGCGGCGTTCTCTCGGAAATCGCAGCACAGTGGGCCAAAAGCGGTCAAGATCAGACTTTTAGTAATATAGATATATGTATATATATATACATACATCAATAAACAGATAAAGTGCAATAGGCTGTTATAGTTCAGAGTTTGTTTGAAGTTGTGTTTAATAGTCTGATGGCTGTGGGGAAGAAGCTGTTCCTAAGCCTGGATGTTGCAGTCTTCAGGCTCCTGTACCTTCTACCTGATGGCAGCGGAGAGATGAGTATGTGGCCAGGATGGTGTGGGTCTTCGATGATGCTGGCAGCCTTTTTGAGGCAGCGACTGCGATAGATCCCCTCGATGGTAGGGAGGTCAGAGCCGATGATGGACTGGGCAGTGTTTACAACTTTTTGCAGCCTTTTCTGCTCCTGGACGCACAAGTTGCCGAACCAAGCCACGATGCAACCGGTCAGCAGACTTTCTACTGTGCACCTGTAGAAGTTCGAGAGAGACCTCCTTGACATATCGACTCTCCACGACTTTCCAAGATTGTCAGCAGCACAACAGGAAATCTTCAAATATAGTATTTCTAAACTCACCTGCTTCAAACTTTAGGGAGACCTTAATTAATGATTGTTTATTCCAACTCCACAAGTAACCATAGTCTCGCGATGGCATAAAGTGCCTGGCCCACTTGCCGATTTTTTCGCTAACTACCGGCGTCATATCATTGTCGCCAAAAGGTTTTGAACATTTCAAAATCCAGCGGCAACAAAAAAAACGGTGCGACACTTGAAAAAACACCACACGTCATACGTCATCACGCCGCGTCACCGCCGCATCATGCCGTGTATTTTTCGGCGACCTGATACGTCAGTCAATGATGCCGGCAGTCGTCGAAAAAAATCGCCAAGTGGGACAGGGCTTTAAGAATCCTGCAGTTACTGTAGAATCTTGGAGCAGCTTGGGCGTGCTCACACTGCTTCGCGATGTGCATCGCTAATAAACCATCTTGTTCACCACTGATCTATGAGTTGTGTTATTTTGCGTCGGTGCCTGTCCGAGTAAAGTCAGATATAGGATACGAGTAAAGTACAAAATTCCCTCCTACACCGGGTTCTCCGGCGCTGTAAGCGTTGTAAGGCAGCAACTCTACCGCTGCGCCACTGTGCAGCCCTGTTGACTTGAATGAAATTGACCGTTAGATTCTCAACACTCAAGCCTGCTTAGCCATCAACCCTGCAATTACCTTGACGAGCTCAATACGAATTGTAGACACAATGAACTGCAGACGCTGGCTATGATAATTATCGTACTCCAGCTTTTTGTGTCTATCTTCATAAAAATTATGTTCATTTCCATATGCTAATCATTACACATAATCATAATCATACTTTATTAGCCAAGTATGTTTTGCAATATATGAGGAATTTGATTTGCCATACAGTCATACCAATAAAAAACAACAGAACACACAAAATACATTTTAACATAAACATCCACCACAGTGACTCCTCCACATCCCTTACTGTAATGGAAGGTGAAAAAAACCGTTTAATCCCTTCCCTTCTTTGTCCTCCCACGGTCGGGGGCCTCGAGCCTTCCATTGATGGGCGATCTTGGCTCCCGTAGCCAGCGGCGTTTTGGCCCACACGTCGGGGCGATCAAGCTCCTGCATCGGGGGGGGGGGGGGAATCTCAGCTCCCCCGCGCCGGGTGATCAGAACCTGGGTCGGGGCTGGTCGAAACCTTTGTATGTAGCTCCCGACCTCGGTTTCTTCCCGAGACTGCGAGCTCCTCGATGGTGAAATCCGCAGTGGACAGTTGGAGTATTGATCCCATGGCAAGGAATCGGCTCCGATGGTAAGTCCACATCCCCGCGGTGGGGCTCAAAGTCAGTCCCGTGCAAGGTCGCCAGCTCCATGATGTTAGGCCGCAGAGCGACCGGTGATACGATCCGGAAAACAATCGCATCTATCTCTGGCAAGGTAAGCGATTGAAAAAAAGTTTGCCCGACATCCCCGCCCATCCCCCACATAAAACAAACCAGTGAACATTAACACAAACTTTTAAAACACACTAAAAATAAAATAAAGACGAAAAGACAGACCGACTGTTGGCGAGGCTGCCATCGTGGCGCCACCCAGATATAAACTCACACTTATAAACCCAGAAGGCCATGATCCCAGGAAACAGACTGGAGTCCCTTTGCTGTAGTTTTTAGACTTTAAACTTTATAGATACAGAGCGGAGACAGGCCCTTTAGCTCACCAAGTCCATACCGACCAGCAATCATTCCCATACACTAACATTATTCTACACGCTATGAACAATTTTCAATTTTACCTATGCCAATTAACGTCCAAACTTGTACGTCTTTGCAGTGTGGGAGGAAAGCCAGAGCACCCGGAGAAAACCCACGCAGATCATGGGGAGATCATAACAACTCCAGTGCACGGTAGAGTTACTGCTTCACAGCGCCAGAGTCCCGGGTTCGACACTACATGTGCGGACTTTGTACGTGACCGCATGGGTTTTCCCCGGGTGCTCCAGTTTCCTCCCACACTCCAAAGACGTATGGGTGTGTAGGTTACTTGGTTTCAGCAAAGATTGTAAATTGTCCCTAGTGCGGGGATCGCTGGTTAGCGCAGACTCACTGCTTCTGCGCTGTATCTTGAAACTAAACTAAACCTCTTTGCAGTTCTTCCAAAACACAATTACTCTGGGATATTTAATTCCCATTTCACATCCACATTTCCATAATGGCTATTAGATCATAGCCATTTCTATTCATGCCATTAATGTATCTACTTTGTTACAAATTCAGATAAACAGCCTGCAGTTTTCACAGTACTGTTCTCCTTGCTCCGTGAAGGTGTATTTTTATACTTGTATAAACTCTGACGGTTTCTGGAGGAATTTCCCGCTTTGTCAGCAGAATGTCCTTTGCCTTTCAGAAATTCCCCCTCATCAGAACCTAACCCTACACGGCTGATATTTAGAATTTACAATAGATATTTAGATATTTCTGAAGAAGGGTCTCGAGTCTCGAACCAAAACGTTACCCATTTCTTCTCTCCAGAGACACGGCCTGTCCAGTGTGTTACTCCAGCTCTTCGATTTAAACCAGCATCTGCAGTTCCTTCATGCACATTTCATCTGCAGATATTTAGATTCATTTCTAGGGTTGCAACGTTTTTGCAATCATTCAAAAATGTGTTCTCCCGTATCTCATTTGAGAACATTAAGGCCTGGTGCCATCACTCACTCTTGAACAATCAAATACAATAACATCTTTATCTGCTTTGTATAGATTCCAGGCCTTCATATAGATTCCAGTCATTCATGCATTAGGAAGGAACTGCAGATGCTGGTTTACACCGAAGATCGACACAAATTACTGGAATAACACAGGCGGCATCTCTGGGGAGAAGGAATATGAAAGTAAGCATGCAGGTACAGCAGGCAGTGAAGAAAGCAAATGGGATGTTGGCCTTTATAACAAGAGGAGTCAAGTATAGGAGCAAAAAGGTCCTTCTGCAGTTGTACAGGGCCCTAGTGAGACCACGCCTGTACTGTGTATTGTGTGCAGTTTTGGTCCCCTAATTTGAGGAAGGACATTCTTGCTATTGAGGGAGTGCAGCGTAAGTTTACAAGGTTATTTCCCGGGATGGCGGGACTGTCATATGCTGAGAGAATGGAGTAGCTGGGCTTGTACACTCTGGAGTTTAGAAGGATGAGAGGAGATCTTATTGAAACATACAAGATTGTTAAGGGTTTGGACATGGCTAGAGGCACAAAACATATTTCCGATGTTAGGGGAGTCCAGAACCAGGGGCCACAGTTTAAGAATAAGGGGTAAGCCATTTAGAACGGAGACGAGGAAACATTTTTCTCACAGAGAATTATGAACCTGTGGAATTCTCCGCTTCAGAGGGCAGTGGAGGCCGGTCCTCTGGATACTTTCAAGAGAGAGCTAGATAGGGCTCTTAAAGAGTGGAGTTAGGGGATATGGGGAGAAGGCAGGAACGGGGCACTGATTGGGGATGATCAGCCGTGATCACATTGAATGGCGGTGCTGACTCAAAGGGCTGAATGGGCTACTCCTGCACCAATTGTCTATTGTCTATTGAATGGGGGACATTTCGGGTCGAGACCCTTCCGCAGAAGATGGGTCACGATCCAAAACATCACCCATTCCTTCTCTCCAGAGATGCTGCTTGTCCCGCTGAGTTACTCCAGCATTTTGTGTCATGCATTGTTCATTGTTCTCTTCTCTACCATCCCAAGTGAACAATCTTAATATCAGGGAACGTGGTCAGGTTGCTACACTGCATTCCTGTCCAAACCAGACTCCCCTTCACAAGTTTTAGTTCTAGTTTAGAGATGCAGCAGGAAACAGGAAATAGATCCCCGCACACTAACACTATCCTGACACTCAATAGGAACAATTTACAATTTTATCAAGCCAATTCGCCTACAAACCGGTACGTCTTTGGAGTGTTGCAGGAAACCGGAGCACCTGGAGAAAACCCACGCAGGTCACAGGGAGAACCTCCAAACTCCACGCAGACAACATCCGTGGTCAGGGTCATAGGTTAATAATCTATGATGAGCGTTTGTCGGCACTGGGCCTGTAATCGCTGGAGTTTTAAAAAATGAGGGGGGACCTCATTGAAACGTATGGAACAGTGAAAGGCTTGGATAGAGTGGATTTGGAGAGGATGTTTTCACTAGTGGGAGAATCTAGGACTAGAGGTCATAGCCTCAGAATTAAAGGATGTTCTTTTAGGACGGAGATGAGAAGGAAATTCTTTAGTCAGAGGGTGGTGAATCTGTGGAATTCTTTGCCATAGAAGGCTGTGAAGGTCAAGTCAGTGAATATTTTTAAGGCAGAGATAGACGGATTCTTGATTAGGACGGTTGTCAGGGGTTATGGGGAGAAGGCAGGAGAATGGGGTTAGGAGGGAGAGATAGATCAGCCATGATTGAATGGTAGAGTAGAAAATGAGCCGAATGTCCTAATTCTGCTCCTATCCGCAACTCTTCCGCTGCGCCACCGTGCCGCCGCAGTTATACCAGACAGATGGCTGAGTGGGGTCAAAGAAAGAGTGTTCACATCACGGCCACTAATCTTCCTACAAGCAGCACAAGAAGCGCAAGACAGACACCATTGCATGCAGATGCCGAGACGTGTGTCCAGCTCTGGCTGAACAACTAATCTTGTATGTGGAGTCGACAAGAAGAAGAAGATGGCTGAGTTACTCTGTGTCCTCTCGACTTGCAATCGGAGATTGGAAAGGAGAAGCAAAGAGGCGATGAGAAAAAATATTCAAAGATAGATAGACCCCATCCCACCCCCCTCCGGGTCCCCTGAGTATATGAGGCAGAAGCAAGGACCAACATTTAGTTTGATGTTAATACAATCAATATCGACTTTGAGCCCCACCGCGGGCCGTGGAGTTACCATCGATTTCTTGCCTGGGATCGACGCTCCAACCGCCTCCTGTGGACTCTAACATCTCGGAGCTCGCAGTCTCGGGTAAGAGACCAACGTCGGGAAGCTCCAAAATCTGCACGACGTTCGACTTGCCCTGACCCGGGGTAGATCGCCCGGCACGGGGGAGCTGAGATTCCCCCCCCCCCCGATGCAGGAGCTTGATCGCCCCGACAAGGAGGCCCGCCGCTGGCTACGGGAGACAAGATCGTCCCGTCAATGGAAGGTTCAAGGCCCCCGACCGCTGGAGACCAAAGAAGGGAAGAGATTGAACTTTTTTTTTTGCCTTCCATCACAGTGAGGAATGCGGAGGAGTCACTGTGGTGGATGTTTATGTTAAAATATATTTTGTGTGTTCTGTTACTTTTTATTGGTATGACTGTGTGGCAAATCAAATTCCTCGTGTGTTGCAAAAACATACTGGCTAAGAAAGTAAAATTATGATTATTATGATTATGATACATATGTTCCCAATATTATACTTACACCATTCTATAAGCTGAAGAATATTTCCAGCTTTAGGTTACACATTAATTAGCTGAATACTTTTAGCCGAGCTTCTGTTATGGTTAATAATTCATGCTCTGTGAGAAGTTTATTGAACGTTCTAATTCAGACGAACATGAATGCATTTGGTCTTCTGATGTCTCAGTCCTCGTTGCTCGCCCGCCTCTTGTTTATTCCGTCTTGCCCCAGGGCGCGCTCTTGAGTTGAGATTCTTCCCAGAGGGTCTCCGAGAGAACGTTTGTTTCCCTTGACGAGCGAAGAAGATCACAGGAAGCACAACCTGGACTCTAACCTGCTGCTGACCTTCTACCGCTCGTCCATCGAGAGCCTGCTGACATACTGCATTACAGCATGGTATGGCAGCTGCACCATGGCAGACAGGGAGAGGCTTCAGAGGGTAACCAGGACAGCGCAGAGGATCATTGGCTGCCCTCTCCCCTCCCTGATGGACATCTACACCTCCTGCTGCCTTAGCAGGGCAAAGAAGATCATCAAAGACAGCTCCCATCCTGCGTTTGGACTGTTCGACCTGCTGCCCTCTGGAAGGCGCTATAGGTGCATCAAATCCAGGACAAATAGACTCAGGAATAGTTGCTTTCCGAGAATTATATCTACCATAAATTCAAATTCACACATGCACTGACTACACCGCCCAACACGGACTTCCATCTGTATATATGTATATATGATATATGTATATATGTCCCCCCCCCCATCTCCCTTCTGTTTTTTTTTTTTTTTTTTCTGTTTCTTGTTTTTTGTGCTAAATTGTATGTATGCACTGAGTACGAGCAGCTTTCAGTTTCACTGTACATGTATAGTGACAATAAATGGCATATCATATCATATCATGAACCAGCAGCATTGTGGCGTAGCAGTAGAGTTGTTCCTATACGGTGCCAGAGACCTTGGTTAGGTCCTGGCTGTAGAGCTGCTGCCTTAAGCCCCTGTCCCACTGAGGAAACCTGAACGGAAACCTCTGGAGACTTTGCGCCCCACCCAAGGTTTCCGTGCGGTTCACGGAGGTTGCAGGTGGTTGCAGGTGGTTGCCGCAGGTAGTGGAAGCAGGAAGGGAACCTCCAAGAACCGCACGGAAACCTTGGGTGGGGCGCAAAGTCTCCAGAGGTTTCCGTTCAGGTTTCCTAAGTGGGACAGGGGCATAACAATGCCAGAGACCAGGGTTCGATCCTGACCTCGGGTGCTGTCTGTACAGAGTCTGCACTTTCTCCCTCTGACCACGTGGGGTTCCTCCGGGTGCTCTGAATTCCCCCCACATTTCAAAGACGTGCAGGTTTGTAGATTAATTGACTTTGGTAAACTTGTAAATTGTCCCTAGTGTATGTAGGACAGATCTAATAGTGTTGGCATGGACTCAGTGGGTCGAAGGGGCAGTTTTCACGGCCTATCTCTAAAGTCCAGCCTAAAGCTTAATATCCTACACATTACATTTCACGGGTTTCCTCTGGGTGCTCCGGTTTCAGAGGGCCATTGACAACGCCCAGAGGATTGTCGGCTGCCCTCTCCTTACCTTGGAAACTTACACAGTTCCAGCTGCATCAAAAAATCCAAGAGTATCATAAAGGACATTTCCCACCACGGACACTCCCTGTTTGAACTGTTGCCGTCAGGCAGACGGTACAGATCTACAAGGACAAGGACGAACAGACTAAAAAACAGTTTTTACCCCACTGCTATAAAAGCACTAAATGTAGCCGCCAAGGAACGCAGGGGCGATACAGACTAGGGGAATGTGGTACACTGTGAAATCGACAGAAGGATGGAGGGTTGGGTGTTTATGCGTGCTATTTTCATGATATTTATTTTAGTTGTTTATCTTTTAATATTTTATCTTGTATGTATCGTTAGCTTTTAGAAATGTTTGAATGGTGCACTGACGGGCTGACATTTTTAAATTTCGTTCTACATGGTTCATGTTACAATGACAATAAAGAAACTATTCTATTCTATTCTATTCTATTCCTCCCACTTTCCGTCAGACTGGCCCGGTTGGCAGAGCGGACCGCTGGAGGCCGGGGGCTCTTAGATCGGTCGCCGCTCCAAGTGGCCGAAGGCGCAGAACGGACGCGGCCTGCAGCGGCTCAGAGCGGCAGAGCAGCAGTGGAGGACATCGACACATCACCTGGTCACCGCGACTCTTGAAACCCCAACCTAGTGCCATTGCCAGGGCAACGGGCCTTGATGGCCAAGTTGAGACTCCAAAATTTAAAAAATAAATTGGACTTGAAGGGTAGAAGATGGAGCCTAAAACTTACCGACTGATGAACATAATTCTCCTACTCTGGGCAAAAGATCCCTTTCCCCTTCACCTTCAACCTATGTCCTCTGCTTCTCGATTCCCTCACTCTGGGCAAAAGGCTCTGTGACATCTCCCGATCTGTCATTTTGTACCCCCCTCATCCTCATGCGCTCCAAGTCCCAGCCTGCACAAACTGTAGCTCAGACCCTCGAGTCCCGGCAACATCCTCGTCAGTCTTCTCTGCATCCTTTCCAGCTTGCTGTACCGGCCTACAATTTCCTCAAATGGCAATTCAGGCGAAATTGGCCTAGGCACCACATAGAAACATAGAAAATAGGTGCCAGGAGGAGGCCCTTTGAGCCAGCACCAGCATCCATTGTGATCATGGCTGATCATCCCCAATCCATAACCCGTGCCTGCCTTCTCCCCACATCCCTTGACTCCACTAGCCCCTAGAGTTCTATCTAATGCCTCTGTCCCACTTCGGAAACCTGAACGGAAACCTCTGGAGACTTTGCACACCGCCCAAGGTTTCCGTGCAGCCTCCGGCAACCACCTGCAATCTCCGGGAACCGCACGGAAACCTTGGGTGGGGCGCAAAGTCTCCAGAGGTTTCCGTTCAGGTTTCCTAAGTGGGACAGGGGCATAACTCTCTCTTAAATCCATCCTGTGATTCGGCCTCCACTGCCCTCTATGACAGGGAATTCCATAAATCCACAACTCTCTGGGTGAAAACGTTTTTTCTCACCCCAGTCTTAAATGACCTCCCCTTTATTCTAAGGCTGTGGCCCCTGGTTCTGGACTCGCCCAACATTGGGAACATTTTTCCTGCATCTAGCTTGCCATCATCCTTCCAAACTCCAGTGAATACAAGCCTAGTCTTTTCAATCTTTCCTCATATGACAGTCCCGCCATCCCAGGGATCAATCTCGTGAACCTACGCTGCACTGCCTCAATCACAAGGATGTCCTTCCTCAAATTAGGAGACCAAAAACTGTACACAATACTCCAGATTGTGGTCTCACCAGAGTCCTATATAACTGCGGAAGAAACCACAAGTGCCAAGTTGAGTTGAGGTTTCTCGAGAAATCTTTGTTGGCATATGGAAGAAAATTATTGTAATAATTAGAGGAAACAATCATGCTTATCCTGTACTTCTTCCATATGCTCCTTTATTTTGACAAACCTGTAGCTCAGACCCTCGAGTCCTAGCAATTGAAGTTTGAAGCTATTATTGTTGAAGTTTGATGCTATCATTTATTCAAATTGGACACAGTACGGTTCATCAGATGCGATCGTGGAAACTGATAATGACTTTGAAATGTTACTGGTGAATTTCAGGGTAGAGGAAATCTACTGTAGGTCACATTGAATGGATATTAGAATAGTTGATGATAGAATAATCACCATAGCATGCGGAATTAGGACTTGGAGTCACAAAGTTTAGTTTAGTTTAGTTCAGAGATACAGGGCGGAAACTGGTCCTTCGGCCCACCAGATTCAATTCAATCTGGCCGGCGATCCCCGCACACTGACCCTAACCAACACACACGGGGGACAATTTACTACTTTTACCGAAGCCAATTAATCGACAAACCCGGACGTCTTTGGAGTGTGGGAGGAAACCGGAGCTCCCGGAGAAAACCCACGCAGGCCACAGGGAGAACGCATTAATGCTCAGACAGCTCCTGCAGTCACGATCAAACCCGGATCTCTGGCGCTGTAAGGCAGCAACTCTACTGTCCCTAGTGTGTGTAGGATAGTGTTAATATGTGGGGGGCGGATCACTGGTCGGCGTAGAATCGGTCGTCCGAAGGGCCTGTTTCCAAGCGGTACCTCTAAACTAAACTAAATTAAACACCGGGTGAGGTGTCTGAACCCATTCCTTTTACTGGTTTAGGAAAGATCAAATGAATGACATTAGCAGCACAGTTGGTAGAGCTGCTTCCTTACTGCAACAGAAAATCTGGTTGACGTGTTTTTATTTACAAATACTTGATTCAAAAAACAAAATCAACATACAAAGTAGTATATCTATATAGTAGAGAGAGTACAGAGGAGATTTACTAGAATGTTGCCTGGGTTTCAGCAACTAAGTTACAGAGAAAGGTTGACCAAGTTAGGGCTTTATTCTTTGGAGCACAGAAGGTTAAGGGGGGACTTGATAGAGGTTTTTAAAACGATGAGAGGGATAGACAGAGTTGACGTGGAAAAGCTTTTCCCACTGAGAGTAGGGAAGATTCAAACAAGGGCACATGACTTGAGAATTAAGGGACTGAAGTTTAGGGGTAACATGAGGGGGAACTTCTTTACTCAGAGAGTGGTAGCTGTGTGGAATGAGCTTCCAGTGAAGGTGGTGGAGGCAGGTTCGTTTTTATATCATTTAAAATAAATTGGATAGTTATATGGACGGGAAGGGAATGGGATGTTATGGCCTGAGCGCAGGTATATGGGACTACGTGAGATCATGTGGTCGACACGGACTAGAAGGGTCGAGATGGCCTGTTTCCGTTCTGTACTTTGTTATATGGTTATATCGTTCACATCAAAACCTGCCTGAGGGTTTGTAGGTTAATTCGCAATCTTTAAATATCTGACCTATCTTTCCACCTCAACACCATTCACCTGAATCTCCTACATATCAACGAGACCAAGCGTAGGCTCAGTGATCCTTTCGCTGGACACCTCCGCTCAGTCCGCGTAAGCCTACTCTATCTCCCGGTTGCTGGACGCATTAACTCCCTCTCCCATTCCCATATTGACCTTTCTGTCCTGGGGCCTCCTCCACTGTCAGAGTGAGGCTCAGCGCAAATTGGAGCTCCTCATATTTCCCTTGGGCATCTTACACTCCAGCGGTATGAACATTGACTTTAAGTAATTTCAAGTAACCCTTGCTTTCCCTTTCTCTCCGTCCCCATTCCCTTCCCAGTTTTCCGACCAGTCTGGCTGTCTCCGACTACTTTCTATCCCTGTCCCGCCCAGTTCCCCTGAGATCAGTCTGAAGAAGGATCTCGACCCGAAACGTCACCCATTCCTTCTCTCCAGAGATGCTGCCTGTCCCGCTGAGTTACCCCAGCATTTTGTGTCCATTGACAAGAAACTGTCTATTTTGCATTAGAAGTATCCATTGGCAGCCTCCATAGCCATCTGTGGCCATGAATTCTGCAGATTCACCACCCTCCTCATCTCCTTTATAAAGGTACATCCTTTTATTCTGAGGCTATGGCCTCTGGTCCTAGATTCTCCCACTAGAGGAAACATCCCCACCACATCCACTCGATCCAGGGCTGTCACTTTTCACAGGGAGCATCTCTGGAGAACATTTTGTGTCAGGACCTTTCTTCTGCCGTTTAGGTGGGCTATATTTTACTTTTACCTTAGAAATACAGCGAGGATGCAAAAGGCAAGCAACGTAGAAACATAGAAAATAGATCCAGGAACCAGCCATTCAGCCCTTCGAGCCAGCATCGCCATTCAATATGATCAGTACCCCATTTCTACTTTCCTTTCTGCGGCAGACAGCAAGAACTGCCTTAATGGCTGTGTGATAGCTGTGTCACTCTGGTCATCTGATAGAAATAACAAACGCCTTTGATCAGCAAACTATTTCATGCTGCATTGAAACCCGATAAGTAAAAGATATAAATTATGCGAAAAGCAAATTTTCAAACCCCTTATCTGAGTCTTGTTCTCCGACTCATGTTATTCTGCCCGGTGATAGTGATAAAGGTTAGCCCGCTTGATGATTCCATCAGCACTATTAAACATTCTCTCACAGCGCTGCTCCTGAAAAGAGATTCTGTTTTCCAGCAACTCTGCTTCATAGAAACATAGAAACATAGAAAATAGGTGCAGGGGTAGGCCATTCGGCCCTTCGAGCCTGCACCGCCGTTCAATATGATCATGGCTGATCATCCAACTCAGTATCCTGTACCTGCCTTCTCTCCATACCCCCTGATCCCTTTAGCCACAAGGGCCACATCTAACTCCCTCTTAAATATAGCCAATGAACTGGCCTCAACTACCTTCTGTGGCAGAGAATTCCAGAGATTCACCACTCTCTGAAAAATGTTTTTCTCATCTCGGTCCTAAAAGATTTCCCCCTTATCCTTAAACTGTGACCCCTTGTTCTGGACGTCCCGAACATCGGGAGCAATCTTCCTGCATCTAGCCTGTCCAACCGCTTAAGAATTTTGTAAGTTTCTATAAGATCCCCCTTCAATCTAGTAAATAATAGCGAGTACAAGCCGAGTCTATCCAGTCTTTCTCCATATGAAAGTCCTGACATCCCAGGAATCAGTCTGGTGAACCTTCTCTGTACTCCCTCTATGGCAAGAATGTCTTTCCCTCAGATTAGGAGATCAAAACTGTACGCAATACTACAGGTGTGGCCTCACCAAGACCCTGTACAACTGCAGTAGAACCTCCCTGCTCCTATACTCAAATCCTTTTGCTATGAATGCTAACATACCATTTGCTTTCTTCACTGCCTGCTGCACCTGCATGCCTACTTTCAATGACTGGTGTACCATGACACCCAGGTCTCGTTGCATCTCCCCTTTTCCTAATCGGCCACCATTCAGATAATAACATTTCTTCATAACATTACTCCTCACCTTTTCTCTTCAATCTTTCCACTGATGGTGCCATTTGTTTCACTGGGAAGGATGGCCCTTCCTCTGATTCGTGTGGAAGTTGGTGTGTCTGCGCAGGCTCAAGTCAGGAGCTGTCAACCCTCCATCCCAGACCGCGAGGAACTGTTGCGAATTGTGGCCACTGCCCGGACCATCACACAAACCAACCTCCCTCCCAATGACTCCATTTACACCTCACTGTTGTGTATTTGAGTGCTTGGAACAGACTTAAAATAACACTCGGACATGGGAGTACACCAACAAGCTTCTTTATTCCAGGACGCCACCTTGAGTCTCCCCTGCGCGTGTGTACCTGCACAAGACATCACATATCTTACGAATCTTATAGAATTTTTCGAGGATGTAACTAGTAGCGTGGATAGGGGAGAACTAGTGGATGTGGTGTATCTGGACTTCCAGAAGGCTTTCGACAAGGTCCCACATAAGAGATTAGTATACAAACTTAAAGCACACGGCATTGGGGGCAAACTTGGAGATATTGGCAAAAAGGAAGCAAAGAGTAGGAGTAAACGGGTCCTTTTCACAATGGCAGGCAGTGACTAGTGGGGTACCGCAAGGCTCAGTGCTGGGACCCCAGCTATTTACAATATATATTAATGATCTGGATGATGGAATTGAAGGCAATATCTCCAAGTTTGCGGATGACACTAAGCTGGGGGGCAGTGTTAGCTGTGAGGAGGATGCTAGGAGACTGCAAGGTTACTTGGATAGGCTGGGTGAGTGGGCAAATGTTTGGCAGATGCAGTATAATGTGGATAAATGTGAGGTTATCCATTTTGGTGGCAAAAACGGGAAAGCAGACTATTATCTAAATGGTGGCCGATTGGGAAAGGGGGAGATGCAGCGAGACCTGGGTGTCATGGTACACCAGTCATTTAAGGTAGGCATGCAGGTGCAGCAGGCAGTAAAGAAAACGAATGGTATGTTAGCTTTCATTGCAAAAGGATTTGAGTATAGGAGCAGGAGGTTCTGGCAGTTACTGCAGGGGATCTTGGTAGAAACTGGAGTATTGCAAACAGTTCTTAAATCTGAGGAAGGACATTATTATGCCATAGAGGGAGTGCAGAGACGGTTCACCAGACTGATTCCTGGGATGTCAGGACTGTCTTATGAAGAAAGACTGGATAGACTTGGTTTATACTCTCTAGAATTTAGGAGATTGAGAGGGATCTTATAGAAACTTATAAAATTCTTAAGGGGTTGGACAGGCTAGATGCAGGAAGATTGTTCCCGATGTTAGGGAAGTCCAGGACAAGGGGTCACAGCTTAAGGATAAGGGGGAAATCCTTTAAAACCGAGATGAGAAGAACTTTTTTTCACACAGAGAGTGGTGAATCTCTGGAACTCTCTGCCACAGAGGGTAGTTGAGGCCAGTTCATTGGCTATATTTAAGAGGGAGTTAGATGTTGCCCTTGTGGCTAAGGGGATCAGGGGGTATGGAGAGAAGGCAGGTACGGGATACTGAGTTGGATGATCAGCCATGATCATATTGAATGGCGGTGCAGGCTCGAAGGGCCGAATGGCCTACTCCTGCACCTAATTTCTATGTTTCTATGTTTATTCCAGGACGCCACCTTGAGTCTCCCCTGCGCATGTGTACTTGCACAAGACATCACATATGCTAATCATATCACATACCTAACACTCACGCTACCTCGGTAAGGCCAGCAGCATAATCAAGGATGAGTTTCACCCTGGCCACTCCCTCTTCTCCCTTCTCCCATCGGGCAAAGGTTATAGAAGTGTGAAAACGCACACCTCCAGATTCGGGGACAGTTTCTTCCCAGCTGTTGTCAAGCAACTGAATCATCCTACCACAACCAGAGAGCAGCGCTGAAGTATGATCTACCTCATTGGTGACCCTAGGACTATCCTTGATCGGATTTACCTTGCACGAAACTTGATTCCCTTATCATGTTTCTATACACTGTAAATGGATCGATTGGAATCAAGTAGACAAAAATGCTAGAGAAACTCAGCGGGTGAGGCAGCATCTATGGAGCGATGGAAATAGGCAACGTTTCGGGTCTTTCCACTGACTGGTTAGCATGCAACAAAAACATTTTGCTGTACATCGGTACACGTGACAATAAACTAAACTGAACCTCACAGTAAATGCAGATTAGGTTCATAGGTAATCTAGTTCCTACTGGTCAGGCTACAACTGGAGTATTGTGGGCAATTCTGGGCATCATATCTGAAGGAGGGTGTGCTGGCTCTGGAGAGGGTCTGGAGGAGGTTTCTGAGAAGAATCCCAGCAATGAATAGGCAAACGTATGATGAGTGTTTGCCAGCACTGCGCCTGCACTTGCTGGAGTTTTAGAAGGATGAAGGGTAACCTCATTGAAACTTACCAAATAGTGAAAGGCTTGGATAGAGTGGATGTGGAGAGGATGTTTCCACTAGTGGGAGAGTCTTGGATGAGACGTCATAGCCTCAGAATTAAAGGACGTTCCTTTAGGAAGGGAATGAGGAGGAATTTCATTAGTTAGAGGGTTGTGAATCTGTGGAATTTGCCACAGAAGGCTGTAGAGACCAAGTCAGTGGATATTTTTTAAGGCAGACATGATTAGTACGGGTATCAGGGGTTATGGGGAGAAGGCATGAGAATGGGGTTAGGAGGGAGAGATAGATTAGCCACGATCGAATGGCGGAGAAGACTTGATGGGCCAAATGGCCTAATTCTGCTCTTATCACCTATGACCTTATGACCCAATGACCCATGCCACCGCCCACGCCAGTTACTTTCTCTCTGGTGTGCAAAGCCCCTGTCCCACTTAGGAGACGTAAACAGCAACCTCTGGTGACCTTGCCCGCCACCCAAGGTTTCCATGAGGTCACCGGAGGTTTTGGTCACTCTCCCTAATGGTCAAAAGTGGTTTCCGCGGTGGTCGAGGCTTCTTCTGGGTTGCTGCTTTTTTTTCATCATGATTAAAACCGGCCTCGACTAAAAATAGGTTGCCTTTTAAAAATCGATAATTTTTCAGTCGCAGGTCTAGTCAAAGCTGGTTTTCTTCATAGTCGAGGAAGGTTTTCAACATATGCGCGGGAGGTGGTAGGAGGTTGCAGGTCACCTCGACCTTGATTTTATTTTGGGTGGCGGGCAAGGTCATCAGAGGTTGCTGTTTTGGTCTCCTAAGTGGGACGGGGGCTTAAGGTTTTGTGTAAAGATGGAAACAATGAATAGTGAAAGGCCTGGATAGGGTGATTGTGGAGAGTATGTCCTCACCGACTAACAATCGGTACACTAACACTATCTGATGGGCACTAAGAACAATTACAATTTTTACTGAAGCCAACTATCCTACAAGCCTGTACGTCTTTGGAGTGTGGGAGGAAACTGGAGCACCCGGAGAAAACACACGCAGGTCACGGGGAGAACGCAAAACTCCGCCTGGCGTAACGTTAATATGACATATAAATCATTTGTAACAATTAATACACTTTACATTAGCTAGAATTCTCTAGGTTCCTAAATTGGTAGCTCAGTAGGCGATGGTAAAAAAAAGTCAATTATCACACAAGATCTCTAGTTACATTGAATTGACTATTTTGAAAATACCTTTTTCATTCCATGTTTAGAACTAGCACTATCCTACACACTGGGGACAATTGACAATTTTTTGGAGCGTGGAAGGAAACCGGAGCACCCGGAGAAAACCCACAAGGTTACGGGGAGAATGTACAGACAGCACCCGGAGTAGGGATCGAACCCGGGTCCCTGGTGCTGTGAGGTGGCAACTCTACTGCTGCGCCACTGTGCCGCCTTGTCCACCTGAACTAACGCCCAATTTAAGCACAGCGAGTTCGAGGCAATGATGATTGCATTGATATCATAATTCGCACAGTCGAAGATGATATTTTGCTGTTATAAATATTCATGATTCATCCTCGCACTTGCATTAGCATACACACCGCAATCTGACACTGGCTCTTCATTTACATAGACCAATCTCATTAACACAAACTCTGATGTGTCACATTGCCTTTCCGAAGGACACTCTGAATGAAACTGTCAGCAGCACATAACATTCAGAGCTGGTCTTGCTGTCTGCACAAGGGCAGTCAAACCTCACACAAAGACATTTCCTTAAACGCAACAATTTATTCAGCCCCCTCCTTGTCCCCCTCCCCCAACCCCCAGTCCTGATGACCTCCGTCGCCTTCAATCCAGGCTATCCAAGGTGCAGCGGTAGAGTTGCTGCCTTACAGCGCCGGGGACCCGGGTTCAATCCTGATCACGTTCTTCCCGTGACCGCCTGGGTTTTCTCCAGGATCTCCGGTTTCCTCCTACGCTCCAAAGACGCACAGGTGTGTACATTCATTGGCTTCGGTAAAATTGGAAATTGTCCCTAGTGTGTGTAGGATAGTGTCAGTGTGCGGGGATCGCTAGTCGGCGCAGACTCGGTGGGCTGAAGGGGCCTGTTTCAGTGCTGTATCTCTAAACTGAACTAAACTAAACTGAACTACACTAAACTAAACTAAACTAAACTAAACTAAATTAACTAAACTAAACTAAACTAAACTAAACTAAACTAAACTAAACTAAACTAAACTAAACTAAACTAAACTAAACTAAACTAAACTGAACTAAACTAAACTAAACTGAAACTAAACTGAACTAAACTAAACTAAACTAAACTAAACTAAACTGAACTAAACTGAACTAAACTAAACTAAACTGAACTAAACTAAACTGAACTGAACTAAACTGAACTAAACTAAACTAAACTAAACTGAACTAAACTAAACTAAACTGAACTAAACTAAACTGAACTAAACTGCTGCCATGCTGAACAGAGGAGCCGGCAGTTCCTGGCCTGCAGGGGGAGCCGCCAAGCCAACCTTCGAAGACCAGAGGGACCGGGAAGGATGGAGCCGGTAACGACGATGGATGGGACGGGCGAGGAGCGAGGACGTGAGGAGAGGAGAGGGAACCGGGGTCTGGCTCACTGTGCCCTCGAGGCCGGATGCGGGAGGCTCCCACCCCCCCAGCACACTAAGGTGGGCGGGCGAGGAGAAGAGAGGGATGCGGCGTCCAAGGAAGACGACGGCTGGAGGCCCCGCAGTAGCCTGGGCCTCGCCTGGATCGCCCACCGCCCCTGAGATCTAGAGCGCGGACTGGACTTGGAAAATGGCGGCAAAACATGGCGCCCACTTGCATGTGGGATCAGTGAACTTTGGTTTAGTTTAGTGATAGAAACATAGAAACATAGAAAATAGGTGCAGGAGTAGGCCATTCGGCCCTTCGAGCCTGTACCGCCATTCAATATGATCATGGCTGATCATCCAACTCAGTATCCTGTACTTGCCTTCTCTCCATACCCCCTGATCCCTTTAGCCACAAGGGCCACATCTAACTCCCTCTTAAATATAGCCAATGAACTGGCCTCAACTACCTTCTGTGGCAGAGAGTTCCAGAGATTCACCGCATTCCAGAGATGCAGCGAGGAAAGAGGCCCTTCGGCCCACAAGGGTCCGCGCCTATCCAGCGATTCTCGCACAGCAACACTATCCTACACACACTAGGGGAAATTCTTTTACACTTACCAAACCAAGCCAATTAACCTACAAATCTGTATGCCTTTCGAGCGTGGGAGGAAACCGACAATCTCGGAGAAAACACACGCGGTCACGGGGAGAATGTACAAACTCCGTACAGACAAGCTCCTGTTAGTCGGGATCGAACTCGGGCCTCTGGTTCTGTAAGCCCTGTAAGGCAGCAACTCTACCGCTGCGCCACCGTGCACGCCCATCAATTTCAGTACACTTTGCTTATTGAGGATGTATGGGAATACTGTATCGGGCCATTTGTAAGAAAATAATTACATTGTGCTTTTTACTCCTGTGGCACCGTTGACCCATTGAACTATTGGAGATGTAAGCCTCAGCCTGCTATTAATGCAAATATTCCAAAATTACACTACATTCACATTTGTAGCCTGCAATCAAACTGCTATCAGCGTTAAATAATCCAATTACACTTTGCTGTTAACGCATATAAATTGTGAATTCTCTGCTCAACAGATATTGATGTAAAAACTCTTCAGCCATTGACACCAGGTCTTTCAATTATACTCAGCCATTACTATCAAGAGCGCAGGAGGATGAGGGGTGATCTTACAGAGGTGTACAAAACCAGGAGAGGAATAGATCGGTTAGACGCACTGAATCCCTTGCCCAGAATAGGGGAAGCAAGAACCTTAGTACAATGTTCAACGGAAAGATTTAATAGGAATTTGAGGGGTAACTTTTTCACACAAAGGTTGGTGGTGGTTGTATGGAACAAGCTGCCGGAGGAGGTAGTTGAGGCAGAGACTATCGCAATGTCTAAGAAGCATTTAGACAGGTGCATGGATAGGACAGGTATGGAGGGATATGGACCAAATGCAGGCAGGTGGGACTAGAGTAGATGGGACATGTTGGCCGGTATTGGCAAACTGGGCCGAAGGGGCTGTTTCCACGCTGCAAGACTCTATGACTCTATGACTCATGATCACATTCAGCCATTGTTAGGGACGACAGATGGCGCAAGGGGCTAAGTGTTCGGCTGGCGACCGGAAGGTAGCCGGTTCGAATCCCGCTTGGAGTGCATACTGTCGTTGTGTCCTTGGGGCAAGACACTTCACCCACCTTTGCCTGTGTGTGAATGTAATGTAATTATGTGAAGCACTTTGGGGTCAATGCAAGTTGACTAAAATGTGCTATATAAATAAGATTATTATTATTATTATTATTATTATTATTGTTGTTGTTGTTTTACTTATTGTAGTTACAGTTTGTTCTATGCATTTCATGCTAACTAGGTATTTTGTTGCATTTTGGTGTGTTTTACGATAGCCTAATCTCAATCTGAATCTGGTTTAAGGGCTCTTGACTCCATAACTATCGACACATGTCTAGTCAGAGGGTGATGAATCTGTGAAATTCATTGCCACAGAGGGCTGTGGAGTCCATCAGTGGATATCTTTAAGGTAGGGATAGATAAGTTCGTGATTAGAACGGGTGACAAGGGTTATGGGGAGAAGGCAGGAAAATGGGATTAGGTGGCAGAGATCAGCCACGATTGTACGACTCGATGGGCCGAATAACCTAATTCTACTCCTGTAACTTGTGAACTTGTGAACATGGGCTATTGACCACTCTCACGCCTTGACACAACATACTGGTATCTGAATCACACTCCGCCATTGATACAAAGACTCATGTTCATAAGTGACCGGAACAGAATAAGGCCATTCGGCCCAGCAAGTCTACTCCGCCATTCAATCATGGCTGATCAATCTTGCCCTCTCAATCCCATTCTCCTGCCTGCTCCCCATAACCCCTGACATCCATTGAAATGGGGTCTGTGTGAGGCAACAGCTCGACCGGCTAAGCTACTGTGCTGTCCTGATGACGGATCCCAGGCTCAGGTAGATAGGGTGGTCTAAAAGGCTTTTGGCACAATGGCCTTCATCAGTCAGAATATTGAGCATAGAGGTTGGGTGATCTTGTTGCAGTTAGATAAGATGTTGGTCAGGCCACATTTAGAGTATTGCGTTCAGTTTCGGTCACCTTGTTATAGGAAAGATGTTGCCAAGCTGGAAAGGGTGCAGAGAAGATTCGCGAGGATGTTGCCAGGAATTGATGGTCTGAGCTATGAGGAGAGGTTAAGAGGGCTGGGACTCTAATCCTTGGAGTACGGGAGGATGAGGGGTGATCTTATAGAGGCGTACAAAATCATGAGAGGAATAGATCAGGTAAACACATAGAGTATTTTGCCCGGATTAGCGAAATCGAGAACCAGAGGACACAGGTTCAAAATGAGGGTGGGGAGACTTTATTAGGAACCTGAGGGGTAACCTTTGTACACAAAGGTTGGTAGGTGTATGGGACGAGCTGCCATAGGAGGTAGTTGAGGCAAGTAGCTTTGCAACGTTAAAGAAGCATTTAGGCAGGTACATGGATTGGGCAGGTTAGAGGGATATGGGGCAAACGCAGGCAGGAGGTACGTGTAGATGGGACATGTTGGTCAACATGGGCAAGGTGGGCTGAAGGGCCGGTTTCCATTCTGCGTAACTCTATGCCTCTCTATGACTCCATGACCTGAAATTTTAACTCTTTCTCTTTCCACTGATGCAGCCTAGCCCGCTACCAGTTTCAGGCATTTTCTGTTTATGCTATTGCGAGCATGCTTGAATAATTCATCCATGCCAGATATACCCCAGGGTGTGTTGCTTATATGGCCGATATGGCCAGTGAATCTTTACATAAGGATGTACAAAATCACTTTGTTCTCCACTCATCGCTCACCCCATCGATTCCCCTATTCATCTCATGAAACAGAAACCCATGAACTCCGTATTTGTAACGTCTAGTCCTGTTTTCTCCGACTTCCTCAGCTCGTCACTTCAGTCATCGTTCATCACCATTGGTCTGTGCCGATGTAACTCGGATAAGGAAAGCCAACTCAATGCTGGCATTTATTCCGAGAGGGCTTGTGTGCAAAACACAGGGATGTTTTACACTCAAATTTTGACATTGCCCTTGCCTCCTAACCTCCCCCCCCCCCCCCCCCCCCCCCCCTCCCCACCCCCCCCCCCCCCCCCCTCCCCCCCCCACCCCACCCCCACCTCCCCCTCCCCCCCCCCCCCCAACCCCCCCCCCCCCCCCCCCCCCCCCCCCCCCCCCCCCCCCCCCCCCCCCCACCCCCAAACCCCCTCTGAACAAACAGCCCTCCAATCACTCTGCAGCAACCCCAACAGTAACACCAAACCCGGGGACAAGAGAGGTGCCGTGGTAGTCTGGCACGCTGACCTCTACCACATTGAGGTCAGGTGCCAACGCTCGGACACCTCTTCCTACTTACCTTCTCCCCAAAACCCATAAACACAACTGCCCTGGCAGGAGATGCAACGCCTGTCCCGATACCTCCACCCTCAACTCTGTCCAGGGACCCCGACAGTCCTTACAGCTCAGGCAGGGGTTCACTTGCACCACCTCCAACCTCATCTACTGTATCCGTTGTTCCAGACGTGGACATATACATCGGCGAGACCAAACGTAGACCGGGCGATCGTTTTGCCGAACACCTTCACTCAGTCCGCTGGACCTACCTGATCTCCCGGTTGCTAAACACTTTAATTCCCCATCCCATTCCCACACTGACCTTTCTGTCCCAGGCCTCCTGCATTGGCAGAGTGTATCTAAATGCAAATTGGAGGAACAGCAACTCATATTTCGCTTGGGCAGCTTACAGCCCAGCGGTATGATTTCTCTAACTTCAAGTAACCCCTGCATTCTCTCTGTCTCTTTCCCTCCCCCACTCAAGATGCGCCAGCTTCTCGTTCTCACCAAGCAAACAGCTAACAATGGCCTGTTTCCTTTATCGTCGTTACTTATTTGCATATCTTTCATTCATTTGCTCGTTATCACCCTTTCCCCTGACTCTAATCTGAAGAAGGGTTTTGACCCAAAATGTCACCCATTCCTTCTCTCCAGAGATGCTGCCTGTCCCACTGAGTTATTGATAGATTATTGATTAATATGGGTGTCAGGGGTTTGGGGGGAAAGGCAGGAGAATGGGGTTAAGAGGGAAAGATGATTGAAGGGCAGAGCAGACTTGATGGGCCGAATGGCCTAATTCTTCTCCTATAACTTTCTAATGCTGAGGTTCTACAAAGCGCTGGTCAGGCCGCATGCGGAATATTGTGAGCAATTTTTGGCACCATATCTCAAGAAAGGATGTGCTGGCTCTGGAGAGGGTCCAGAGGAGGTTTACAAGAATGATCCCAGAAATGAGTGGGTTAACCTATGATGAGCTTTTGTCAGCTCTGGGCCTGTACTCGCTGGAGTTTAGGAGAATGAGCGGGGACCTCATGGAAACTTACAAAATAGTGAAAGGCTTGGATAGAGTTGATGTGGAGAGGATGTTTCCACTAGTGGGAGAGTCTCGGACTAGAGGTCACAGCCTCAGAATAAAAGGACACTCCTTTTAGAAGGAGATGAGGAGGAATTTCTTTAGTCAGAGGGTGGTGAATCTGTGAAATTCTTTGCCACTGATGACTATGGAGGCAAAGTAAGTGGATATATTTAAGGCAGAGACAGATAGATTCTTGATTAGTACGGGTGTCAGGGGTTATGGGGAGAAGGCAGGAGAATGGGGTTAGGATGGAGAGATGGAACAGCCATGATTGAAAGGCAAGAGTAGACTTGATGGGCTGAATGGCCTAATTCTACTGTTATCACTTATGACCTTATGAAATATTGTACTTCCTAAAGTGTTGTACTTCCGGTGGCGCTGGTGTCAGCAGCCTCCACCTACAGCCCGGTATCTTTTTGTTTTTTTGTTTATTTAGTTATGAAAAAGTGGTTTTTTTTGTGTTTTTTTGGTGTTTTTATGTGGGGGAAGAGGGTACGGTGCGGGTGATACCGTCCTTCAGCCGCTTCCTGGTGAGGACGCGAGTATTATTCGAGTCGCGTCCTCGCCCCCCCCCCCCTCCCACAGCGGCCTACCTACCTGGATTGGCGCGGCCTTTCCTGCCGGGATCGACCGGAGCTCCAGCAGCGGCGGGACAGCGCTGGAACATCGCGGGGCTGGCGATGACTTACCGGGGATCGCCGGCTGGAGCCCGGAGTGCTCGACCTGTTGCACCGACATCCTGGAGCTGCGGTTTGCGGAGCTCCCAACGCAGGCGGCACTGATGGACAGCGCGGGGTCCTATGACTCTGCCCGGCTCGGCCTGTGGACTCAGGAGCTGCGGACTCCGGCAGCGGGAGGCGGCTGATCAGGAGGTCCGGGCCGCTGAGGAGGAGGAGGGGCGGCGACTGCGGGTGCTCGGAAGGCCCCGACCACGGATGAACATGGAGGGGAGGCTGGCTGGACTATGGTGACATCCTCACCTTGGTGCCATTTATGTTATGTTGTGTCGTGGACTTTCTGTGTTTGTGCTTTTTTTTTTTTTTAATTCAATTTCAATTTTATTTTTAATATGTTTTATTATTTCTTTATTATTTCTTTATTATTTCTTTATTTTTTTAATTTTATTTTTTTATGATACTGCCTGTAAGGGAAATTCATTTCGTTGTCTCAAATTGAGACAATGACAATAAATTTGAATACAATACAATACAAATGTGCTACTCTCATGCATTATTAATCATGTAAAATATTGTAACCTCTGTCCAATTTACTGTATTAAGTTTCACACGCATGAGGAGTGAAGGGTCATGAGTGTTTTATTGTCATTCGTCCTGAAACGGAACGATGAAATTCTTACTTGCAGCCGAGCAACAGATATGTAAAGATAATATGGTGTAAAACTCATAATAAACAACGTCTTGCCTTGTCATCTATTCCTGTTCCCGAAACGTCATCTATTCCTTTTCTCCAGAGATGCTGCCTGGCCCGCAGTGTTAAAGGCCTGTCCCACTGTACGAGGTAATTCAAGAGCACTCCCGAGTTAAAAAAAAATCTAACCAGTACATAGAATGTACGTAATGGGCATGTGGGAGCTCGGGACTTCTCTTAACGATAACGGTAGGAATGCGGGAAGCTCGTGAAGACCATTCAACATGTTGAAAAATGTCCACGAGAGCCCCGAGTACCTACGAGCGGCTATTACCCTAATTCTCCG
This sequence comes from Leucoraja erinaceus, assembly GCF_028641065.1. Taxonomy (NCBI): domain Eukaryota; kingdom Metazoa; phylum Chordata; class Chondrichthyes; order Rajiformes; family Rajidae; genus Leucoraja; species Leucoraja erinaceus. Next base: position 75,345,017 of record NC_073383.1, on the reverse strand, counting down.
AGTTAGAATCAGGGGAAACTCGGGAGAACTCGTGAATTACCTCGTACAGTGGGACAGGCCCTTTACACTAGCTTTTTGTGTCTATCTTCGGTTTATAAATCATTCAGATTAATAAACAATAAAATGTTCAGATTAATAAACAATATAAATATATATATATATATATATATATATATATATATATATATTTGGTGCCTATTTGGAGGTTGTAGCGTTTAACAGCCTGATGGCTGTTCCTGAAACTGGACGTTACAGTTTTCAGGCTTCTTCCCAATGGCAGGAGTGAAATGAGATTGTGTCCACGGTAGTGTGGGCCTCTGATGACGCTGGCTGCGTTTTTGAGGCAGCGACTCCTGTGGATCCCCTCGATGGTGAGGAGGTCAGTCCCGTCGATGGTGGAGTGGGCAGTACTTGCCACTTTTTGCAATCTTCTTCATTCTGTATTCATCAAGGGTAAAACAGGAGACTTTTAAAACGCTCTTTGGATTTCTATCCCACACATATTAACAATGATTGGTTTAAACATGAGCTCCACCGAAAATGGATCTTAGAATAAGTATATACATATTCAACAGAATTCAGCAGAATTTTCTAATCTTGAATTGTAATAATTTCCTGCTGGGGGGGGGGGATAGAAATGTTGCAGTGAAAGTAATTAGACTATCTTCCTGTGGTAATGGTTCTGTGAATGGTTTGTATCATTTTATAAGCTACATTGGGATTCTTTGTTCCAGGGTGGGGAAGTTTTCTGTGTTTGACACAGAGTGTGGATATTCCTGTAATATAACATGACGCTTTTCGTGTTATATCGGAGGTAATGAAGAAACTGGAGACGATATTGAGTCATGTCAGATGGGGGAAGGTTTAAAGGAGATGTGCTGGATATGTTTTATCACACGGCGAGTGCCGTGTACCTGGAGCGTAACGTCTCGTGTCGGAAGCCTTCCTCGGACTGAAAGCAGAGGGAGAGGGAAAGGAGCGGAGGCGAGAAAAGACCAGGACAGACCAGAATGCTATGGGTGTATTAGCTGTAAAGAGCCTGTCCCACGAGCATGCGACCTGCATGCGGCAAGCGCGACCCAACCGAAAGCGGGGACCGCGCGGAGGTCGAGTGATCCCCGTACAGGGCCGGTCCCACCAGCATGCGATCTGCATGCGGCAAGCGCAACCAAACCGGAAGCGGGGGCCGAGTGGAGGTCAAGTGAGTGACGTGAAGTTCGAGTGAAGTTCGCGGGAAGTTCGCGCGTGACGTACGGCGTCAAGATGCTGCGTACGGCGTTGAGACGCTGCACACGCCCGTCAAGGCGGTGCGTATGGCGTTGAGGCGGTTGCGGGCCGGCAAGCCGTTGCCGCGCAGAATTTATTAACGGTCAGTTTTTCGGAGCCCTGCACGATGTCGGGACCAGCTCCGCACAACTCCATACGGCTCCGGCGATCGAAGTGGGACCGGCCCCGCGAGGCCGTACGGCTCAAGTGACCACGTTAGTTCGCGCTTGCCGCATGCAGTCAGTCGCATGCTCGTGGGACAAGCCCTTAAGGAGGGACTGGGAAAAACAATGGATTGCTTTTCTGTGGAAAAGCAGAGACTGAGGGGTGACCTCAGATTAAATTATGCGAGGCACAGATAGAGTAGACAGTCAGAATCTTTTTACCCAAGATTGAAATGTCAAAAACTACAGGCCATGACTTTAAGGTCCGAGGAGGAATGTTTAAAGGAGATGTGCTGGGTATGTTTTATTGCACAGAGAGTGCCGCGTAGCTGGAATGTGCTGCCGGGGGTGGTGGTGGTGGCTGATATGACAGTGGCATTTCGAGTTATGGAGTCTAATGGGCCTGTCCCACTTGGACAATATTTTTCGGCGACGGTCAGTCATCGCAGGTCAAAAAACCAGCAAATGGATCGCCCTAGGACAATATCCTCAACAACAACCAACCACCTAGTCGACGTCCAGCCACGGCAAGCTACCGACAACCGCCGACCCATTAGGACGTCCACCAATGACCACACCTACAACAGCCTACATCCACCCATGACAAGCTACGACAAGGTAAGCCAATTCAGTCATTGTTCTACATTCTATGCAGGTAGGCATGTGCACGTGAGGCTTGTCAACACATGGGAGTAGCTGAGATGGACTTAGATGACCATCTGAAGATCAAAAGATGACGAAACATAGAACCATAAAAACATAGAAAATAGGTGCAGGAGTAGGCCATTCGGCCCTTCGAGCCAGCATCGCCATTCAATATGATCATGTCTCATCATCCAAACTTACAAAATTCTTAAGGGGTTGGACAGGCTAGATGCAGGAAGATTGTTCCCGATGTTGGGGAAGTCCAGGACAAGGGGTCACAGCTTAATATGCACTGCCCAGAAAAAGAGGTTAGATAGTAAAGGATAGAAAAATGTGAAATATATAGTGTGTGAAGAAAGAAAACGAGTAAATGAAGAAAGTTGAGAGAGAAAATAGTGAAAAGAAAAGGAGATCATTATTTATAGTCTTGACCAACCCTCGTCCAGTCCTGAAACAGTTATTTTTTACAATTGTGTTACACCATATGATTCCAAAAAAACGACGAATGGAGACCAACTCGTTATGAATTGGTCTGATTTATCCATTAGGAGGAATCGCATTTCCTCAAGATGAGCAGTGTCCAACATACTTGCAATCCACATTTTAAGCGTTGGTATTGATGTACCCTTCCAAAATTTAAGTATTAATTTTTTTGCTATTATTAAACCATAATTAAGGAATAGATTTTGAGATGTGTTCAATTTATTCCCATCTTCCATTACACCAAATATAATCATTTCAGTATTAGGTTCCATTCTTGTCTTGAATAATTTTGTAAGTATTTCAAAAATATCATTCCAAAATCTATAAAGTTTTATGCAGGAAACTAAGGAGTGTGTTATAGTTGCCTTTTGGGCTAGACATTTATCACAAGTGGCGGATATATTTGGATAAAATTTGTTCAATCTTGTTTTTGAATAATATAATCTATGTACAATTTTAAATTGTATTAGATTATGTCTTACATTAATTGAACATTTGTGAATATATATCAGGTATTTTTCCCATTTAACCTTCGTAATTTTTATCATTAATTCCCGTTCCCACTCTTCTCTAAGTACCTCTGTCGATGGTAGGTCTATATTTAGAATACTATTATATAAATAGGATATTAATTTTTGTGAGTCAGCTTCAATATTCATTGCTTCTTCCAATAAGTCAGGAGTTACTTTTTGATATCCTTGTATATATTTTTTCACAAAGTCGCAAATCTGAAGATATTTAAAATATTGATTGTTTTTCAATTTAAATTTTAATTGTAGTTGTTGGAATGATAGTAGGTTTCCTGTTTCGTACATATCCCTGATCCTTCTAATTCCGAGACTTTCCCATTGGTTATATGTCTTATCAATAAGAGATGGTTTAAATAAAGGGTTATTCGCAATTGGCATTAACAGTGATAGATTTCTTAATTTTAAAGATAATTTTATTTGTTTCCAAATTCTTATTGTACCATATATAATTGGGTTCTTCTTATATATTGTGTTATTCAGTTTTTTGGGGGAAAAGAGGATCGTTCCTATATTACAAGGATGACAATCCTCCTTCTCCATTTTTATCCATTCTGTCTTGTGTAGAACTATCCAACCAATAAATCATATTCTTAATATGCACTGCCCAGTAATAATACATAAAATTCGGAAGTGAAAGTCCCCCGACCTCTTTTGGTTTACATAAGTGTTTTTTTGTGATTCTATGTGATTTATAGTCCCAAATATAATTTGTAATGTTAGAGTCTAATTTTTTAAAAAAATATTTTGGTATATATACCGGTATAGACTGAAATAGGTATAGTAATTGTGGTAGGAAGATCATTTTTATTGCATTTATTCTACCTAATAATGATAAGGGAAGTGTTTTCCAAAATTTAATCTGTGTATTAAGTTTATTTAATAAAGGTATGAAATTAGCATTGAATAATGCTTTATATTTTCTAGCTGAAGATCAAAAGATGACGAAACATAGAACCATAAAAACATAGAAAATAGGTGCAGGAGTAGGCCATTCGGCCCTTCGAGCCAGCATCGCCATTCAATATGATCATGTCTCATCATCCAAACTTACAAAATTCTTAAGGGGTTGGACAGGCTAGATGCAGGAAGATTGTTCCCGATGTTGGGGAAGTCCAGGACAAGGGGTCACAGCTTAAGGATAAGGGGGAAATCCTTTAAAACCGAGATGAGAAGAACTTTTTTCACACACAGAGTGGTGAATCTCTGGAACTCTCTGCCACAGAGGGTAGTTGAGGCCAGTTCATTGGCTATATTTAAGAGGGAGTTAGATGTGACCCTTGTGGCTAAGGGGATCAGGGGGTATGGAGAGAAGGCAGGTACGGGATACTGAGTTGGATGATCAGCCATGATCATATTGAATGGCGGTGCAGGCTCGAAGGGCCAAATGGCCTACTTCTGCACCTAATTTCTATGTTGCTATGTTTCTAAAATCACTATCTCTTTCCTGATTTCTCCCCAAATCCCTTCATTCCCTAAGACCTATCTAAGGATGTGTCCATGGAGCTAATAATCAGTGGGATGGCACAGGGGTGGAGTTGCTGCTTTACAGCCCCATAGACCCGCGATCGATCCCGACTACGGGTGCAGTCTGTACGGAATTTGTGCGTTCTCCTCGTGACCTGCGTGGGTTTTCTCTGGGTGCTCCGGTTTCTTGCCACACTCCAAAGACGCACAGGTTTGTAGCTTATTTGGCTTGGTATAATCGTAAATTGTCCCCAGTGTGTGTAGGTTAACGATCGCTGGTCTGGGCGGACTCGGTGGGCCGAAGGGCCTGTTTCCGTTGTGTAACTCTAAACTACTGTAAGGGATGTTGAGATACAATGAACTACAGATGCTGGAATCTTGGGCGAAGAAGGGAACTGACCTGAAACATCACCCATCCTTGTCCTCCGGGGATGCTGCCTGACCTGCTGAGTTACTCCAGCACTTGTCTGCAAACAAGCATCTGTAGTTCTTCGTTTCTATGAAGTGCAAGCATTTCGTTGTCTCTGTACTGTACACTGACAATGACAATTAAAATTGAATCTGAATCTGAATCTGAATCTGAAGTGCTGGAGTAACTCAGTGGATCAGGCAGCATCTGTGGATGGAATTGACAGGTGACGTTTCGAGTCAGGACCCTTCATCAGGATGATCATAGTTGAGGGGGGAGAGCTGGTGAAGTGGTGGGGGTCAGGACAAAGCCTGGCTCATGATTAGTGGGCTTAATTGGCAGATGGGTGGGGTGAGTGACAAAAGCTAGTGATGGATAGGACAGGTTTAGAGGGATACGGGCCAAAAGCAGGCAGGTGGCTCGTATTTAATAGGAACCCGAGGGGTAAATTTTTCACGCAAAGATTGGTGGGTTTATGGAACGAGCTGCCGGAGGAGGTAGTTGAGGCTGGTACCTTCGCGATGTTTAAGAAACATTTAGACAGGCGCATGGACGAGGACATGTTTAATGGGATATGGGCCAAGCACAGGCAGGTGGAAGTAGTGTGGATGGAACACGTTGGCCGGTGTGGGCAAGTTGGGCCGAAGGCCCTGTTGCCATGCTGTATGACTCGATGACTCTATCAAAAGGAGAGGGGTTGGAACAGCTTTTCACTGAGAAGAAACTGCAGCATATACCCATTGGACTGAGTGACCCACATCCATCCTCCCAGTTTAATATAATGAGACTTGATTTCAATGCAGTGCGGGGAAGGGGAAAGACAGAACTTACAATTTCATGCTTGGAAAGTAAAAGGAAAAGAGGTGGACTCTGAATAGGGGGAATGATTTGTAATATATCCCTGGTGAAAATGCTATGACAGGGGTAATGAGGAAGTTAATAAGGGTTATGTTTTTTTATTAAAAGTTCATGGGAGGTGGACACTGTTTGTAAAGCAGCTAATAGTCAACTATATTAGTGGGTCAGGAGTTTAATGTCAGATAACTAGATTTAAGCAATGCTTAGTAAAGTAAGAGCAGCACGGTGCCGCAGCTGGTAGAGCTGCTGCCTCACAGCACTAGAGACCCAGGTTCAATGCTGACCTCGAGCAGGCACGCAAATCACTATCAAAACATGGAGGGGAACGGGGGACAGGGGGGACTCAGTTTATTGGCGGCCACGCGCGCATGCACACACTAACACTCACACACACTCACACTCACATGTACACACACACACACGCACACACTCACATGTCACACACACACACTCACTCACACACACTCACACACACACACTCACACTCACACACACTCACACACACACACACACTCACACTCACACACACACACACTCACATGCACACACACACACACACACACACACACACACACACACACACACACACACACACACACACACACACACACACACACTCACACTCACACACTCACACACACTCACACACACACACACACTCACACACACACACACACACACACACACACACACACACACTCACACACACACACACACACACACACTCACACACACACACTCACACACACACACACACACACACACACACACACACACACACACTCACACACACTCACACACACACACACACACACACACTCACACACACACACACACACACACACACACACACACACACACACACACACTCACACACACACACACACACACACACACACACACACACACTCACACGCACACACACACACACACACACACACACACACACACACACACACACACACACACACACTCACACTCACACACACACACACACACACACACACACACACACACACACTCACACTCGGCTTCAGCCGTGGGCTCTATGGACGGTAATTAATGACGGGTGCCAGCAGTCGCCGAAAAAAATAACGTGGGACTAGTGTGACTGGGTTGGCGTGAACTTGATGGGCTGAAGGGTCTGTTTACTTTAGTAACATGCTGTTAGTTTAGTTTAGTTTGTTATTATTGTCACATGAACCGAGGTGCGGTGCTTAGCTGCGTGTTATCCAGCCAATTAAACGATATAAATGGTTACAGTCCGATTAAAGGAAGTTCAATGGTCACAAATGAGGTAGATGGGAGGAGGTCAGGACTGCAATCTAGCAGGTTACAGCACGGTTCAGTTGCCTGATAACAGGTGGGAAGAAACTGTCCCTGAATCTGGAATTTTCAAACTTTTGTAACTCTTGCCTGATGGGAGAGGGGAGAAGTGGGAATGACCAGGATGAGACTGGTCGTTGGTTATGCGGTTCATTTACCCGATCTATTCCTCTTCTACGCCCCTGTAATATTGACACAGCGGTGGAGTTGCTGACTTACAGCGTTTACAGTGCCAGAGACCAGGGTTCGATCCCGACAGGGTGCTGCCTGTACTGAATTCTGCACGTTTCCCCGCGACCTTTCTCCGAGATCTTCCTCACAAACTCCAAAGACGTACAGTGTTTGGAGGTTGATTGGCTTGGTATAAATATAAACTGTCCCTAGTGTGTGTTAGCATAGTGTTCATTTGCGGGGTTTGCTGGTCGGTGCGGACTCAGTGGGCCGAAGGGCCTGTTTCCGTGCTGTATCTTTTAAAAAAAAAAACACCACTCACCCTCCTGCACTCCAAGGAATAAAGTCCTAGCCTGCTCAACCTCTCCCTACAGCTCAGGCCCTCGAATCCTGGCAACATCCTTGTAAATCTTCTCTGCACCCTTTCCAACATCTGTCCCATAATTTGGTGACCAAAACTGAGCACAATAGACTAACCTTTCATTTCAAGGGACAAGTTGGGGAAGCCAATAATTTCTTGCTGTGCAACACATCCTATGAATCAGGAATATCTCCTTCTCACCTTCCTCACAGCCAACAATGGACCATTGTGGGCTCCACCATTCCTTGATCATCGTTGATGGCTTTGATTTGTCCTTTTGCATACCTTTCATCATTTGTTCTATGTTCCTTTTCATATCTCTCTCGTTTCCCTCTCCTCTGGCTCTCAGTCTGAAGAAAGGCCTCGACCCGAAACGTCGCCCATTCCTTTTCTCCAGAGATGCTGCCTGACCCGCAGAGTTACTCCAGCCTCTTTGTGTCTATCTTCGATGTAAGCCAGCATCTGCAGTTCCTTCCCACACGAGTAAAAATGGGTAATATGCGTTGGGAAGAGTATAAATTCACAAGGCCGTTATCAGGTATTTTTAAACGCGGGGAGCAAGATAGTGGAATTTTTAAGATTTAATAGAATTTTTGGAATTATTTTCTGAGTCCTGAGAATAAATGGGGAAAAAGGTTATTTATCTTCACTCACTTTGGGGTGAGTTTAAGGAACAACTTGATAATCAAAGGTCTATCATCCATGAAATGAGATATTTTATAATCTCTTCAGAGGTGTTTAAGAATCTAAGTGGAATGTAGAAAATGTACCCAAAGCCGCTCATTAGATGCAACAAGCCAGCAAATAGTTTAGTTTAGTTTAGTTTATGGTCCGACGTACAATGAAAAGCTTTTTTATTGCCTGCTATCCAGTCAACATAAAATCCAGTCAACCTCCAGTCATGGCCTGCGATCCTTGCAACATGATAACAAACAAGCCATTCATAGTGTACAGATACAGGATAAAGGGAATAATGTTCATTGTCTGAAGAAGGGTCTCGACCCGAAACGTCACCAATTCCTTTTGCTCCATAGATGCTGTGTCACCAGCTGAGTTTCCCCAGCATTTTTGTCGACGTTTAATGTTTACTAGGCCAAGTGCAGACCCGTTGGGTCTGCTCCCCCAACGCAGCCATTCCCTACCCGTAGCCCCCACGGGAGACGTGGTCCTCTGAAGATTCGAGAACTCAGCAGTGCGGCTGTTTTTAAACGGCGGGGTGGGGGGGGGGAGAAGGGATTTTATTAAAAATGTGTACATAAAGATGACAAAATTTAATGAGGAGTGGATACTTGGAATGAAAAGTGAAATCTCTACCAAAATGGAAAAAATCTGGGCGTTTGTGGGCGTAGCAACGAATCAAAGGCTGGCAACCACAAGTCAGGCAGAACAAAAAACACACACACACAGTTTTAATATTATATAGATTGCTAGATAAAGTCTAGTAAAGTCCAAAGATAGTTCAAAGGTCTACCAATGAGATAGATGGGAGATCAGGACTGTTCTCTAGTAGGAGAGAAGATGGGTCAGTTGCCTGATAACAGAAGGGAAGAAACTATCCCTGATTCCGGAAGGATAAGACACAGGTATAGGGTTGTTAACAGTAATTTAGTAGCGGTTCCTTCTGAAGGTGATCAAAGGTTATGGGGAAAATGCAGGAGAATGGGGTTGAGAGGGACAGTGGAGGAACGGTATAGTTGCTGCTTTCCAGTGCCAGGGTCCCGGGTTCAACCCTGACTACGGACGCTGCCAGGTTCTTCCTGTGACTGCGTGGGTTTTCTCCGGGTGCTCCAGTTTCCAGAAACGTTTCAATGAGGTCCCCCCTCATTCTTCTGAACCCCAGCCCAGGCTGAACCAACAGGCCCAGGACCGCCAAACTCTCATCCGTCGAGAAGGAATGGCGGAGTAGACTCAAAGGGCCGAATGGCCTAATTCTGCTCCTATGACTTATGAACCTACTGCCTCTGCCACCACCGCTAGCAGCACGTTCCAGGCAAGGGGATTAGTATGCGATATAACTAGCCTCCACACTCATTAAGGTTTTTGATTTTTCATTGCAGTACACTGTAGAATCAATCAAGTCTGGTCAGATAATAAACCTCACAGCATAACGGCACTTCTAATGAAGTTGAACCAAATCGTTTTAGTTTGAGTAGTTTAAAGGCACACCGACTCCGCGCCGACCAGCGATCCCTGCACATTAACACTATCCTACACACACTAGGGACAAATTACACATGCACCAAGCCAATTAACCTACCAACCTGTACGTCTTTGGAGTGTGGGAGGAAACTGAAGATCGCGGAGAAAACCCACGCAATCACGGGGAGAACGTAGAAACTCCGTACAGACAAGCACCAGTAGTCGGGATCGAACCTGGGTCTCCGGCGCTGCTGGCGCTGTGTCTACTACCGCTGCGCCACCGTGACCGCCCTAAAGATACAAGGAGCAATATTTGTACCTTGACATTACAATATTTTAATTTGAATAAATATATATCTGAGATAAAATCGCATAATAATAAGGTGAAAAAAATCTGAATAGGCGCCCAGCTTATAAAAACAATGTCCTTGTAATTAGGAACAAATTAATTTAAATTGTAGCATGGTATTAGAATGTCATCTCATATTAGATTATGCTAATATCATAGCTTTCATAACCAAGCCTATTGCTGTGAATTCCAGATTTGGAAGCACATTACTATGAATTCCTGATTTGTTTCATTTCATTTTTATCATTTCCAATCATGTCATTATCTGTCTCTGCTCAACCATGTTGAGCTAAAGAATGGGCAAACAGATCACCTATAGACTGCTCACCATTGTTACAAGAGGCAAGAGGGAGCCAAGGATTACTGGTCTTAATGAGCACAGGCCTGTCCGCACTGACCTCTGTAGTCATGAAGACCCTTGAAAGACTTGTGCTGGCCCATCTGAAAAATATCGCAAACCCCCTGCTGGACCCCCTGCCGTTTGCATACCGGGCCAAAAGATCAGTGGATGATGCAGTCATCCGCACTTCATCCTCCAGCACCTAGACCGCAAGGGGACTTATGCAAGGATTATGTTTGTGGATTTTAGCTCTGCATTCAACACCATTGTGCCAGAACTATTACACTCCAAACTCTCCCAGTTGACTGTGCCTGAACCCTTCTGTCAGGGGATCATCAACTTCCTGACAGACAGGAAGCAGCATGTGAGGCTGGGAAAGCTCATTTCAGACCCGTTGACCCTTAGCATAGGAGCACCGCAAGGCTGCGTACTATCCCCTCTCCTCTACTCTCTCTACACCAACGATGCACCTCCACAGATTCCTCTGTCAAGCTTTTCTGGTTTGCGGACGACACAACCCTCATTGGACTGATCCAGGGTGGGAAGGAATCTGCCTAGATAGGAAGTGACACAGCTCCGCCTCCCCTCCCACACTCACCATCAACAACATCACGGTCACATCTGTAAATTAAAGTTCCTTGGAACTATCATCTATAGGGATCTTAAATGGGAGGCCACCATCAACTTCACAGTCAAAAAGGCCCAACAGAGGATGTACTTCCTGCGGCAGCTGAGGAAACACAATCTGCCACAGGCAATGATGGTCCAATTCTACACGGCCATCATAGTCTGTCCTCACCTTCTCCATCATGGTCTGGTTTGGCTCAGCCACCAAGAACGACATCCGGAGGCTGCAGCGAATCGTCCGATCAGCCGAGAAGGTTGTTCGCTGCAACCTTCCCCCCATCGATGAACTGTACACTGCAAGGGCTAGGAAGCGAGTGGGTAAGATCATCTCTGACCCCTCTCACCCTGGCCACAAACTCTTTGAATCACTTCCCTCTGGAAGGTGACACAGCCAGTACTTTCCACGAGCAGTAGCTCTACTCAACAGCCAAAAAAATAAACAAAAAAACAAAAAGTCTGTAGCCTCCTCTTGCTCTGGTATTTTATTTAATTCTTCACATATTTAAATTATAATGTTTTATTTTTAATTGCCTACTGTATGTCATGTTGTTACTTGCGAGCAAAGCACCAAGGTAAATTCCCAGTATGTATACGTATTTGGCTAAGAAAATTCATTCAATTCAATTCAATTGGCAGATAACGGTCCAGTGATATTTCCCTCTCTACTTTTCGATGTTCTTTCTAGGGGCCTGGGCGGCATGGTGGCGCAACGGTAGAGGTGTTGCCTTACAGCGACAGAGACCCACCCTCACTATGGGTGCTGACTGTACGGAGTTTGTACATTATCCCTGTGACAGCATGGGTTTTCTCTGGGTGCTCCGGTTTCCTCCCACATCCCATAGACAATAGACAATAGGTGCAGGGGTAGGCACACTGGTGGTGTGGGACTTTAGTCTTCTGAACATCCTGCCCAGGTCAGTAAAAGCATAAAGAAGTCAGGCCCAGACGGTGGGGAACCTTGATGATAAATTCCGCCTTCTCGAGGCAGCGCTTCTTGTCGATGCTCTCGATGGTGGGGAGGTCTATGACCACGATGGTATGCGCCGAGTCCACCATCTCAGCGGTCACGGGGAGACCGTACAAACTCCATGCAGACGGCACCCGGAGTCAGGTTCGAACCCGGGTCTCAGGTGCTGTAAGGCAGCAACTCTACCGCTGCGCCACTATGCAGTTTAGTTTAGTTTAGTTCAGAGATACAGCGCGGAAACAGGCCCCTTGGCACACCGAGTCTGCGCCGAACAGCGATTCCTGCACACTACACTACCCTACACGCACTCGGGAAAATTTATATTTAAAGGAAGCCAATCAACTTACGAACCTGTACCTCTTTGGAGTGCGGGAGGAAACCGAAGATCTCGGAGAAAACCCACGCGATCACGGGGAGAACGTACAAAACTCCGTGCGGACAGCACCCGTAGTCGGGATTCAACCCGGGTCTGTAAGGCAGCAACTCTACCGCTGCACCACCGTGCTGCTGCAGTTGCATCAATAGCTTCAGTAGCCAGAGTGCTTTATTCTGCACATACGGCAGGGTTTCGAGTGGCATCGCTGTCATTTGTGGTTCCTTTCCAATCTTGCACGGTGATATGTGTTGCAACCTTCTCTCACACATCATTCGGGGACAAGAGCACATTTCAAGGTTCGGTTTGGACTTTACCGCCCAGGCAGGTTGTTTCCTCCTGTGGACTCAATCCTGCATCAAAAACCACAAGGCATCGCTCATCGAAGAAAATAGCAGACGCAATTTACCCAGGGACTGGGATTTCCTCATCAATTAGATGACAGGAACAGAGAGAGCAGCTGGCGTGGAAGAATTAATTAACAGCCAAGACTAGAATCAGCTGAGTAGCCCTGGAAAGGACACAGCTTGTACACTCTGGAATTTGGGATAGAAACATAGAAATATAGAAACATAGAAAATAAGTGCAGGAGGAGGCCATTCGGCCCTTTGAGCCAGCACCGCCATTCATTGTGATCATGGCTGATCGTCCCCCATCAAAAACCCGTGCCTGCCTTCTCCCCATATCCCCTTGATTCCACTAGCCCCAAGAGCTCTATCTAACTCTCTCTTAAATCCATCCAGTGAGTTGGCCTCCACTGCCCTCTGTGGCAGGGAATTCCATAAATTCACAACTCTGGGTGAAAATGTTTTTTCTCACCTCAGTCTTAAATGACCTCCTCTTTATCCTAAGACTGTGGCCCCTGGTTCTGAACTCACCCAACGTTGGGAACATTTTTCCTGCATCTAGCTTGTCCATTCCTTTTATAATTTTATATATTTCTATAAGATCCCCCTCATCCTTCTAAACTCCAGTGAATACAAGCCTAGTCTTTTCAATCTTTCCTCATATGACAGTCCCGCCATCCCAGGGATCAATCTCGTGAACCTACGCTGCACTGCCTCAATCACAAGGATGTCCTTCCTCAAATTAGGAGACCAAAACTGTACACAATACTCCAGATGTGGTCTCACCAGAGCCCTGTACAACTGCAGAAGAACCTCTTTACTCCTATACTGAGATCCTCTTGTTATGAGGGGATCTTATTGAAATATATGATTATTAAGCGATTGGACATGCTGGAGGCAGAAAACATGTTCCCGATGTTTGGGGGAGTCCTGAAACAGGGACAACAGTTTAAGAATAAAGAATAAGAATCAGGGGCGACCGAGCCTTTGCGGTTGCAGCACCTAGATTGTAGAACAGCATCCATCTTCTCATCAGAACTGCCCCCTCAATCGACGCTTTTAAGTGGAGACTTAAAACTTATTTCTTCTCACAAGCGTTTGCTGAGGGCCTCTGAAGGAGCGCTGTATGTATGTATTTATGTATGTATTGTTAGATCTATGTATCACTGTATATAGCACGTCAGTACCTCAACTGATGTAAAGCACTTTGGTCAACGAGAGTTGTTATTAAATGTGCTATAGAAATAAAATTGACTTGACTTGACTTGAAGAATAAGGGGTAGGCCATTTAGAACGGAGATGAGGAAAACTTGTTCACACAGTGGGTTGTGAATCTGTGGAATTCGCTGCCTCAGAAAACAGTGGAAGCCAATTCTCTGGATGCGTTCAAGAGAGAGTTAGATTGAGCTCTTAAAGATAGCGGAGTCATAGGCTATGGAGAGAAGGCAGGAACGGGGTACTGATTGTAGATAATCAGCCATGATCACAGTGAATGGCTCAAAGGGCTGAATGGCCAACACCTGCACTTCTGTCTATTGTCTATTGAAACTCTTGACCGTAGGATTGAAATAAAGCATATTGCACTTTTTCCTCCTTTCAGGCGAGGCAGAGGTTCACTTGCATCTCCTCCAAACTCGTTTACTGTATCTGCTGTTCCAGGTGTGGACTCCCATATATCGAGACCAAGTGCAGTCTCGGCGATCGATATGTTGAACACCTCCGCTTAGTCCGCCTAGGGTTGCCGACCGATGGGGCCACGGGCGAGGCGCTGCTGCTGCTGCTGCTGCTGCACTCCATGGGCTGCACTACGTCGGGACGGGTGAGGCGGGGCTTGCGCCGGCGCTCCGACCCGACAGTCCCCTCGACCCAAGTAGTAGCAGTCAAATATGGGACAAGGGCGGTCCTGTATGGGACAAACCAATTTAGCCCAATATACGGGATGTCCAGGCTAATACGGGACGGTTAGCAACCCTATCTGGCTGAAAAAAAATGAACCTGGTGTCAGCTGTGATCTTAATATTAAAAAGAAAACACTGGGAATAGATATGTTCGCCGACTTACATTGAGGGTTACCCCCGCGCATCCAAGCTAAAAGACTCACAGTTCATTCATCCTCCTGGACTCACTGGGTAAATTATTTCCCCTGCACCATCAGAGTACAGTGAATACATCTTTTGAACACTGTTAAACCTCTTCCTGCAATCTTCCCATATTCTCTTTGGCAAGTGGGATTGTAATCGGGCTTTCGGCAATTGCAGCATTATGTGTCAAAGGTGATGGCACATCTGAAAGTCTCTTGTAAAGGGGGACCGTGAAAGACATGAAACACTTGACTGATAGCCCAGGAGGGAGAAGTTTGGTTGTTTAACAATTCACTAAGTGCCGGGTTTGCTCACAGTCAATAGCACATCTCTCACCCACTTCTCACCATCAAGGCAGCAAGTAGTCGGCTCTCTCAGAATAGCCTCTCGCTCGTACAATATAGGATTTGCCGACAACCCTCAACCTCCTGTGCTCCAAGGAATAAAGTCCTGTAGCTCAGGCCCTCAAGCCTATTCACAGCGTATAAATCTGTTGGAGTCGAGATTTAAAAGAGTGGAGCAAATCTAAAGCGTGATTGCAGATACACTTCTGTGACAAGCACACCAAGAGTCGCCTGGGTTGGGTACCGTCTTGATAGGTTCATAGGTTATAGGAGCAGAATAAGGCCATTCAGCCCATCGAGTCCACTCCACCATTCAATCATGGCTGATCTATCTTTCCCTCTCAACCTCATTCTCCTGCCTTCTCCCCATAACCTCTGACCACCTTATTATTTGAGAATTTGTCATTCTTCACCTTAAAACTATCCAATGACTTGGTCTTGTTTAAGAAAGAACTGCAGATGCTGTAAAAATAGAAATGCTGAAGAAACTCAGAGGGAGAGGCAGCATCTATGGAGCGAAGGAAATGACGAAGTTTCGGGTCGAGATCCTTCTTTCAGTCTGAAGAAGGGTCTCGACCCGAAACGTCACCTATTCCTTCGCTCCATAGATTCTGCCTCGCCCGCTGAGTTTCTCCAGCATTTTAGTCTACCTCCAATGACTTGGTCTTGGTCTCTATGGCAGCTGTTTGTGGCAGGGCCTTGATTCCTGGCAACATCCTCGTAAATCTTCTCTGCACCCTTTCCAGCTTGACAATATCTTTCCTGTAACATGGTGACCAAAATCGAACACAATACTCTAGATGTGGCCTCACCCATGTCTAGTACAACTTTAACATGACCTCCTAACTTCAGATTCAGATTCAGATTCAACTTTAATTGTCATTGTCAGTATACAGTGCAGAGACAACGAAATGCATTTAGCATCTCCCTGGAAGAGTGACATAGCATATGATTTGAATAAATATTTACATTAGCATATATACAGACATAGTGTTTTTCCTGTGGGAGGAGTGTCCGGGGGGGGGTGGGGGGGGGGTGATTGGCAGTCACCGAGGTACGTTGTTGAGTAGAGTGGAGTAGAGTAGTTCTATATGCATACGCCGATGCACTTGCTTAAAAACCGCGGCACGGTGGCGCATTGGTAGAGTTGCTGCCTTATGCCCCTGTCCCACTTAGGAAACCTGAACAGAAACCTCTGGAGACTTTGCGCCCCACCCAAGGTTTCCGTGCGGTTCCCGGAGGTTGCAGGTGGTTGCCGGAGGTTGCAGGTAGTGGAAGCAGGTAGGGTAACTGACAAAAACCCCCGGGAACCTCTGGGAACCACACAGAAACCTTGGGTGGGGCACAAAGTCTCAAGAGGTTTCCATTCAGGTTTCCTAAGTGGGACAGGGGCATTACAGCGCCAGAGACCCGGGTTCAATCCTGACTAAGGATCTGTTCGTAGGCTGTACGTTCTCCCAGTCACCCGCGTGGGCTTTTCACCGAGATCTTCGGTTAATTGCCACACTCCAAAGACATACAGGTTTGGAGGTTAATTGTCTTGGTTTAAATGTGGAAAAAGTTATCCCTAGTGTGTGTAGGGTGGTGGTAACGTGCGGGGATCAATGGTGGGGTGCGGACCCGGTGTGCGGATGGGCCTGTTTCCGTGCTGTATCTCAAAAAACTAAAAACCACATCAGTGTGAAGGAACCAGGTTAGATTACGGGTGATATGGATGCTGAGGAACCTAAAGCTGCCAGCCATCTCTACAACAGCTCTGTTTAAGTCAAAAGTCAAATCTTTACGTCTTGCTGAAGACTTGTTAGGACATAGTTATAGTTGATGGAAATGTGGAGCTAATAAGAATAATGTGAGATTAGTGTAATTAGGTGGTTGATGAACTTGGTGAGCTGTCGTATCTGTACTGTATCTCTCCAGATTCTCCCAATGGCATCTCCCCAACAACTTTCCCACTTCTACAGATGCGCCGCAGAAGGCATTTTATCGGGATGCATCACAGCTTGGTTTGGGAACAGCTCCATCCCATCCAGGACCTCAAGAAATTGCAGAGAATTGTGGACGGGCCCCAGTCCATCACAGTCACCCAAACCAACCTCCCTTCCATTGAATCCATCTACACTTCATGCAGCCTCGGCAAAGCCAGCAGCATAATCAAGGAAGAGTCTAATTCCGTTCATTCCCTCTTCTCCCCTCTCCCATCGGGCAAGAGGTACAGAAGTGTGAAAACGCACACCTCCAGATTCAGGGACAGTTTCTTCCCAGCTGTTATCAGGCAACTGAATAACCCTATCAACAACTAGAGAGCAGTCCTGAGCAACCATCTACCTCATTGGAGACCCTCGGACTATCTTTAATCGGACTTTGCTGGACTTTATCTTGCACCAAACGTCATTCCCTTTACCGTGTATCTGAACACTGTAGATGAAATTTCGCTGAACACCCGCTAGAATTTAGGAGATTGAGGGAGGATCTTATAGAAACTTACAAAATTCTTAAGGGGTTGGACAGGCTAGATGCAGGAAGATTGTTCCCGATGTTGGGGAAGTCCAGAACAAGGGTCACAGTTTAAGGATAAGGGGGAAATCTTTTAGGACCGAGATGAGGAAAACATTTTTCACACAGAGAGGGGTGAATCTGTGGAACTCTCTGCCACAGAAGGTAGTTGAGGCCAGTTCATTGGCTATATTTAGGAGGGAGTTAGATGTGGCCCTTGTGGCTAAAGGGATCAGGGGGTATGGAGAGAAGGCAGGTACAGGATACTGAGTTGGATGATCAGCCATGATCATATTGAATGGCGGTGCAGGCTCGAAGGGCCGAATAGCCTACTCCTGCACCTATTTTCTATGTCTATCTCTATGTCTATGGCTTTATTATAATCTTATATGGTCTTTCCGCTGACTGGATAGCACGATACAAAGAGTTGTCACTGTACCTCGGAACACATGACAATAAAGAAATCCAAACAAAAAGGGGTGGGGTGTGGCCTGACCCTAACCTTGTGGCTCAATAATACATCTGCTAGTAGCTGATGTGTGCAATGAGAAGCTTACAAGCCATCACCCCTCCCCCACCTTGGTCTCAGTCTGATCACGCTCATTGTTCCTGAATACTCACATCATCACACGGGTTAAACCAGCTGTAACGGGTTTTGTAATAAGAACATGAAGTCAAATAAAGTTAAAATGCAAAGTACGACATGTTTAGCCTCATGGCTCCCATCCCCCTTCGCATCAGAACTGCCCTCTCCATCGACTCCTTTATCAAGACTAAAAACTTATCTATACTCCCAAGCCTTTCCTGACGTCCACTGAGCGAGGGCTATATGTCTATATGTATAGAAACATAGAAATTAGGTGTAGGAGTAGGCCATTCGGCCCTTCGAGCCTGCACCGCCATTCAATATGATCATGGCTGATCATCCAACTCAGTATCCCGTACCTGCCTTCTCTCCATACCCTCTGATCCCCTTAGCCACAAGGGCCACATCTAACTCCCTCTTAAATATAGCCAATGAACTGGCCTCGACTACCCTCTGCAGCAGAGAGTTCCAGAGATTCACCACTCTCTGTGTGAAAAAAGTTCTTCTCATCTCGGTTTTAAAGGATTTCCTCCTTATCCTTAAGCTGTGACCCCTTGTCCTGGACTTCCCCAACATCGGGAACAATCTTCCTGCATCTAGCCTGTCCAACCCCTTATGTAGTTTGTTTGTTTATACTATTCTTATAACAAATATAAAGCACTTGGGCCAACGAGAGTTGTTTTTTAAATGTGCTATATAAATAAATATGACTTGACAACAACGTTTCAAGCACCATCTGGGCTTTGAGCTTTGATTAATACATCAAACTATTGACCGCCATTTTAGAGTGTTCTGGAGCAACATGAGGCTAGGAGCACTTTAAAGATCAATTGCAGTAAAGTAATTCATTCTATTAGAACAATCGTTAAGGGAGCCCACATGAAGTTGCCTCCAGCTACCTCTCCGCACACCTTCGCTGGCAGTTTGATCGTTCTCCAGCACGGATGAAATTCAACAATGCGTCGAAACAATGGGTGATGTTTTAGTATCCAGGTGTTCCCCAATTCCGGGAAAAAAGGTTTCCGTAAAACCATCCCTCCATCCGAGACGCCACACAGGCTCTTCAATAATTTTCCAGTCCTAGACCCCCCCCCCCATCACCTCATCTTTACCATGGATGTCCAGTCTCTACACACCTCCATTCTCTGTCAGGCCCTTTTGCTTCTTTCATGGCATAAGAACTAAGATGGCGCTGACGATGGCTGCCACGGCGTACTGCTCCTTGCTGTTTTGTCTGCGTTTGTTCATTTGTATCGTCTATGAAAATCTCACAAAGATCACTTTCAGGAGAGAGGAACTCATTAAACTTCAGTCATTCGGTTGCTCCACACAATGTTCCAGATTGCTCTCACTGGCTGGATCATTTGGACATACTCGTCGGCCGGGCTGTGGTTATGTCCGAGGCCGTGAGGCAGAGGAGGACCCGGGGTACGCGCTCTGGTGCACTCGCCCGACTCCGGCGGCGAGGATTACGCACACTGCTCCCGAGTATGTTCCTTGCAAATCTACGTTCTCTCAACAACGTTCAGTGGACGAACTGCAACTCCTGCACCAGACAAAACAAACACTTCCCTCGATCCGCTGCCCTGTGTTTCACCGATACCTGGCTGTGTGAGTCGACCCCGGACAACTGGTTGGCTTTCAACTACACAGAGTGGACCACGAAGCGGAGGCAGCGGTGAAGTCAAGAGGGGGTGGAATATACACTCAGTCAAATTCTTTTGTATACGTCTATACATACTTAGCTAAAAAAATTATTCTGATTCTGATGAACGGAGACCCTATCAATTTCCCTCTACGTTCCCTCTCCTCCACACGTCCTTGACCTCAACAAATAGTCCCACCTGTCCGCGTTTGATCCGCTTCCCTCCAAACCTGTTCTATCCATGCACCTGTCTAAACATTTCTTAAACATTGGGATAGTCCCTGCCTCAACTACCTCCTCCGGCAGCTCATTCCATACATCCACAATCCTATTAAATCTTTTCCCCTTCACTTTGAACTCATGTCCCCTGGTCCTCGATTCTCCTACTCTGGGCAAGAGACTCTGTGCATCTACCACATGTTGTAAATTTAAACTAAAATTTCCAGAATGCTTCCTGGATTAGAGGGTTTCCACTACAAAGAGGGGTCAGATAAACTTGGATACTTTGTCAGGAACGTTGGATGTTGAGGGGGGACTTGATGGAGGACTATAACATTTTGAGAGGCACTGATGGGGTAGACAGTCAAACTGTTTTCCACCTTGAAGGAGATTACCTGAAATTCGGGAAATTCTGGTTGTCTTCAGGTAATTTTAGGGAAATGAAATAATTTCGGGAAATTTCAGGAAATCCGAACCAACTAAGTGGTCCAAGCCGACCCGGGGGACGATTTGGGGGGAAAACGTATATAGTTACGACAATCCGCGCCTGCGCCGTTGGGGGAGGCCTGTCAGCTGCGTCACAATTGAAAATGGCGGCGGTGACACGGTTGGGATGGAAAATGACGCCGTCTCCTCGCGCGTGCGTAGTGGCCCCGGTATCCGCGAGTGCCCAGTTGGGGCGGAAGTCGCACACGCGCAGTTGGGGAATGTCAGGAAATACCATCAACTTCCAGGAAATTTGGGATTCTATTTAAGGACATTTTTTCTTGAGGTGTGGAAGCACTGCAGTCAGAACCCATTTTTCCAGGATGGAAATGTCCAACATCCAACAAATGTCCAACTGCAATCACGGTGGCGCAGCGATGGAGTTGCTGCCTCACTGCGAATACAGCTCCGGAGACCCGGGTTCGATCCCAACTACCGGGCGCCGTCTGTACGGAGCTTGTACGTTCTCCCCGTGACCCGCGTGGGTTTTTTCCGAGATCTTCGGTTTCCTCCCACACTCCGAAGACGTGCAGGTTTGTAGGTTAATAGGCTTGGTATAAATGTGAAAATCATCCCTAGTGGGTGTAGGATGGTGTTAATGTGCGGGGGTCGCTGGTCGGCGCGGACCCGGTGGGCCGAAGGTCCTGTTCCTGCGCTGTATCTCGAAACTAAAACTAAAATTAGAGGGCATAACTATGAAGTGAGAGGGGGAGAGTTAAATGGAGATGTGAGCTGGCTGTGTTTTTTACACAGATTGTGGTGGAGACCTGGAACTAATTGCTAGGGGGGGTGGTGGCGGCAGTTAAAATTGTGGTGTATAAGTGGCTATTAGAGAGGCATGTGGAAGTGCTGGGAACAGAGGGAGATGGATCATGCACAGGCAGATGAGATCAGTTTAACTAGGCATCATGTTTGGCGCATACATTGTGGGTTCTTGTGCTGTACTCTTCCATGTTCTATCTATGTTTAGTTTGCTTTAGAGATACAGCGTGGGAACAGACCCTTCGATGCACCGAGTCCGCACCGACCAGTGATCCCCCTGTACTAGCACTATCCCACACACTAGGGACCACTTATCATTCTTACCGAAACCAATTAACCTGCTCGCTGAAGTTTAGAAGAATGAGGGGGGACCTCAATGAAACATACAGAATAGTAAAAGGCTTGGATAGAGTGGATGTAGTGAGGATGTTTCCACTAAGTGGGAGAGTCTAGGACTGGAGGTCACAGCCTCAGAATTAATGGATATTGTTTTAGGAAGGAGATGAAGAGAAATGTCTTTAGTCAGAGAGTGGTGAATCTGTGGAATACTTTGCATGGAAGGCTGTGGAGGTCAAATCAGTAAATATTTTTAAGGCATAGATAGATAAATTCTTGGGGTGGAAGATTGCAACCTTCACGTGGTCCACCCTGTTTCGACTAATGCAATTAACTCGACGTGCACAAACGGAAGATCAAATAGAACAAGATGTCCTACAACTTTAGGCTGTGCACACCACACAAAAGAAGAAGAAGATAGATTCTTAATTAGTGCAGGTGTCAGAGGTTGTGAGGAGAAGGCAGGAGAATGGGGTGTGGGGGGAGAGATAGATCAGCCGTGATCGAATGGCGGAGTAGACTTAGAAACATAGAAACATAGAAAATAGGTGCAGGAGTAGGCCATTAGGCCCTTCGAGCCTGCACTGCCATTCAATATGATCATGGCAGATCATCCAACTCAGTATCCCGTACCTGCCTTCTCTCCGTACCCTCTGATCCCCTTAGCCACAAGGGCCACATCTAACTCCCTCTTAAATATAGCCAATGAACTGGCCTCGACTACCCTCTGTGGCAGAGAGTTCCAGAGATTCACCACTCTCTGTGTGAAAAATGTCTCAGTTTTAAAAGATTTCCCCCTTTTCGTTAAGCTGTGATCCCTTGTCCTGGACTTCCCCAACATCGGGAGCAATCTTCCTGCATCTAGCCTGTCCAACCCCTTAAGAATTTTGTAAGTTTCTATAAGATCCCCTCTCAATCTCCTAAATTCTAGAGAGTATAAACCAAGTCTATCCAGTCTTTCTTCATAAGACAGTCCTGACATCCCAGGAATCAGTCTGGTGAACCTTCTCTGCACTCCCTCTATGGCAATAATGTCCTTCCTCAGATTTGGAGACCAAAACTGTACGCAATATGATCATGGCTGATCATCCAACTCAGTATCCTGTTCCTGCCTTCTCTCCATACCCCCTGATCCCTTTAGCCACAAGGGCCACATCTAACCCCCTCTTAAATATACTTGATGGGCCGAATGGCCTAGTCCTACTTCTTTCACCTATGACCTTATGATCTTGGGCCTACAACCTTCCGAGCCAGAGACAAGCGCGAGAGAGAAACCTGAGAAGAATTGCATCGTGAATTTGAATGACAGAAAACTAATTTCCGCAAGGCCATTCGATAGAATAAGAAGCCTGGTTGGAGGGGATCTTAGGAAATGTGAAAGTTTCGCATTACACAGAAACTGTTGCTAGACTGTAATACAAAAATGCCTTTAGAGGTGTGGGGAGGTAGGTAACCTCATTAATATATATTGATTTTTTAAAAAATATGTCTGTGTCCTAGTAGTTGGTTCAATCAGATTCTACTATAGTGTGCAAAGAACATTATCTCATAACCTTTGGCTCTTTGTCACTCCAAAAGCATTAATTTCCAATGTGGCATTTTAATCTTGCAGAGTCCATTTTTATCCTTTACCCGTGATGGCTAGCTGAGATTTTCTATCTCTCTCTTTCTCTCTCCTTTCCCCCTCTTTTTCTCATTCACTCTCTCTCTATCTCCGCTCTCTCTCTCTCTCTCCCTTTCCCTCACTCTCTCTCACTATCCCTTCTCTCTCTCTCTCCCTTTTTCTCTCTTGTTCTCACTTTCTCTTCCCCTCTCTCTCTCTTTCTCTCTGTCTCTCTCTTTCCCTCCCTCCCCCGCTCTCTCCCTCTCTCTCTCTCTCCCTCTTCTTTTCCCATTCCAAGGACTTTATGCAACAATTGCATATTATAGTGCATCAAAAGTCCGTAAAGGTTCAAAGGTCACAATATATCAATCAGTCATTATAGTACAACGGTGCAGTCTGCATCTACAATGCTCTCGACCCCCCGTGGCGGCCAGCATTGACGGAAGGTCCCCAGAGTCCCCGCGGACACCGCGTGTTCCCTCTCCAGGGACACGTGAGCACGGACACAGGCCCGGAAGAGGGACACGCAGCCGACTTTCACCATGACCATCGACCGCCCGTTGCCTGGACCATCTTGACCAGGCCGAGGAGCAAACCGACTGGGAGATCCCATCTTCCCGATCAGCCCTCCCCGCTCCCTGTCCTGTGCCCACACACTGGGATCGTGGGACTAAAATGCAAACAAAACTTGAGGAACAACCTCTTGAGATATTGGTACAGGGCCAGTAACCTCTCACAGTCCATGTTACGCGTGGAACACGGTCTCTTCCTCGCCGGTGAAAATACAGGCGGCCGGCCGGCGAGCCCGTGAACGGACTCAAAAGTTTATTACACGCCACCGCTCTGTGCAACACTCTCCACCCCAGGTCCCCAATGTAAAGGGGGTGATTCCTTTGTAGAGAGGCCTCCACTGGGGACCGCCCCCGCCGTTAGGCGGTAACATGTACCGCCATGGCGTGTCCGGGCGGATGACAAAGGCGAGCAGGTGTAGGAGCATCCGGTCTCTCCGCATCACGGAACGGCAGGCTGGGCATCTCGGAAATGCGACTCGTGTTGCGAGGAGCCTGGGCTCGATGGGCAATTCCGGCGGAGCGGGGTTAATCTCTCCGAGAATCACTCCGAGCACACGCCTCTCCTCGACACCCACCGTGACAGGGTGAGGAGCACCCCCCCCCCCCCCCCCCGCGCAGCTACAACACCGCCTCCCCCTGAGGAGCAACGCGCTGACTGAAGACAACAAAATTCCTCACGCTGAACACATCGTACACATCGCGGTAGAAGCTAGGCAAGCCGCGTGTGGCGGGTCGACTGATGCCCGCCAACGGGAGCTGCTAAACCCCCTTAAGGCAACGGCCCCGGTGGAATAAATACGTGGCCAGAGCGTGCCATCTGGGGGGGGGGGAGCTCTGCGTACACATTCCCTCCACAGAGTCCTGAGAGCCACCACTTGGGTACGCACGCATAAAAAGGACTGGCCGCCCTCCTCCAACCCTCCCAGTGCTTCCTATCTCCCCTAAAGAAACCCACCGGCCTCTACTGTATCGTGGTTGCAAAGATAGAGGGCGGGACAAGAGTGGCCAGCTGGTACCACAACATGGAGGCCACCAGCTGGTTTATGACCAGCACTCTACCCTGGAACGAAAGAACTCTAAGCCGGCTTGACCAGCGCCCCAGCCGGGCAACGACTTACGTCTCCAGTTTGCCGGCCAAGCATCCTCAGTGGGACTCAGGTAGACCCCCAGGTGTCTGTCTGTCTGTCCATATAACCATATAACCATATAACAATTACAGCATGGAAACAGGCCATCTCGGCCCTAGAAGTCCGTGCCGAACACTTATTTTCCCCTAGTCCCATCTACCTGCACTCAGACCATAACCCTCCAGTCCTTTCCCGTCCATATACCTATCCAATTTATTTTTTAAATGATAAAATCGAACCTGCCTCCACCACTTCCACTGGAAGCTCATTCCACACAGCCACCACTCTCTGAGTAAAGAAGTTCCCCCTCATGTTACCCCTAAACTTCTGTCCCTTAATTCTCAAGTCATGTCCTCTTGTTTGAATCTTCCCTACTCTCAATGGGAAAAGCTTGTCTGTCTGTCTGTCTGTCTGTCTGTCTGTCTGTCTGTCTGTCTGTCTGTCTGTCTGTCTGTCTGTCTGTCTGTCTGTCTGTCGCTCTCTCTCTGTCTCTGTCTCTGTCTCTCTGTCTCTCTCTCTCTCTCTCTCTGACGTTGCCATTGTTTTGAGGAGTATAGATGGACTTGGCTCTCGCCCAGATGAATTTTCCCGGGTGCAGGAACTGAGTTTGTTGTGGGCGATGTATGTAAAGTCAGTTCTCTCGTTGGCTTGTAGTCAGACATAAGCCGTTGCTCGGGCAACCCATTGATATGGTCGACAGTCTGATTTACTCTTAAGGATTACCTCAAGCTTCACTTTAATATATCAAGGCAAAAATAACACAAAGGAAGGAATGAAAATCCTAATGACTTCAGTTGCGTCACAAATATTTTCCAAAGTGCGTAGAATAAATTCTTCGCTCGCAACAAACTCAGAAGCGGGATGATCATCATCGCTCTTGTTATAGGTCAGTTGCCAGTAGCACCCGGCGATGGAGATGACAGTGGCTGGCCCATCGCAGGTACTCAGCTCCTTCTCCTGCCGCACAGCAGAAGCATCCGCATCACCGGGCTGGAGACAATAGACAATGGGTGTAGGAGTAGGCCATTCAGCCCTTCGAGCCAGACTGGAAGTATCCCGAGCTAATTCTGCCACCACCGCCATCTATTGCGGCAAGCGATGGCTCCCACTGATGGTCGCCGGAAGCTTGCGCCCTTTTCAGGACGGACAATGACAGTGAGGTCAACGTTTGAAACATGGAACATGGTACATGAAAAAAGAAGAAGAAGCTCCCTCTCCCTCTCCCTCTCCCTCTCCCTCTCCCTCTCACCTTTACAGGTGACATTGGGTTCTATTTTAAACAAAAATAATCTATTCACCTATTTACAATACTATGTACAATACTAAACTATTCAAAACAAAACCCACCACCACAATACAAGCAAAACAAATATACTAAATAAACTATGATACAACAATTTCCCCATCCTTATTGAGGATGCATTCCACCCCCCGCGGTGCCCAGCGGTCCCGCAAATCCCCCAGGGTGCCCGTGGACAGTGTGTAGTTCCCTCTCTAGTACCACCCGGGCGGGCATGTGTGTAACCCCGGACAAGGGGCAGGCAGCTGACTGGCAGAGCCCTCTTCCGCCTGGTGCCGTGACTCGCGGATGGCCAGCTTGGCCAGGCCCAGGAGTAACCCAACCAGGAAATCTTCGTCCCGACCCACTTGAGCGGAAAGAAATCGCCCGCGAGGCGCCGCAGATTCGCACTGGGAACGTACCCGGCAGCTGGCACGATAGAACAGGCGGCCTGCCGAGATCAAGGGCGCACCCGGTGGGTTCCTATCCATGCTGAAACCATTCTATAACTAGTTCGGTTTCGTTTAATTTAGTTCAGAGATACAGCGCGGAAACAGGCCCTCCGTGCCGACCAGTCATCCCCGCACACTAACACTACCCTACACACACAAGGGGCAGTTTTACCAGTGGCAGTTAAGCTAAAAACCTGTACGTCTTTGCAGTGTGGGGGGAGAAAACCTCACACGGTCACAGGGAGAACGTGCAAACTCCACAAAGACAGCACCCGTCGTCAGGATCGAGCCGGGGTCTCTGGCGCATAGAGGCAGCAGCTCTATAGCTGCACCACCATGCCGTCTCTAGCCTTTGATAACATTTGCAGACTGGTTGGTTAGCAAGGAGCAGGTACGTTTCCACAGCTTGCAATTTTAAATTGAGTGTTTTTAGCAAGCTTTGAGGAAGAGCTCATCTTCCCTGCTTCACCCCAGATTTATGAGTGCATGATTTAATATTATATATCCTTAAAATAAGCTGAATGGCCAATCTCTGTGTAGTGATCAGCGTATTCATCTAGGAACTGTGTCATTTCACCTAGATCCCAAAGAACAGCCATAGATCTGTGTACCTCAAGACAAGGCGAGAGGGGGAAGATTTAAGTTTTAGTTTAGAGATACAGCGCGGAAACAGGCCTTTCGGCCCATCGAGCCTGCCCGCGCCGACCAGCGATTCCCCGCACTCTAACAGTATCCTACACACACTGGGGACTACTTACAATTTTACCAGAAGCCAATTAACCCAACAAACCTGTACATGTGGGAGTGTGGGAGGAAACCGGAGATCCCGGAGAAAACCCACGCAGATCACGGGGAGAACGTACAAACTCCGTACAGACAGCACCCGTAGTCAGGATCGAACCCGGGTCTTTGGTGCTGTGAGGCAGCAACTATACCGCCGCGCCACCGTGCCGCATCGAGGGGAAACTACCTCACATAGAGGGTGGTGGGAGTATGGAACAAGCTGCCAGAGGACGTAGTTGAGGCAGGCACTAGGTCAACGTTTAAGAAGGTACAGGGATAGGACAAGTTTAGAGGGATATGTGCCAAACACAGGCAGGTGGGACTAGTATAGATGGTCGTCATGGGCAAGTTGGGCCAAAAAGCCTGTTTCCACCCCATATGACTGTGACTAAGACTCTAAATATGGCAAAGTGGCATTAGTGTGGATGTGTAATCGATGGATGGCATGGACATGATGGGCCAAAGGGCCTTTTTCTGTGCTATCCGACTCTATAACTCGATCTGCCTCTATGTCTGGTTGAGGTCAGGGGTCCCTCCAGGCATCTTTTATATTTAACTCTGAAGCCTACGTTAAGCCTCAAAATTGTCTCGGATGGAATTATGGCGCAAAGCCAGAAACCCGGGGTCGATCATGATTTGATTTGATCTGATTTGAGAATTAAGGGACAGGAGTTTAGGGGAAACATGAGGGGGAACTTCTTTACTCAGAGAGTGGTAGCTGTGTGGAATGAGCTTCCAGTGGAAGTGGTGGAGGCAGGTTCGATTTTATCATTTAAAAATAAATTGGATAGGTATATGGACGTGAAAGGAATGGAGGGTTATGGTCTGAGTGCAGGTAGATGGGACTAGGGGAGAATAAGTGTTCGGCACGGACTAGAAGGGCGGAGATGACCTGTTTCCGTGCTGTAATTGTTATATGGTTATGTTATATGGATCTTGGCCATGGGTGCTGTCTGTATGGAGTTTGCACGTTCTCCCTGTGACCTGCGTGGGTTTTCTCAGAGAGCTTTGGTTTCCTCCCACACTCCAAAGACGCACAGGTTTCTAGGTTAATTGGCTTGGTATAAAATGTAAAATTATCCCCAGTAGGTGCAGGATAGAGTTAATGTGCGGGGATGGCTGGGCAGTGTGGACTCGGTGGGCCGAAGGGCCTGTTTCCATGCTGTATCTCTAAACTAAACTAAACTAAAGCACTTTCCAAAGGGTTGCTGGATAGTTCAGTGCCAATAAAACGAAAGTCATCTAATCATGAAGCAATTCCATGCGTGAATCATTCATTTTTGAGGTGGTGATTGATTCATTGTGAGATCTGCATTTCACTGTTAGCGCTTTCTTCACCCTCTCCTTTGTGATTGCCTGGTTAGAATAAAGATAACAATGAGATGCATTACACTGCTATAGGTTTGGGGGCTGTGAAAGACCATGCTTCAAAAGATGGAGGCAACATTAGGAGCTACAGATGCGGCATGATGGCGCAGCGAGTGGGCTGCTGCCTCTCAGCGCCAGAGACCCTGGTTCGATCCCGACCACGGGTGCTTGTCTGTATGGAGTTTCTACGTTCTGCCACTGACCTGCGTGGGTTTTCTCCAAGATCTGCGGTTTCCTCCCACACTCCAAAGACGTACAGGTTTGCAGGTTAATTGGCTTGGTATGAATGTAAAATTGTCCCGAGTGTGTGTAGGGCAGTGTTAGTGTGGGTGGATCGCTGGACGCCGCAGACTCGATGGGCCGAAGGGCCTGTTATAGGCAATAGACTCTAGACAATTGGTGCAGGAGTAGGCCATTCGGCCCTTCGAGCCAGCACCACAATTCAATGTGATCATGGCTGATCATCCACAATCAGTATCCCGTTCCTGCCTTCTCCCCATATCCCCTGACTCCGCTATTTTTAAGAGCCTAATTCTCTCTTGAAAGTATCCAGGGAACTGGCCTTCACCGCCCTCTGAGGCAGAGAATTCCACAGACTCACCACTCTCTGTGTGGAAAAGTGTTTCCTCATCTCCGTTCTAAATGCCTTACCCCTTATTCTTAAACTGTGGCCCCTGGTTCTGGACTCCCCCAACATCGGGAACATTTTTCCTGCCTCTTGTGTGTCCAAACCCTTAATAATCTTATATGTTTCAGTAAGATCCCCTCTCATCCATCTAAATTCGAGAGTATACAAGCCCAGCCGCTCCATTCTCTCAGCATATGACGGTCTGGCCATCCCGGGAATTAACCTTGTAAACCTACGCTGCACTGCCTCAATAGCAAGAATGTCCTTCCTCAAACTCGGAGACCAAAACTGCACACAATACTCCAGGTGTGGTCTCGCTAGGGCAGTGTACAACTACAGAAGGACCTCTTTGCTCCTATACTCTTCTTGTTATGATGGCCAACATGCCATTCGCTTTCATCACTGTCTGATTACTTTCATTTAGCATGTTTCCACACTGTATCTCTAAACTAAATTAAATTAAACTAACATATAAAAGTTTAGTTTAGTTTAGTTTAGTTCTTTAGAGATACAGTATGTGCCCACCAGCAAGCCCACGTACACTAACACTAATCTACGCACTAGGGACAAATAATAGTTTTTACCGAAGCCAAATTAACTTACAAACCTGAATGTCTTCGGAGGAAACCGGAGCACCTGGGGAAAAACCACGTGGTCACGGGGAGAATGTACAAACTCCAGACAGACAGCACCCGCAGTCAGGATCGAACATGGGAGGCTGGCGCTGTAAGGCAGTTGCTCTACTGATGCGCTACCATGCCGCTCTTCCTGCAGAGAGAATAAGAACACTCTCAAGAACGTTGGCGAGCCCTCCTTCATTATCCACGATCGCAATGTTTTGAGCCTTTGAAATAATCCTGTAAATGTCTTTACAGCTTATTAAGTGGTTATCTTAGATAATAGGATTTGTAAACTCCAATCATTTCTTCACACGGTGAAGAAAAGACACCAAAGCCATTAGTTTTGGATGGAGTTAATGTGCGACATGCTTGCAGTGAAAATTAAAATCTGCTCAGAATGGGAATTTGTACAAAACAAAACTGCAGAATGTCAAATTGTCAAGTCACAATATCAGAGGTTGAGTTCTGGACAAAGTCATAGATCGGGTAGATGCAGAGTGTCTCTTGCCTTGAGTAGGGGTATCGAGGACCAGAGGACGGAGGCTCAAGGTGAGGGGCGAATGATTTATTAGGTATTTGAGTGGTAACTTTTTCACACAAAGTGTGGTGGGTGCATGGAACAAGCTGCCAGAGGAGGTAGTTGAGGCCTGGACTATTCCAAAGTTTCAGAAGCCATTAGACAGGTACATGGATAGGACAGGTTTGAAGGGATATTGACCAAGCGCAGGCAGGTGGGACTAGTGTAGTTGGGGCATGTTGGCCGGTGTGGGCAAGTTGGGCCAAAGGGCCGGTTTCCATGCTGCATCACTCTATAACACTATGACTCTATGACTATTAAGTTTGACAGTAGAATAGAAAGCCAGCTGGCTTGCTGGTGATTATTGAAGAGGCAGTTTAGGCTCACAACACCAATGTTCAAAAGATCATACATGATAGGAGTAGCATTAGGCCATTCGGCCCATCAATTCAACTCCGCCATTCAATCATGGTTGATCTATCTCTCCCTTCTTACCCCATTCTCCTGCCTTCTCCCCCTTAACCTCTGACACCGATACTAATCAAGAATCTATCTATCTCTGCCTTAAATATATCCACTGACTTGGCAAAGAATTCCACAGATTCACTACCCTCTGTCAGGTCTCGGGTTTGATCTAGTTTCTGGTTCTTATTGTTTTTTAGTATTAGAGTGTGCATTCTTGTTTTATTTTGGTGTTTCACATTTCCTCTTGTTTCAGGTCCCATTTCCTATCAGGTCGTTTACCCTCATGTGATTATTGGCCCCGCCCTGATGTGTTTCACCTGTGTCTCGTTATCCCCTGCTAGTCTGTATTTAAGCTCTTGGTGTTTTAGTGCTCATTGCCAGTTCGTTGTGTATGATACTTGATTGTACTGTTGCCTCTGTTTTGCTTACCCATGTACTGACTTGGACCGATTAAACTTTGAAGACTGATCTGCCCTGTGTCTGAGCCTGCATTTGTGTCCTCCTCCTTGTTCAGTTCTGATATTACGAACTGGCCAACAATGGACGCAGCGGGCTCTGATCCTTTTCGTGCAGCGCTCCAGAAGCAAGAGGAGCTCATCTCGCATTATGAGGGTCAACTCACTTCGATCGTCGCCGGGTTCCGGGACCTCGGTGAGCGTCAGCAGGGGTTCCAGGCGGACATCGGTTCACAGGTGAACACTTTAAGTTCTCGGTTTGAGCACCTGGTTACTCGGCTGAATTCTTTGTTTCCTGCTGCGGCTCCTGTGCCTGCCGAGTCTGTTTCCTTGTCTGGGTCTCCAGGAGCTCCGAGTGCCACGGCTGCTGCAGCATCTCCATTCGTCCACCTGGCAAGACCGGAACACTTCTTAGGGGAATCGGAGAAGTGTAGACCTTTTTTGATTCAGTGTGGACTGCATTTTGAACTTCAAGCGGCTTCCTTTCCATCAGAACGCTCAAAGGTAGCCTTTATCATCACGCACCTGTCGGGTAGGGCGGAGGCTTGGGCCACGGCGGAGTGGTCTCGGAATTCTCCTGTTTGCCAGACGTCGGTCCTGTTCATGGAAGCTCTGTCTCGCACGTTTGATCACTCCAATCCTGGCCGAGAGGCTTCACAGAACCTGGTCTCCATGAAACAAGGTAATCGCTCAGTTATGGATTTTGCTATTGACTTTCGAACTGTTGCTGCTAAGAGTGGATGGAATGAGGCTGCTTTGTTGGATGCTTTTCGCAATGGATTGTCTGAAGCTATCAAAGATCAATTGGCTCCACTAACCCTGCCTTCCGACTTCGAGTCTATGATTTCGCTGGCTGTCCAGATTGACGCTAGGCTCAGAGAAAGAGAGCGAGAGAGGAGATCGGCAGCAGTTCGTTCCTCCTCCCAGCCGTGGCGGCAGCGTCGCCCTTCGCCTTCCGGTCGGGCCTTGTTCCCTCTCGGCCAGTCCAGTCAGTCCACAGTTCTACCTGTCTCTTCGGAGGAGCCC
The DNA here is from genome assembly GCF_028641065.1 of Leucoraja erinaceus. Taxonomy (NCBI): domain Eukaryota; kingdom Metazoa; phylum Chordata; class Chondrichthyes; order Rajiformes; family Rajidae; genus Leucoraja; species Leucoraja erinaceus. Next base: position 75,312,351 of record NC_073383.1, on the reverse strand, counting down.
ATGCAGGTGGGACGAGCCAAACTCAGCCCGGAGGAACGGCAGCGCCGCCTAAGGGAGGGGAGGTGTTTTTACTGTGGTAAACTGGGACATTTGTTGAACAGCTGTTCAGTAAAAGAAGGCTCACCAATGAAAGAGAGGACATTGGTGAGTTGTACCACTCCTATGAGCCATTCCTCTCGTCAATTGTCGACGGTACAATTGTTGGTGCATTCCCAGTGGCACTCCCTGCAGGTTTTGGTTGATTCTGGGGCAGATGATAACTTCATGGACATTCGCTTGGCTGATGAATTGGAACTGGAACGTGAACAGCTTCAAAGTCCTCTGGAGGCTAGTGCACTGGATGGGCGCCTACTGTACAGGGTAACTCACCGAACTCAACCTGTTCAACTCATCATGGCAGGTAATCACCTTGAGACCATCAGTTTTCATCTCCTCGACTGTCCTCTTCATCCTCTGGTTTTGGGGCTCCCTTGGCTGTCTTACCATAATCCTCATATGAACTGGGGTACCGGGGAAGTAATTTCTTGGGGGAATAACTGTAAACTCATCTATCTGCATGATTCTTCTCCTGAGTCTATGAAGGATCCATCAAGGAGCAGTTTGCTGGGATCTTCCAGGTCCACCCTCCAGCAGCCTCCCCGTTCAAGGGAGGAGGATTTTCCTGATATCTCCAAGGTTCCCTCATGTTATTTAGACCTTAAGGAGGTGTTCAACAAGGCCAAGGCCACATCTCTTCCGCCGCATAGACCGTACGATTGCTGCATCGACCTTCTGCCTGGTGCAGCGCCTCCTAAGGGTCATCTCTACTCCTTGTCTTCACCTGAGCGGCTCTCCATGGAAAAATACATTGACGACGCCCTCGCTGCTGGGATCATCAGACCTTCCTCTTCACCTGCAGGAGCTGGATTCTTCTTTGTGGATAAGAAGGATGGTACACTTCGGCCCTGCATTGACTACAGAGGACTCAATGACATTACTGTTAAAAACAGATACCCTCTTCCTCTTATCTCCTCTGCATTTGAAGTGTTAAAAGACGCTAAGATATTCACCAAGTTAGATCTTAGAAATGCTTATCATCTGGTGAGGATAAGGGAGGGGGATGAATGGAAAACTGCGTTTAACACACCCAGTGGTCATTATGAATATCTGGTCATGCCGTTTGGTCTTACTAATGCTCCAGCAGTGTTTCAAGGAATGGTTAATGATGTATTACGGGACATGCTGAACAGTTTTGTGTTTGTGTACCTTGATGACATTTTGATCTTTTCTCCAGACGAGACTTCCCATGTGCAGCATGTACACCAGGTGCTGGAACGTTTGCTTCTGAATGATTTGTTTGTGAAAGCTGAGAAATGCGAATTTCATGTTAACACGGTTCAATTCCTTGGTTATATTGTATCACCTGCTGGTATCCAGATGGACCCGAGCAAGGTCAGCGCTGTGGCCACCTGGCCTACACCCTCCAGTCGTAAGCGACTTCAGGGGTTCCTTGGGTTTGCTAATTTTTATAGGAAGTTTATCCGGAACTTTAGTGTCACTGCTGCACCACTCCATGCTCTTACCTCGCCCCACGTGCCTTTCTCTTGGTCCCCTCAAGCAGAAGCTGCTTTTATGAAACTCAAGAGGAGCTTCTCCTCAGCCCCCATCCTGGTTCACCCTGACCCATCACTCCAGTTCGTGGTTGAGGTGGACGCCTCGGGTGTGGGCATCGGGGCTGTACTCTCCCAGAAATCCTCCACAGATGGTCGATTACATCCCTGCGCTTTCCTCTCAAAGAAACTTTCACCTGCTGAGAGAAATTACGATGTGGGTAACCGTGAACTGTTAGCGGTTAAAACAGCCTTGGAGGAATGGAGACACTGGTTGGAGGGCACAGAGCAGCCGTTTCTAGTTTGGACAGACCACAAGAACCTGGAATACATCAAGTCAGCCAAACGCCTCAACTCGCGCCAAGCTAGGTGGGCTCTCTTCTTTAATCGATTTGATTTTGTACTGTCTTACCGCCCTGGTGCCAAGAATGGCAAACCTGACGCTCTCTCCAGACAGTTTGATCCTGACCCGTCCCCTAAGGTTTCAACTCCCATTCTGCCGGCTTCCTGTTTTGTTGGGGCAGTTACTTGGGAGATTGAGAAGAGAGTTTCCGAGGCAACTGCTGGGGTTCAGTCACCGCTAGGGTGTCCTTCTAATCGTTTGTTTGTTCCCGAGTCTCTTCGTTCACAGGTGATTCACTGGGCTCATACGTCTCGGATCTCCTGTGGCCAAACAAAGGTTTTGGTGGCCTTCCATGGAGAGGGGGATTAAGGAGTACGTCGCCGCCTGCGGTATTTGTGCTCGGAACAAGACTTCACGTCAGGCCGCCTTTGGCCTCCTGAATCCGCTGCCTGTTCCCCTCACGCCCCTGGTCAGACATCTCCATGGACTTTGTTACGGGCTTGCCCTCTTCTGAAGGTAACACCTCAGTCATGACTGTGGTGGACAGATTTTCTAAAATGGTTCATTTCATTCCGTTGCACAAGCTTCCCTCCGCCAAGAAAACGGCAGAGGTCATGCTGTCTCATGTGTTTCGTCTTCATGGATTTCCCAGAGACATTGTGTCTGACCGGGGGCCTCAGTTCGTGTCCAGGTTTTGGAAGGAGTTTTGTTCTCTGTTGGACGCCACGGTCAGCCTTACATCTGGTTATCACCCGGAATCCAATGGACAGACTGAACGACTTAACCAGGAACTGGAGACAGGACTACGGTGCTTGGTGGCACAGAACCCTTCAACTTGGAGCAAACACCTTATTTGGGTGGAGTATGCACACAACACACTTCCTTGCTCCTCCTCTGGTCTCTCTCCATTCCAGTGTGCCTATGGTTATCAACCGCCATTGTTCCCTGCTGTGGAGAAGGAGTCCAGTGTGCCCTCCGCTCAGGCTCTCATCCGTCGCTGTCGCAAGGTTTGGAATGGGGCTCGTCAGATGCTGTTGCGCAGTTCTGCGCGTTACAAGAGGATGGCTGATCGTGGAAGAACGCCGGCTCCGGTATACTCGCCTGGCCAAAAGGTGTGGCTCTCCACTCGAGACTTACCTCTGAGGGTGGAATCTCGGAAGCTGGCTCCTCGTTTTATTGGTCCTTTCCCCATATCGAAGGTCATCAATCCTGTGGCGGTTCGTCTCAAACTCCCCCGTGCCATGAGGGTCCACCCTACTTTCCATGTCTCCCGACTAAAGCCATTTAAGGAAAGTCCTCTGGTCCCTGCCGCTATACCCCCTCCGCCCCCCCCCGGTTCCTTGATGGGGGTCCGGTGTTTACGGTCAGCCGGTTGCTGGGTATGCGCCGGCGTGGTCGTGGTTGTCAGTATCTCGTGGACTGGGAGGGTTATGGACCTGAGGAGCGGTCTTGGGTGCCGGCTCGCAACATATGCGACCCGGAACTTATCAGGGAATATCGGCGCCAACATCCTGAAGATCCTGGGCCGTCGGGAGCCGGCCGTGGAGGGGGGGGTACTGTCAGGTCTCGGGTTTGATCTAGTTTCTGGTTCTTATTGTTTTTTAGTATTAGAGTGTGCATTCTTGTTTTATTTTGGTGTTTCACATTTCCTCTTGTTTCAGGTCCCATTTCCTATCAGGTCGTTTACCCTCATGTGATTATTGGCCCCGCCCTGATGTGTTTCACCTGTGTCTCGTTATCCCCTGCTAGTCTGTATTTAAGCCTTTGGTGTTTTAGTGCTCATTGCCAGTTCGTCGTGTATGATACTTGATTGTACTGTTGCCTCTGTTTTGCTTACCCATGTACTGACTTGGACCGATTAAACTTTGAAGACTGATCTGCCCTGTGTCTGAGCCTGCATTTGTGTCCTCCTCCTTGTTCAGTTCTGATACCCTCTGACTAAAGAGATTCCTCCTCAACTCCTTCCTGAATTGGATGATCAGCCATGATCATATTAAATGACGGTGCAGGCTCGAATGGCCAAATGGCCTACCCCTACACCTATTTTCTATGTTTCTAAAAAAACATAGAAAATAGGTGCAGGAGTAGGCCATTCGGCCCTTGCACCACCATTCAATATGATCATGGCTGATCATCCAACTCAGTGTCCCGTACCTGCCTTCTCTCCATCCCCCCGATCCCTTAAGCCACAAGGGCCACATCTAACTCCCTCTTAAATATAGCCAATGAACTGGCCTCAACTACCTCTGTGGCAGAGAATTCTAGAGATTCACCACTCTCCGAGTGAAAAATGTTTTTCTCATCTCAGTCCTAAAAGATTTCCCCTTTATCCTTAAACTGTGACCCCTTGATCTGGACTTCCCCAACATCGGGAACAATCTTCCTGCATCTAGTCTGTCCAAACCTTTAAGAATTTTGTAAGATTCTATAAGACCACCCCTCAGTCTTCTAAATTCTAGCGAGTACAAGCCGAGTCTATCCAGTCTTTCTTCATATGAAAGTCCTGCCATCCCAGGAATCAGTCTGGTGAACCTTCTCTGTACTCCCTCTACGGCAAGAATGTCCTTCCTCAGATTAGGTGACCAAAACTGTACGCAATAGGCCAAAACTGTACGCAAAACTGTTTCTAAAAGACAATCCTGAGGCTACGACCTCTAGTCCTAGATGCTCCCACCAGTGGAAACGCTACTAGTGTTATTCCTAGTACCCAGTAAATCATCCCTTTTGAAATGAGTACGCAGTTGCCTTTTGCATGTGTTGTTAGAATGAAACTGCAGCACATTTTCAGATGGTGTGTGTCTGTCCTTGCAATTCCTCCGTGAGAAAATTGTCTCCCAATTTTCACTATAATTTGCTGTCACAATCAATCACTTGTCAGGGCAAACAATTTCTCCCTACTTGTTAAATCGAAGTCCCTCATCATTTTGAACGCAGAGCTTCATTCCAGCTGGGAGAACAAAGAAAAGTAATATAAGCCAGAAGAAGATAGATACAAAATGATGGAGTAACTCAGCGGGACAGGCGGCATCTCTGGAAAGGAGGAATGGGTGACGTTTTGGGTCGAGACCCTTCTTCAGATGCTGCCTGTCCCACTGAGTGACTCCAGCATTTCATGTCTATCTTCTGTTTAAGCCAGCATCTGCAGTTCCTTTCTACACACAAGCTAGAAGAAATTTATCAAGCTCTGAATCCATAAGCTAGGGTACTGTCCGATTCACTTCTACCCCATTGTGGAAATCGGACTTTATTTAATTCAATTTATTTTAGTTCCGAAGTGCAGAGCTGAAATAGGCCCATCGGCTCACTGAGTCAGCACCGACCAGCGATCCCCGCACATTAACACTATCATACACACACCAAGGACAAGTTTACATTCACACCAAGCTAATTAACCTACAACCATGTACTCCTTTGAGATGTGGGAGAAAACCAATGATCACGGAGAAAATCCACGCAGGTCACGGGGAGAACGTACAAACTCCGTACAGACAAGCACCCGTAGTCGGGATTGAACCTGGGTCTCTGGCACTGTAAGGCAGCAAATCTACCGTGTGATGCGCTACAATGCTGAGAACTATATCCTGCAGTCTATATCTCCTCTTTTGTTCTAGCTATTGTACTTGCATTTGAATTTATTGCATACTAGACTAAGTGGGACCCATTGGGTCCCATGTTCACACGGGAGGGCTGGTCCCCCAATGCAATATTCCACCTCTCCACCAATTCCAATATTGGTGGCCAGTGGGGGGGGCTTTCTGGAGCGCTAGTATGGATGTTGTGGGCTGAAGGGAGTGGTTTTCAGAGCACTAATATGAACATTGTGGGCCGAATGAATTCTTGGGCTGGCAGCTCAGTCACTCAGGCCTGGTGGGCTGGCAGCTCAGTCACTCAGGGCTGGTGGGCTGGCAACTCAGTCACTCAGGGCTGGTGGGCTGGCAACTCAGTCACTCAGGGCTGGTGGGCTAGCAGCTCAGTCACTCAGGGCTGGTGGGCTGGCAGCTCAGTCACTCAGGGCTGGTGGGCTCAGCAGCTCAGTCACTCAGGCCTGGTAGGCTTGCAGCTCAGTCACTCAAGCCTGGTGGGCTGGCAGCTCAGTCACTCAGGGCTGGTAGGCTGGCAGATCAGTTACTCAGTGCTGGTGGGCAGGCAGTTTAGTCACAGCTATTCATTGAAATTCTATTTCAAGCAGAGTGCAGGCCACCACATTCAATTTCATAGCATTTCAAGCAGAGTGCAGGCCACCAAATTGCCAACCAACTCATTTCATTGTCATTAAGGGCTAACAAATTATTTATTGCAAGTACTTTGCAGACTCACAGTTCAGTTGATTCACAGCTTAGAATGAAAGTTGTGGACTCTCTCTCACAATCTTCCAGAGTGACTGACTCATGTCCAGGCATCTGGTGTTTTATAGTACTGCCCCACCCCCCTGAAGTGACGTTACCTTCATCGTGGTGATTGGCAGGCGAGAGGACCAATCAGCTGATCACAAGATTTTTAACACACTCATAACTTTTTTTATTTTTCATCGATCAGAAAAGTCCTCGGGGCTGCCTATTGTAGGATGAATGTGAGTGCGAGGGCCAAAATTCATAGCAATATATGGTTGCATTTTTTCTAAAATCAATATACAGTGCAGACAATTGGTAGCCCCGCCAACAGACTGTTTTTTTGTCTTTTTTTAATTTTAGTATGTTTTAAAATCTGTGTAAATGTTCTCCGGATTGTTTTATGTGGGGGAAGGGGAAATTTATTTTCAGTTTCTAACCTTGCCTACGATTTTTTTCGGGTCGTATCTCCGGTCGCTCTGTGGCCTACCATGGATGGAGCTGGAGTCCTCCTCCGATTGACTTGAGCCCCACCGCGGGCCATGGACCTAACATGGGAATCGATCCTTTGCCTGGGATCGCTGCAACCTGTGGCCTGCGGACTTTACCAGCAAGAGCTTGCAGTCTTGGGAGAGGCTAGTCGGGAGCTCCAGCGACGCAGAGGCTCGACCAGCCCCAACGTTCGTTCGTCTGGCGCGGAGGAGCTGACATCTCTCTGATACAGGAGCTGATCGCCCCAATGCGGAGGGTCCACCGCCGGCTGCAGGAGTCATCATAGGACCCATCAACGTAGGACTCAAGGCCCCCGACTGCGGGAGAGCAAACAGGGTCGAGGTTTGAACTTTTTTTCCGCCTTCCATCACAGTGAGGAATGTGGAGGAGTCACTGTGGTGGATGTTTATGTTATAATGCATTTTGTATGTTCTGTTGCTTTTTCTGTAAGACTGACTTGGCAAATGAAATTCCTCGTATGTTGCAAAACATACTTGGCTAATAAAGTATTATTGTGAATTGTGATTTATGGATGGTATTATCTGATCTAATTGGATTGCACGCAAAACAAAGCTTTTCACTATGATGATAAAGCAAAACACAACTCTAAAGGGTAGAAGAATTTAGGAAGTGTGACAATATTTTTATTCCCAGTTCTCTGACCTGTCTTACTGTTTCTGAATAAAAATAAAAGAGAAGAAGTACAATGTAGCAAAGATCAGTGGGAAGCAAGAGGATTGGGTAATGTTTAAAGAACAACAGAAGAAAACTAAAAGGACAATACGGGGAGAAAAGATGAGGTACGAAGGTAAGCTAGCCACAAATATAAAGCAGGATAGTAAAAGCTTCTTTAGGTATGTGAAGAGGAAAAAATTAGTTAAGGCCAAAGCTGGACCCTTGAAGACCGAAAAAGGTGAATTTATTATGGGGAACAAGGAAATGGCAGATGCGTTGAAACAGGTACTTTGGATCCGTCTTCACTCAGGAGGACACAAACAATCTTCCTGATATACTAGTGGCCAGAGGATCTGGGGTGACGGAGGAACTGAAGGAAATCCACATTAGGAAGGAAATGGTGTTGGGTAGACTGATGGGACTGAAGGCTGATAAATCGCCAGGGCCTGATAGTCTGCATCCCAGGGTACTTGAGGAAGTGGCTCTAGAAATCGTGGATGCATTGGTAATAATTTTCCAATGTTCTATAAACTCAGGATTAGTTCCTGTGGATTGGAGGACTCCTAATGTTATCCCACTTTTTAGGAAAGGCGGGAGAGGAAAAACAGGGAATTATAGACCAGTTAGCCTGACATCGGTGGTGGGGAAGATGCTGGAGTCAATTATAAAAGATGAAATAGCCGCACATTTGGACAGCAGTAATAGGATCGGTACGATTCAGCATGGATTTACGAAGGGGAAATCATGCTTGACTAATCTTCTGGAATTTTTTGAGGATGTATCTAGGAAAATGGACAAGGGAGAGCCAGTAGTGTAGTGTAGTGTACCTGGATTTTCAGAAAGCAGTTGATAAGGTCCCACATAGGAGATTAGTGGGCAAAATTAGGTCACATGGTATTGGGGTAGAGTGCTGCAATCGATAGAAAATTGGTTGGCAGACAGGAAACAAAGTGTAGGGATTAACTGGTCCCTTTCAGAATGGCAGGCAGTAACTAGTGGGGTACCGCAAGGCTCGATGCGGGGACCGCAGCTATTTACAATATATATCAATGATTTAGATGAAGGGATTCAAAGTAACATTAGCAAATTTGCAGATAACACAAAGCTGGGTGGCAGTGTGAACTGTGAGGAGGATGCTATGAGAATGCAGGGTGACCTGGACAGGTTGGGGGAGTGGGCAAATGCATGGCAGATGAAGTTTAATGTGGAGAAATGTGAGGTTATCCACTTTGGTATCAAAAATAGGAAGGCAGATTACTCTCTAAATGGCGTCAAGTTGCGAAAAGGGGAAGTACAACGATATCTGGGGTCCTTGTTCATCAGTCATGATCATATTGAATGGCGGTGCAGGCTCGAAGGGCCGAATGGTCTACTCCTGCACCTATTTTCTATGTTTCTATGTTTCTATGTCTATGAAAGTAAGCATGCGGGTACAGCAGGCAGTGAAGAAAGCGAATGGCATATTAGCCTTTATAACAAGAGGAGTCGAGTATAGGAGCAAAGACGTTCTTCTGCATTTGCACAGGACCCTAGTAAGACCACGTCTGGAGTATTGTGTGCAGTTTTGGTCTCCTAATTTGAGGAAAGACATTCTTAAAATTGAGGGAGTTCAGCGTAGGTTTACAAGGTTAATTCCCGGGATGGTGGGACTGTCATATGCTGAGAGAATGGAGCGACAGGGTTTGTACATTGGAGTTTAGAAGGATGAGAGGAGATCTTATTGAAACATATTAGTTTGTTAAGGGTTTGGACACGCTGGAGGCAGGAAACATGTTCCCAATGTTGGGGGAGTCTAGAACCAGGGGCCACAGTTTAAGAATAAGGGGTAAGCCATTTAGAATGGAGACGAAGAAATACTTTTTCTCACAGAGAGTTGTGAGTCTGTGGAATTCCCTGCCTCAGAGGGCTGTGGAGGCCGGTTCGCTGGATACTTTCATGAGAGAGCTAGATAGGGCTGTTAAAGATAGCAGAGTCAGGGGAGATGGGGACAAGGCAGGAACAGGGTACTGATTGTGGATGATCAGCCATGATCACATTGAATGACGGTGCTGGCTCGAAGGGCCGAATGGCCTACTCCTGCACCTATTGTCTGTTGTCTACATTTTATCTCTGTTTGCTTCGTTGTTAGCTTCTCCCAACTAACAATGATCTATTGTACATAGACCTTGAACCTCATTCCCTTTTGTCCTGTTTTCTCTCCTTACACATCCTTATCTATACACATCCTTATCTATGTACCTTTCTCTATGCAGACATCAGTCTGGTCTCGACTCAAAACATCAGCCATTCCTTCTCTCCAAGATGCTGCCTGTTCCGCTGGAGTTACTCCAGCATTTTTGTGCTATATATTTAGCTTAGTTTATTGTCATGAGTACCAAGGTGTGGTGAAAAGCTTATTTGTTGCATGCTATCCAGTTAGCAGAAAGACTATACATGATTAAAATCGAACTATCCACAGTGTAAAGATACATTACAAAGGGAATAACGTAAATAACATTTGGTGCAAGATAAAGTCCAGTAAAATCAGATTAACGATAGTCCAAGGGTCTCCAATGAGGAAGATAATAGTTCAGTAATTCACACACTTTAGTTTAGTTTAGAGATACAGCGCGGAAGCAGGCCCTTCAGCAGCGGTAGAGTTGCTGCCTTGCAGCGCCAGACACCCGGGTTAGACCCTCCTGACCACGGGTGCTGTCTGTACGGAGTTTGTACATGCTCCCCGTGACCACGTGGGTTTTCTCCGAGTGCTCCGCTTTCCTCCCACGTACAGGTTTGTAGGTTCATTAGCTTTTTGTAAAGTTGTAAATTGCCCCTAGTGTGTGTAGGATAGTGCTTGTGTGCGGGGATCGCTGGTTGGCGCGGACTCAGTGGGCCGAAGGGCCTGTTTCCACGCTGTATGTCTAAACTAGACTAAAGTGTGTGAATCTTAGAGTCATAGAGCAATCTAGCTTGGAGTAAAGTCCTTCAGACCAACTCATCCAAGCTGATTAAGCTGTATAGTTGAGCCAGCCCCACTAACCGCTTCCTACCACATATCCCTCCACGCATTTCCTATCCATTTACTAAGTGCCTTTTAAATTGTGCTATTCAAAAATATAGACGTCCATTCCCTAAGAGCCTTTTAAATATGATAATTGTGCCCTCTCTTGTCATTTCCTCTGGCAACTCATTGATGTCCGCAACACTTTCTGTGAGAAAAATTACCCTTTGGGCTTCTTTTAAGTCTATCCCTTCTCACCTTCGACCTATTAAACCCCCCCCCCCCCCGGTTTGGTTTCCTTATACTGGTGAAAATTCATCTATGCCCCTTATAAACTTCGATAAGGTCACCCCTCAGCCTCCAAAACCCGCACAAAATTGCAGAGAATTGTGGACGCAACCAGACCATCGCACAATGTCTAAGCCCACCAACTCCGTTCTGACCTGCGACCACTCATTCGCACTGGTTCGATGCAATCCCAGTTTCATATCCGACGCACTCGGAGCAATTTACAGAGGGCCAATTCACCTACAAGACCTGCGCGTCTTTGGAACGTGGAAGGACACGGAAAAATTCCACACGGTCACTGGGAGAATGTACAAGCTCAGTACAGGCAGCACCCGTAGTCAGGGTCGAACCCGGCTCACTGGCGCTGTAAGGCAGCTACTCTGGGAAAAATAAATAGGTGACGTTTCAGGTCGAGACCCTTCATCAGACTGAGAGCAACTCTACCCGCTGCACCAAAGATAGACACAAAATGCTGGAGTAATTCAGTGGAACAGGCAGCATCTCTGGATAGAAGGAAAGGTGCCGCAATAATGCAGCAAGCCATCTTTAACTTGAGAAGGTTGACTTACTATTTGGTATTTACACCATTTTTGTTAAGTTATTATCTAAAGTCACCAGTCAATTCATCTACCCTTGTGACTGGAATATGCAGGATCCAATTCTGACTGCCATCTAGTGGACTGGAGGAGACCGGGTGACAACTGTATCTTCTCCCATGTCATGGCCATCACTCATAAGGTCATAAGGTCATCAGGAATAGTAGTAGAATCAGGCCATTCGGCCCAGCAAGTCTACTCCACCATTCAATCATGCCTGATCTATCTCTCCCTTCTAACCCCATTCTCCTGCCTTCTCCCCATAACCTCTGACACCTGTACCTGTGGTCCATCCACCAATTCACCAAGTAAGAGCTACCTCCTGTAAAACTGTGCGCTAATACCCTCAAGAAAGGAGGAGGGGTGACGAAGGGAAATGTAAAGAGATTGCGTCTCATGAAAAAACATACCCATGAAGAACACAGCATGTCTGAACAGCAAAGGAGACGTTGGTCATGAATTATTCCAAAACAACCAGACTTATATGTTACATTAAGACTCGTGCTGCTTTCAAATAGTAATTCAACCTTCTCAAAGGCATGTCTCACATCAAAACATACACTGTGTAGGAAGGAACTGCAGATGCTGGCTTAAACCAAAGGTAGGCACAATATAGTTGAGGATCTCAGTGGTACGGGCAGCATTTGTGGAGAGAAGGAATGGGTGACGTTTCAGGTCGAACCCTTCTACAGACTGGAGTCAGGGGAAAGGGAAACAAGATATAGACGGTGATGTAGAGAGAGAGGACAAATGAATAAAAGATATGCAAAAAAGCAATGATGATAAAGGAAACAGGTCATTGGTCGTTGTTTGCTAGGTGAGAACAAGATGCTGGTCCAACTGGGGCGGGGAAGGGAAAGAGAGGGAGGAAATGCAGGGGTTACTGGAAGTTAGAGAAATTAATATTCATACCACGCGCTGGTAAGCTGCCCAAGCTTGTTCCTCCAAGTTGCTGTTCCTCCAATTTGCGTTTAGCTTCACTCTGACAATGGGGGAGGCCTAGGACAGAAAGATCAGTGTGGGAATGGGAAGGGGAATTAAAGTGTTTAACAACTGGGAGATCAGGTAGGTCAGGCGGACTGAGAGAAGGCATTCAGCGAAACAATAGACAATAGACAATAGATGCAGGAGTAGGCCATTCAATGTGATCCTGGCTGATCATCCCCAATCAGTACCCCGTTCCTGCCTTCTCCCCATATCCCCTGACTCCCCTATCTTGAAGAGCCCTATCTAGCTCTCTCTTGAAAGCATCCAGAGAACCGGCCTCCACCGCCCTCTGAGGCAGAGAATTCCACAGACTCACAACTCTCTGTGTGAAAAAGTGTTTCCTCATCTCCATTTTTAATGGCTTACCCCTTATCCTGGGATGGAAGATTGCAACCTTCACGTGGTCCGCCCTGTTTCGACTAATGCAATCAACCAGGCGTGCACAATCAAATAAGATCAAATAGAACAAGTTGCCCTACAACTTTAGGCTGTGCACGCCATACACAAGAAGCACAAGACCCCTTATTCTTAAACTGTGGCCCCTGGTTCTGGACTCCCCCAACATCGGGAACATATCGCCCACATATCGCCGATGTCTAAACGCCCACATCTTGAACGTGCACTGTCACGGCTTTGCTTCCCACTTGATGTCACAAGACTTAAAAGTGTGACATCCTTTTCCTCTCATGTGTCACCGTTCCACAAAGTCTTCTGCATGTTACTATGAAGTTGAGGCATTTAAAAAAAAAAAAAAATCCTTTTCCATTTACTGGATTGCTACTTAAAAGCTGTCAAACGTCCAACCTCGATGTTCTAGCCGAGAATAGATAAAAGATTCACATATGATCTATTCTCCCCAGAGGCTAATAATTATCAGTTAATTCTGACAAGCCTGAAACACTATAGCACAGGATGTAGAGATCAGTGAACAATAAGTTCTCCTGAATTAGGCTGGCAGTAGGTACATGGGGTTGTCTAATTAGGTGTCTCTGGACACCTCTGTACTTTAGTGTAGCGTTTATATAGAACAACGCAGTTTACAACCCAGCGGTATGAATATAGATTTCTCTAATTTCAAGTTTAGTTTAGATCAGAGATACAGCGCGGAAACAGGCCCTTCGGCCCACCGAGTCCGCACCGACCAGTGATCCCTGCACGTTAACGTTACCCTACGCACACCAAGGACAATTTTTATATTTACACCAAGCCAATTAACCGGCAAACCTGTACGTCTTAAGGGTCTGTCCCACTTAGGTGATTTTTTCTGCGACTGCCAGCAACTGTCACAGTCGTAGCAGGTCGCTGAAAAAGGTCGCCGGTTCCACACTCCTCTCCATTGAGTCTGTCCAAAGCAAGCGCTGTCTGCGGAGGGCGCTCAGCATCGCCAAGGACTTGCTCTCACCCCAACCATGGACTGTTTACCCTCCCACCATCCGGGAGGCGCTACAGGTCTCTCCGTTGCCGAACCAGCAGGTCGAGGAACAGCTTCTTTCCGGCGGCTGTCACTCTACTCAACAACGTACCTCGGTGACTGCCAATCACCACCCCCCCCCCCCCCCCCCCCCGGACACTTATTATTATTTTTTATTCAAATCGTTTGCTATGTCGTTCTTCAAGGGAGATGCTAAATGCATTTTGTTGTCTCTGTACTGTACACTGACAATGACAATTAAAATTGAATCTGATTCTGATCTGAATCTGAATCTGAAAAAGCAGCATCTGGACACCCCCCCTCCCTACGACAATGCCTGCGATAAGCTACGATAACCTAGTCGATATCAAGCTACCGACAAACGGCGACCCATTAAGACGTCCACCCACGACCACACCTATGACAACCTACGACGACACAGGTGACAACTTACGACAACCGAACTTAACCTACGTCCCCCCGCGACAAGCTGCGACAAGCAACGACCCTGTCGGCAACAACTGAAGAAAGCTGAAGATTCTCTTGACGCCGGTACTTGTCGCCGGTTGACGTAGGTTGATGTAGGTGGTCGCCAATGGAAGTCACTGAAGTCAGCACCCGGCAACAAACAACGTCATCCCGGTGACAACCGGTGACATCACCTACGTCAGGAGAACACAAGTTACGTCAAGCCCACTGTCACCGAAAAGTTTTGAACATTTCAAAATCCAGCGGTGACCAGAAAAACGTTAGGACTATTTAGGCGACTTGCGGAGACAACTCACGACCATACAGGCGTCACCCTGCGACCATGTGGCGGCAGCCTAGTTGGCTGTAGTCGGCGAAAAAATCACCTAAGTGGGACGGGGGCTTTAGGAGTGTGGGAGGAAACTGAAAATCACGGAGAAAACCCACCCAGGTCACGGGGAGAGTGTTCAGACAAGCACCTGTAGTCAGGATCGAACCCGGTTCTCAGGCGCTGTAAGGCACTAACTCCGCCCTATGTCACCTCGCCGCCTTCTCTGTACAATGGGCAGTTTTTACCAAAGATCGTATAGCGGAGCAAGATAGACCACTCCTGCTAAATGCAATGGGCTGACGTGTAGTGCGCAATGGAGCGGAACGTGGGCCTTTTTTTCATCCATTTCAGTAACCTGACTCGCATGTAATCAACGTTGCAGAGGAACAGTTTGTCTTAATGAATTATAATTCTGAAAATCAGCAGGAGATTTTCACCAAAGAACTTTTATTTTTACGAGGATGTTTCCGTAATCGGCTTCCGTCTCCGCACTAGTATCTTTGCTCCGCTACGGGATCTTTGGTGCGGAGACGGAAGCCGGTTACGGAAATGGGGCCGAAAATGACCCATGAATCTGCCCATGACCGTACTACGTCTTTTTTGTCGAGTGATCTATCTTGCTCGCTATAGGATCTTTGGTTTATACAGAAACAATACAGCTTACAACCCAGCAGTATGAATATTGATTGCTCTAATTTCAAGTAACCCTTGCATTCCCCTCTCTCTCCATCCCTCCCCCACCCTACTCATTCTATTAGTCCCCTTGTTGTCCTACTCTCACTGTTTGCCGATAAGTTCACAAGTGATAGGAGCAGAATTCGGTCAAGTCAACTCCGCCATTCGACCATGGCTGATCTATCTTTCCCTCTCAACCCCATTCCCCTGTCTTCTCCCCATAACCCATTGACACCATGACTAATCAAGAATCTAGCAATCTCCACTTTAAAAATATCCATTCACTTGGCCTCCACTGCTGCCTGACAGGCAAAGTTTTGTAGGGACCCCACTTCCAACTGATCGCGATCCAAAACGTCTCCCATTTATTCCATATGCAGATGCTGCCCGACTCTCTGAGTTCATAAGTTCCTAAGCGATAGAATGGGGATTACACTTATCTTTTCCACAGCCAACAATGGACCAATGTGGGCTCTGCCTTTCCTTGATCAAGTTCAAGTTCAAGTTTAAGTTCAAGTTTGTTCATTGTCATGTGTCCCTGATGGGGCAATGAAATTCTTGCTTTGCTTCAGCACAACAGAACATAGTAGGCATTGACTCAAAACACATGAATAAATAAACTGATCAAGTGCAAACAACCGATAATGGGTTATTAATGTTCAGAGTTTTGTCCGAGCCAGGTTTAATAGCCTGATGGCTGTGGGGAAGTAGCTATTCCTGAACCTGGTTGTCAATGCTGGCTTGGATTTGTTCTTTTCATGCCATTCATTAATGTGTTCTTTAAACCATTTCATACCTCTAGTCTCCCTCTACCCGGACTCTCAGTCTGAAGAAGGGTCTCGACCCGAAACGTCACCCGTTCCTTCTCTCCAGAGATGCTGCCTGTCCCACTGAGTTACTCCAGAATTTTGTGTCTATCTTCGGTGTAAACCAGCATCTGCAGTTCCTTCCTACACAATACAAGTCCTGTATCTGCCTTCCCAATCACAATGGTACCATGTGTGAATGTTATCTATTACCATTAATTAAGGAACAGCAAGGTAATTAGATCTCTGCTAACAGTGCAAAGATATTTGTTTAAACTTGTCTTGGACAGATCGATTGAAGGGCCGTGTTTTGGAATCATCGATAAAATTAAACGGCACTAAATGCAGTTCCTGAAATTCTAGAGGGGTCATAAACATAAACATAAAATGTTATATGTTGTGACATTATTCTTGTTTATTTATTTATTTGAATGGTATTTAAAGGGCACAATATTAGGAAATTTAGTTTAGTTTAGTTTAGAGATACAGTGTGAAAACAGGCCCCACGGCCCACCGAGTCCGCGCCGACCAGCGATCCCCGCACACTAACGCTATCCTACACACACGAGGGACAATTTACACTTGTACCAAGCCTGTTAACCTACAAACCTGTACGTCTTTGGAGTGTGGGAGGAAACCGAAGCCCTCGGGGAAACCCACGTGGTCACGTGGAGAGCGTACAAACGCCATACAGACAGCGCCCGTAGTCAGGATGGAACCCGGGTCTCTGGTGCTGAAAAGCAGCGACTCTACCGCTGCACCACCCTGCCTCCCTTGTACTTGAGTCTGACTTTAATAATAAGGAGTAATCCATTTAGAACGGAGATGAGGAAACACTTTTCCTCACAGCGAGTTGTGAGACTGTGAAATTCTCTGCCTCAGAGGGCGGTGGAGGCCGGTTCTCTGGATGCATTCAAGAGAGAGCTAGATAGGGCTCTTAAAAATAGCAGAGTCAGGGGATATGGGGAGAAGGCAGGAACGGGTTACTGTTTGGGGATGATCAGCCATGATCACATTAAATGGCGTTGCTAGTTCGAAGGGCTGAATGGCCTACTCCTGTATCTATTGTCTATTGTCTATTGACTTAATTGTACTCATGTACACTATTATCTGAACGGATTGGATGGCGTGCAAAGCAAAACTATACCTTTTTTTTAATCAAAAATGTATTCAATTACAATAAATCAAAACAGAATCCACCACCATAATACGACAAACAAATATACCAAATAAACCACTATACAACTATGTTACAATCCTTGTCAAGGATGCATTCAACGCACCGCGATGCCCAGCGGTCCCAGAAATGCCACAGGGCGCACGTGGACAGCGCTTAGGCCGTCTCTAACACCACCCGGGCACGGGGCAGGCAACCGGCTCGGGCAGAGCCCTCTTCCGCCTGGCACCGTGACTCGCGGATAGCCAGCTTGGCCAGGCCACAAAACTATACTTTGGTACACGTGACAATATTTAACCTAAACATGAACCTTAACATTTTTAAACTGTGGAAGAACAACTTTAATGTGTGATGATGTAACTAAAGTGCCTAATGCCCCTGTCCCACTTAGGAAACCTGAACGGAAACCTCTGGAGACTTTGCACCCCACCCAAGGTTTCCGTGCGGTTCCCGGAGGTTGCAGGTGATTGCCGGAGGTTGCAGGTAGTGGAAGCAGGTAGGGAGACTGACAAAAACCTCCGGGGACCTCCGGGAACCGCACGGAAACCTTGGGTGGGGCGCAAAGTCTCCAGAGGTTTCCGTTCAGGTTTCCTCAGTAGGACAGGGGCATAAGGTAAATAAAATAAATAACTGAGTTTAATGCAGTTAAATATTCTAACAGCGGAATGCGTGGACATTGAGATGAAGGAAGGTAACAAAAATGTTTATCAATGTTGCCTATAAAATCCACATTTGGTTCTAGAAGTTGAAATCATTCATTATCATAGTCAAGGAGTTATAGAGGCATCCAATATGGAAACAGGCCCTTCGGCCCAACTTTCCCACAATGACCAACATGCCCCATCTGCACTAGTCCCACCTCCCTGCGTTCGGCCCATATCCCTGTAAACCTGTTCTATTCATGTACCTGTCTAAATGTTTCTTAGACCTTGTGATAGTCCCTGCCTCAACTGCCTCATCCGGCGGCTTGTTCAATGCACCCGCCACCCTTTGTGTGAAAAAGTTACCCCTCAGGTTCCTTTTAAATCTTTCCCCCTTCACCTTAAACCTAAATACTCTAGTTTGCGAACCTCCTACTCTGGGTAAGAGATCATAGCAACTTGAGGTGGAAAACAAATTTTTTCTATAGTATATATTAAAAAAAAATTATACCACTAGACTCTTCACTCAGTTAATGTTGGATAGTTAATGAAGTTCCTCCCGAAGCTACATTTCGTTTGAACCTCATGTGAGGTTCAAATGACAAATAAAGGTATTGTATTGTATTGTATTGTAAAATGTATACATTGGGGATGCAAGCAAAGCATTTCACTTGTGACAATAATATATTCCATTCTATTCCATTCCATGTTAAAGTTAAAATATGAGACCGTCTAAGATGCTCTGTAGCTCTTATGGATTAAAGAGAGATCTTATCGAGTGTTTCGATGGTCTAATGCACAAAACAATAACTGAAGAGGCTTAAGAAGGAACTGCAGATGCTGGAAAATCAATGGTACACAAAAATGCTGGAGAAACTCAGCGGGTGCAGCAGCATCTATGGAGCGAAGGAAATAGGCAACGTTTCGGCACGAAACGTTGCCTATTTCCTTCGCTCCATAGATGCTGCTGCACCCGCTGAGTTTCTCCAGCATTTTTGTGTACCAACTGAAGAGGCTTCTCTGTTTGTTACCTGCACACGTTCCCAAATGAGGACCAATGAGGAAATGAGGGCTTCTTCCATACAGCATCAGGCTATTAAGCACTAGTTTGGTTTAGTTTAGTTTAGATTATTGTCATGTGTACCGAGGTATGGTGAAAAGCTTTTGTTGCATGCTAACCAGTCAGCGGAAAGACATGATTATAATTAATTGATCCATTGATACATTTGGTATAGATACAGGTGAGGGGAGGGAGGGTTTCTGAAAGGCATATGGTTGGACAAAGGTCTGAGATGAAAAGAAAAAAAAAAGAAAGAAAAGTCGACCAGAGATAAGGATGGAAGCGTTGCGATCGTGAAACCAGAATGAATGGGTGGCACGGTGACGCAGCGGTAGATTTACTGCCTAGTGACCGGAGTTGCCGGGTTGAATCCTGACTACGGATGCTGTTTGCACGGAGTTTGTACGCTCTCCCCGTGACCGCGTGGGTTTTTGGTTTCCTCCCACACTCCAAGTTTGTAGGATAACGGCCTTGGTGTAAATGTAAAAATTGTCCCTAGTGTGTGTGAAGGGTAGCGTTAATGTGCCGGGATCGCTGGTCGATGCAGACTCGGTGGGCCAAAGGGCCTGTTTCCGCGCTGTATCCCTGAACTAAACTATTGAATAAAGCTTGTAGAATATTGTACCTTCAACAGCTCTGACCAAGGGACAGGAATTTAGAGATGATTTCTTCTGAGGAAGGGTCTTTGACCTGAAACGCTATTTTTATTTCTCTTCCCGCAGATGCTGCCTTACCTGACTGCAGAAAATTGCGGCGAATTGTGTACGCGGCCCAGACCATCACACAAACCAACCAACCTCCCATTTACTCTATTTATACCTCACGCAGCCTCGGCAAGGCCAGCAGCATAATCAAAGACAAGTCGCACCCTGTTCACTCCCTCTTCTCCCCTCTCTCATCAGGCAAATGGTACGTACGGAAGTGTGAAAACGCACACCTCCAGATTCTGGGACCGTTTCTTCCCAGCTGTTATCAGGCAACTGACTCATCCTACCACAACCAGAGAGCAATGCTGAGCTACCATCTACCTCATTGGTGACACGTGGACAATCCTTGAACTTTGCTGGCTTTACCTTGCACTAAACGTTATTCCCTTTATCATGTATCTATACACTGTGAATGGATCGATTGTAATCATGTATTGTCTTTCCGCTGACCAGTTAGCATGTGACAAAAGCTTTTCACTGCAACTTGGCAACCGTGACAATAAACTAAACTAAATTAGTCTGAAGAAGGGTCTCGACCCGGAACGTCACCCATTCCTTCTCTCCAGAGATGCTGCCCGTCCCGCTGAGTTTCTCCAGCATTTTGTGTCAACTTTTTTTTTAATTTTTTTTTTTAAATTAGAAGTACAATAAGTTACAGTAATACACACCACATATATCTTATTACATTTGTTGTACCCCTTCATTTTTTGAGCTTTAAGAAAAATAGAAATAAAAGAAGTAAGGAAAGTGAGAAAGAGTCGTGATAGTGCAGGAAAGTGTTGGGAAAAGAAAGCCCATTAGAAAGATAGTTAGAGAAGAAAGTTAAGAAATAGACCCTAGAAAAGAAAGAAAGAAAAAGAAAGAAATCGCTCTATTATAAAAAAACTCTGCAAAAAGGGATATACCAACCATATTTTTCACCCCCCGTTACCAGATCCTGGCACCATTTATTTTTTTAATTACTGTTGCACCTTATGCTTGTAGTAAGTCCATAAATGCAGACCACGTCAACCTTAAATTAAACTTAACTACTGTTTAATAGCCTGATGGATGTATGGAAGAAGCCCTCAAGTGTAATAATGTTTTAACCATCTGATGACTGGATGGTACGCAACAAAAGGTTTTTAACATGTGACAATAAACAAAACTGAAACTGAACTGAAACTAACCTGAACCACTGAGAGGATGTACTTCCTGCAGCAGCTGAAGAAACACATTCTGCCATTGGCAATGATGTCAAAGAGTCTGTCCTCACCTTCTCCATCAAGGTCTGGTTTGGCTCAGCCACCAAGCATGACATCAAGAGGCTGCAGCGAATCGTTTGATCAGCCAAGTTGGCTGCAACCTTCCACCCCATCAACGAACTGCACAAGCACTTCCCTCTGGAAGGCGACTCCGGACTGTCAAAGCCGCCACATCCAGACATAAAACCAGCTTTTTTCCACGAGCAGTAGCTCTACTCAACAGCCAAAAGTCTGTAGCCTCCTTTTGCTCTGGTATTTTATTTAATTCTTCACGTGTTTAAATTATAATGTTTTATTTTTAATTGTCTGCTGTATATCGTGTTGTTACTGGCGAGCAAAGCACCAAAGCAAATTCCTTGTATGTATACATACTATTCAATGTATTCAATTTTAGGCACTTGCTAGTCATTTCCGAAGCTGCTTGTTCGTTCGACCCTCCCACATGTCCCAGAGATATGAACTCCCAGAATTGTAATGATTGAGTGGTGCTTGGTTTTGATTGGGATCGTTCCATAAAGTCATCCTTATGTGACCCATCATGTTTGATACAGAGCCAGGGGGGAAAGTGTGTCTGAAAGAATGCACAAAGTAAAGAAAGACACATTTTTGGCAGGAACTAATTCCACTTCATCATCCTCCTGACATTGAGAACCCACTAGTTCTCACAATCCTTGTTTGTCATTAGAAATAGCCAATTGAACTGGCATCAGTCTCTGCTGGAGCAACAGTGTCGGTCAGCCATTATCTAGCGTTTAATATGACCAGTTTAGTAATGCACATGATTCATTTATGAAACTCGCTCGATGAGAAATAGATTGATGCTGAAAATAGGATGGGAATTTGTGCATTAGTCTGCGTGTCAATTCTTTGCTGAAATGTACACAGCACAAACATCTTAAGGGCGCATGGTGGCGCAACGGTAGAGTTGCTGCCTAACAGTGCGTACAGCTCCAGAGACCCGGATTCGATCCCGACTATGGGTGCTGTCTGTACGGAGTTTGTACTTTCTCTCTGCGACCGTGTGGGTTTTCTCCGAGATCTTCGGTTTACACCAACACTCCAAAGTCGTACAGGTTAGTGTGCGGGGATCGCTGGTCAGTGTGGACTCGGTGGGCCGCAGGGCCTGTTTCCTCACTGCATCTCTAAACTAAACTAAGCTAAATTAAATTTCAAAAACTCGCTTGGCTAGAAATAGATAGAAGTTGAAAACAGGATAGAAATGTCGTGAGGGGGGCCCCAACCTCGGCCCCGAGGGCGCCCCCCCTCACGACTCCCTCCACCTGTCCCTCCACCTACGCCCCCGCAAGCCCCGGGATCTGCTGACTTCCGCACGCGGGCCGGCCAGGTCGTGCGCCCGCCGGTGCGTTTTGTGCCTCTGGTTCTGGGGGGGGGGTCCTGTGGCGGCTCCTAAGGGTCGTGCTATTGTACTGCCGAACCCCTCGGCACAGGAGTGGTGCAGTCCGGAGGCGGCCCTCAGCCGGAGGGTATAAAAAGGCAGGGTTTGGGTGCCATCTTCCTCTGGTTTCGTCTTCCCTTCAACCGGGAGGAATACAATAAAGGTGCTTCTCAAACACTGGACTTCGTGCCTCCTTTTGAGACCCACGCACCACAATGTGTGTTTATGTCTTAGTCTGCTTGTCAGTATGTGGAGATTATTTATTATGAAGGGAAAGCCGCATTGCTGTAATTGTTATCTTTTGGATAGAACCTCAGTTCGAGGCTAACCTAGACAGGGATTTGCATGCCCAGCTATGCTTTGTTTCAGATGGACATTCTTCTTCTTTCGTATCCATCTTCCATGTTTCAAATGTTAACCTCGCTGTCATCGTCCGTCCTGAAAAGAACGCAAGCTTCCGGCGACAATCAGCGGGAGCCATCACTTGTTGCAATAGATGATGGTGGTAGCAGAATTAGCTATGGATACTTCCAGTTTTCAGCCCCGCGACATGGACACTTCTGCTATGGGGCCGGATGGGCATTGAAAAAGCACCATAGGTGGGAGGGTTTGCCTTCAGTTCAGGCCAATAGTTATCGCTGGGATAACGCAATTAAATAAACGACGTCGCTTTTTCTTGGACTTTGCTGAATGAAAACTGATGGGACGATCGAGGAGCAGCCTCACCCAGGTCACTCCCCTCTGTGAAATTGCAGAGTTGTGGACACAGCCCCGTCCATCAGGCCGACCAACCTCCCTTCCATTGACTCCATCTACACCTCACTCTGCTTCAGCGAGACCTCCAGCATAATCAAGGACCTCTCTCACTCTGGTCACTCCCTCTCCTCCCCTCTCCCATCAGGCAAGAGTTACAGAAGTTTGAAAACACACCCCTCCAGATTCAAGGCCAGTTTCTTCCCAGCTGTGATCCGTCCACTGAACCGTCCCATCACCAACTAGAGAGCGGTCTCGATCTCCATCTACGCCATTGGCTACCTTCAAAGTTCGAGACTATCTTTAATCGGACTTCATCTTGCACTAAACTTTATACACTTCATTCTGAGGGGGTAAAGTGTGAGGGAGATATGCGGGGCAATTTTTTACACAAAGGATTGTAATTGTAATTGTAATTGTAAATCTTTATTGTCATTTCCTGAGTATTCGCATACTCAGAGGAAACAAAAAAACGTTTCTCAACCAGTGTCCATTCAGTTTTCGTTACAAAATAAATAGCAATTAAAATTAAAATACATGTCATGAACAATTTAACCCTCTAATAACATTCAATAACATTCAACAGCCGTTCCGACCGGCAGCGGCACAACAGTGGCTCTGCTGCAGTGTGGGGGGTTTGTGCGCGATACTTGGCAGGGGGGAAAGTTCATTTAACAGTCTTATGGCCTGTGGGAAGAAGCTGAGGAGCATCCTGCTGGTTTTGCAGCTGATGCTCCTGTACCTCTTCCCAGATGGGAGGATGGTGAAAAAGTCATGCGATGGGTGGTAAGGGTCTTTGATGATGGAGATGGCTCTGTTGATGCATCTCTTCTTGTATATGTCCAGCAGGAAGGGGAGTGGAGCACCAATAATCCTGCTTGCGGTCTTCACTATCCTGTCCAGTTGGTGCCGTTCGTACGCCTTGCAGCTCCCGAACCAGGAAGTGATGCCGTATGTCAGTGTGCTCTCGACAGTCCCCCTGTAAAAAGTCCGTAGATGTGTGGTGGGGAGGCCTGCTTTCCGTAGTCTTCGGAGGGGGTGAAGTCGCTGCTGGGCTCTCTTGACCAGAGCTGTGGTGTTGGCCGTGGACGTCAGGTCATCAGACAGGTGTAGTCCTAAGAACTTCATGCTGCTGACCTTTCCACATCAGCTCCGTCGATGTGCAGAGGTGCATGGTGATGTTTCCCCGCCCTCCTGAAGTCAACCACCATCTCCTTAGTTTTTCCCACGTTAAGAATGAGGTTGTGGGATTTGCACCAACCTGTGAGCAGCTCCACCTCCATCCTGTACGCCGATTCATCGTTGTCACTGATGAGACCCACTACTGTTGTGTCATCAGCGAACTTGCTGATGAAGTTGTTATTGAGTCTGGCAGTACAGTCGTGTGTCAGCAGACTAAACAGAAGGGGGCTTAGGACACAGCCTTGGGGTGAGCCAGTGCTCACGGCTATGGTTTTTGATGTCCTACTGCCCACCCTGACTGTCTGCTGCCGCTGCGACAGGAAGTTCAGGACCCAGCTACATGTGCCAGCATCAACCCCCAACAGCTCCAACTTCTCCACCAGCTGCTGCGGGATGATTGTGTTGAAAGCGGAGCTGAAGTCTATGAAGAGGATCCTGGCATAGGTGTTTTTCCGATCGAGATGTGACAACACGAGGTTCAGTGTTGTTGAGACTGCGTCCTCTGTGGATCGGTTGGCTCTGTAGGCGAACTGCAGTGGGTCTAGGTCGGCAGGTAGACTATTTTTGATGTGCTGCATAACTAGTCGCTCAAAACACTTCATTACAATGGGTGTTAGGGCCACTGGTCGAAAGTCATTATGGCAGGCTGGGTTTGGTTTCTTCGGTACAGGGACGATGGTGGCACTCTTAAGACAATTCGGCACTACTGCCTGGCTGAGTGAGATGTTAAAAATGTCTGTGAAGACATCCTTCAGTTGCTCGGCACAGTCTCTTAGAACGCATCCAGGAATGTTGTCCGGCCCTGCAGCTTTGCGTGGATTGACGCTGGCGAAGGCCTTTTTAACTCTGGCTGCGGACAAAGGATGATGAGTGTCTGGAACTGTTTGCCAGGGTGGGTAGTTGAGACAGATACAATAGGGGCATTTAAGTGGGGACGTTTGGATACACATGTGGATATGCAGGGAATGGAAGGATTTGGATGTTGTACAGATAGATAAGAGATGGTCTTGGCATCATGATCACCATGGACATTGTGGGCCGAAGAGCCTATTCTTGTTCTATGTTCTATAAGTGAAAAAAGGGAAATCCATTTCATCTTACATTTGGAATCAAAGGAAAGCACAAATCATAAAGGGCTACACATTTTGCGAGCAGTCGATGCTTATACATGGCAGCAGCAGTCTTTCATAAAGTATTATTAGAGCCAAACTTTCTACTCCTTACAAGCAGGTGCTGAATCTATTTTAAGCTCGCAAGCATTGACACATTGACCACAGCCATGTTAACAGATAGATTTGAAGCTAACATTTGAAAGTATCTGCATGCTCTTGCCTTTATTAATTCCCCCATTAATTTGTTCCATTTATGCCAAGTACATGCAGAATTAATGTCATTTTGATACTTCTCCCAGTGTCGGCCAGGAACTACTGGAGAATATTTGCAAAGGGGAATAATCTTGACTTTGAAGTGAATATGCTTTTATTATACAGCTTATATTCTTTCTGATTTGCCCAGCAAATCCCACAGCTTTGCCTTGAATAGAACCTTTCCCCGTGAACTATGATACCAATCACAATCATCTTGAACGTGCACTAATAGAGAATGTATCATCTTTAACGGAGAAAGATATGCAACGGCACCTTATAAACCTATAATCATAAATGAACATTGTAGATGCAGGTGCAGTTAGAGTCATAGGTTCATAGAGTGATACAGTGTGGAAACAGTCCCAGCTACACACTGGTCCCACTTGCCTGCGCTTGGTCCATATCCCACCAAACCTGTCTCTGCATTCAAACCATCTCTTATCGACAAAACATACAAACAATGGGATAGACTGGGGATTAGGAAAATAGGAGACATGCATGAATTGGGCAAATTGTTATCATTTCAACCATTAAAATCAAAATGTAAACTGAATGACAATCAATATTTTAAATATATACATATATGGAGGAGGAGGAGGAGGAGGAGCCATCCTGGGGAACGGCTGCTAACCAGCAGCTGTCCATTCAATTCATTTTTTTAAATGAGTTTTTAGTGAATTTTGTCCTATGTCTGTTGCGGAATTTGACTTTTATGTGGGGGGGGAAGGGGAAAACTATTTTCTAGGGCCCTACCTGGTCGGTGAGGCAGCTTTTTCCCCGGGCTGCATCGTCGACCCGTCCTTGCGGCCTACCAGCGGGAGTGAAGCGGCGTTTTCCAGGCGGGGACCGCCCAACACCTTCAGCTTCGGTGGCGGCACAGCTCTGGAGCGCTATCGCGGAGCGGAGCGGTCGATGCCTTGCCTGGGTCGCCGCGCTGGGTCGCCGCGCTGGAGCTGAGACCGCCGTGATCAACACCGTCGAGCTGCGGGACTGTAGAGCGGCCAGCCGCGGGCTGCGGCGCCGAATTTAACACCGGGGGCCTCGGAGCACCAACCGACACGGCCCTGTCGGCTTCAGAATGCCACGGACTCCGGTAGGGAATCGGCCGTTCCAGCCGTCCCAGCCGCTGAGAGGACTCTCCCGATGCCGGAGCAACACCACCCGGCGAGAACGGCCAGGAACATTGTACCTCCATAGAGGCAACTGTGGAGGCCTCAATAGGCCTGACTATGGGAGAACTGGGGATGGGGACTGGACATTGTGCCTTCCCCCACAGTGGTAACCATTGTGGGGGGATGTTTTTTTGTGTGTAAATGATTATTTTATTCTGTGTCCAAGATGGCTGCCGGAAGGGAGAGTGTACGCTGGCGCGCTTTAGCTGCTGCTGCTCTCTCTTCATATTGTGTTTTTGATTTTTGTCTTTGGATTGAATTCTGTCTTTAATTTGTGTACTGGTGATGTCTTTACTATTTATTTCATTCCACTTACATGTTTTTACTCTATTTGCTAAATTTTGTAAGGTGTCCTTGAGACTCTTGAAAGGCGCCCATAAATAAAATGTATTATTATTATTATTATTATTCTTATTATTATTATTATTATTATTATTATTATATATTAGATTAGATTAGATTAGATAATACTTTATTAATCCCCTTATTCAGGGTAAATTCAGATGTCCTTGCAGCACACTAATAAAAATACAACATAGCATTCAAGAAGTTTAACATTAAAACATAAAAACATCCAAAAAAAGTCCAGTCCCCATCCTCTTGTCCACCCAGAGTCGGGCCTATTGAGGCCTCCACAGTCGCCATTACGGGGCCCGATGTTCCCAGCCGTTCTCGCCGGGTGATGGTACTCCGGCGTCGGGAGAATCCTCAGCGGCTTGGGGTGCCAGGAACGACCGCCTTCTTACCGGAGACCGCAGCTTCCAAGCCAACAGACCGCGCCGGACAGAGCTCCACACAGATCACACACTGGCGATCTCGGCGAGAGATCCCAGGCTCCGGGATGCAAAATTCAGCGCCGCAGCTGGCCGCTCCACAGAACCGCGGCTCCACGATGTTTCCATCGGCGGTCCCAGCATACTGGAGTTCCACGCGGCGACCCAGGCAAGGCATCACCCGCTCCGCGATAGCGCTCCAGCGCTGTGCCGCCACCAAAGCCGAGGATCTGGCCAGGTCCCCCCAGGAAACATCGTTCCAGGACCCGCTGGTAGGCCGCGAGGACAGGTCGAAGGTGCTGCTCGGAGGAAGGCAGCCTCTCCTACCAGGTAGGGACTACCCCCCCCACCCACCCCCCACACATAAAAAGATTAGACCCCCCCGACTACACACTTTAACGTACTAAAAATAATAAAAAAGAAGTGAACAAAGCGGACAGCTGCAGAACTGGCAGCGTACAGGACAGCACCCCCATCGATATATGTGACCCTATGAAGAAATATATACATAGATTTAAAACTATATATTTTTAGACCCTTTAGAAGAAGCAATGAATATTAAGGCTGATTCACAAAAACTAATATCATATTTTTATAATAGTATATTAAATAGAGAATTACCCTCAACAGAGGCGCTAAGAGAAGATTGGGAACATGAACTAATGATAAAGATCCCGAAAGATAGATAAATGTATCTGATGAACACACATAATTGCTCTATTAATGCAAGACATAATTTAATTCAATTTAAATTATTACATAGACTATATTATTCAAAAATGAGGTTGAATAAATTTTATCCAAACGTCTCTCCCAGATGCGATAAATGTTTGTTTCAAAACGCCAATATAACACATTCATTTGTAGGATGGACAAAGTTGAATACATTTTGGAGCGATATATTTGATATATTTACAAAGCTCTTCAAGTCAAGAATAGAACCTAATACGGAATGGATTATATTTGGAATAATAGTAGAAGATATCAATTTAAATAAAGACCAAAAAGTATTCTTTAATTATGGGTTAATAATTGGAAATAAATAGATATTTAAATTTTGGAAAAATACAGCTATACCAACTATTAAAATGTGGATTAGGAATATGATGGACATAACACACCTTGAAGAAATGAGACTCCGCCTAATAGATAAATATGACCAATTCTTAAGGAGTTGGTCCCCTTTCATCGACTTTTTGGAATCATGTGATGCAGCAGTACCGTAAAGATTACTGATTTCAGGTCAGATCGTGGATAGATTTACATCTACTGGTAAGTATTTGAAAATTTCTTTTTTAAGGGTCTTTTTCTCCTATTTCTACTTTCTATTTTTTCTTTTCTTATACACACACTTCACGTTTTTCTATTTTCTACTATCTATTTTTCCTCTTTTTCTTCTCTCTATTTTTTTTTACTTTCTTTTCAAAAACATAAAACTAGAGGTTGTACATAGAATGTATTATGTTATAACATAGTTGGCACCTAAAATTAGGTCCCACTGTATTGTTTTATACTGTATTAACTTCTAATAAAATAAATTTAAAATAAATAAAGCATTGGCACATTGACCACAGCCATGTTAACAGATAGATTTGAAGCTAACATTTGAAAGTATCTGCATGCTCTTGCCTTTATTAATTCCCCCATTAATTTGTTCCATTTATGCCAAGTTATTTATGCCAAGTTATTATGCAGAATTAATGTCATTTTGATACTTCTCCCAGTGTCGGCCAGGAACTACTGGAGAATATTTGCAAAAGGGAATAATCTTGACTTTGAAGTGAATATGCTTTTATTATACAGCTTATATTCTTTCTGATTTGCCCAGCAAATCCCACAGCTTTGCCTTGAATAGAACCTTTCCCCGTGAACTATGATACCAATCACAATCATCTTGAAGTGTAGCAACGTGCACTAAAAGAGAATGTATCATCTTTAACGGAGAAAGATATGCAACGGCACCTTACAAACCTATAATCAGAAATGAATATTGTAGGTGCAGTTAGAGTCATAGAGTCATAGAGTGATACAGTGCGGAAACAGTCCCAGCTACACTGGTCCCACTTGCCTGCGCTTGGTCCATATCCCACCAAACCTGTCCTATCCATGTATTTGTCTAACTGTTTCTTAAGCGATGGGATAGTCCCAGCCTCAAATACCTCATCTGGCAGCTTGTTCCATACACCCACTGTGTGAAAACGTTATCCCTTGGATTCCTATTAATTTTTTCCCCTTCACCTTTAACCCATGTCCTCTGGTCCTTGATTCTCCGACTCTGGGCAAAAGACTCTGTGCATCTACTCAATCTATTCCTCTCATGATTTTGTACACCTCTATAAGATCTCCCCTCATCCTCCTGTGCTCCATGGAATAGAGACCCAGCCTACTTAACCTCTCCCTATAGCTCACACCCTCCAGTCCTGGCAACATCGTTGTAAATCTTTTCGGAACTCTTTCAAACTTGACGATATCTTTCCTATACCATGGGGCCCAGAACTGAACACAATACTCTAACTGCAGTCTCACCAACATCTTGTACAACTGCAACATGACCTCCCAACTTATTTACTCAATACTCTGACTGGTGAAGGCCAAAGAGCCCAAAGCCTTTTTGACCATCTGATCTACCTGTGACTTGACCTTCAAGGAACCATGCACCTGTACTCCTAGATCCCTCTGCTCTACAACGCTACCCAGAGGTCTATCATTTACCGTGTAGGTCCTGCCCTTGTTCGACTTCCCAAAATGCAACACCTCACACTTTTCTGTATTAAATTCCATCAACCATTCCTCCGCCCACCTTGCAATAAATCCAGATCCTGCTGCAATGGTTCACAACCAACTTCACTATCTACAAAACCACTAACTTTTGTATCATCAGCAAACTTACTAATCTTGTCCTGTATATCCTCACCCAAATAATTGATGTAGATGACCAACAGTAATGGGCCCAGCACTGAAGCCTAAGGCACACCACTAGTCACAGGCTTCCAGTCCGAGAAGCAACCCTCCACCATCACCTTCCTTCCTTCCATTCAGCTATCTCTCCTTGGGTCCCATGCGACCTAACCTTTCAAAGCAGCCTACCATGTCAAATGCCTTACTGAATTCCATGTAAGTGCATGAATCTGTGGAATTCTCTGCCTCAGAAGGCAGTGGAGTCCAATTCTCTGGATGCTTTCAAGAGAGAGTTAGATAGAGCTCTTAAAGATAGTGGAGTCAAGGGGAGAAGGCAGGAACGGGGTACTGATAGTGGATGATCATCCATGATCACAGTGAATGGCGGTGCTGGCTCGGAGGGCCGAATGGCCTACTCCTGCACCTATTTTCTATTGTCTATTGAGATCCCACCCCTGTTCCAATCTAGTTTAAATCCTCCCATGTGAGGGTTAAGAAAAGAGTCAGAATTTCAATGCAGGAGACATATTCAGCAGAGAAGGGAGATTCAAGGGTAATCATGAATGAGCAATAAACACTGGGCCTACTCATGAATAAATAAAGAAATCCATTCCGAAGTATTACGAGCGGCACAGTGGTGTTGCTTCTTCACAGCTCCCAGGCATCTGAGTTTGATCCTTCCTCCTCTGCTCTCTGTGTGAAGTTTGCATGCTCCCACTGTGGCTGCTTATGTGTGCACTCCAGTGTTCTGCTCCCCTCTCACGTCACAAAGTTAAGTGGCTTGGTGGGCTCATTCATTGCTGTGGACCCCCCCCCCCCCCTTTGTGTAGGTGGGTGGTAGTTTACTCAGGGGGTAGTTGATAGACTGGTTTAGTTTAGTTTAGTTTGGTTTAGAAATACCGCGCGGAAACAGGCCCTTATGCCCACCGGGTCCGCGCCGACCAGCGATCCCCACATACTAGCAATATCCTACACATACTAGGGCCAATTTTTTTTAAATCATTTTTACCAAGCCAATTATCCTACAAACCTGTACATCTTTGGAGTGTGGGATGAAACCTAAGATCCTCACGCGGAGAAAACGGTTCTAGGTAAATTTCACCATGGTAAATTTCACCATCAGTAAATTCCACCAGGTAAATTCCACCATAGGTAAATTCCACCACGGTATATTCCACCATGGTAAATTCCACCAGAGTAAATAAAAAAAAGGAACTGCCACCACAAAATTTTTAATATAATATAATTTGGGATAAAGAAAAAAAAATAAAAAATTTTAGCTCACATTTTATTCTGACATTAGGATAAAAAATAACAGCGAGTACATTAAAAAAGCACTTATGAAAAAAAAGTTCAATTTATTTAAAGAAAATTCTCTTAACACAAATTGCGTGCAATACTTCTTAAAAATTGCAGAGGGTTTTCATTTTGATAATCTTGAACTAGCTTCTTCAGGCGTGCATCAATAATTTGATAGGTCTTTTTTTTTTGTTGTTGAGTCTCCTCATCGAATGTGTGCAATTTTTGTCTGGCTTAATCTTCCTCAGCCTTAAGGGCAGTGCACAGTTTCCATAAATTTGGATGTGTGGATGTTATCGATGAGCGCAAAGCATTGTGGAACCCTTCTGTGGAATTATTTGATCTTGGCAAGTCATTTAAAACGTGGTTGCGTACATTCCACAGTTGAATAGGAAACTGTGGGGTTTCTCTTCGTCGACAAAGACCGCGTCCCCTTTGCTGAGTGATTGTGGGTGCCCGATGAAAAAATTACTTCTGGTTCACTGCAGTTGTAAGTTGTATGTAGTCTAGCTCGGCAACCATTATAAAAACGCTCACAACGCCAATATGTCTTGATTTTGCTACTGTTACCTCCATGCTTTTGGTATATATGATTCTCTTCATCGCAAAGCTTACGTTTTCAGTTAAAGTTTGTATTAAACAGTTATTCGAGTCACGTGGTGGAATTTACCAGGTGGTGGAATTTACCTGGTGGAATTTACCGGTCACTGGAGAAAACCCACGCGGTCACGGGGAGAACGTACAAACTCCATACAGACAGCACCAGTAGTCGGGATCAAACCCCAGTCTCCTGCGCTGTAAGGCAGCAACTATACCACTGTGCCATGGTGAGGCCATTAGCTTTGTTTTAGTTTAGTTTAGTTTATTATTGTCACGTGTACCGAGGTACAGTGAAAAGCTTTTTATTGCATGCTATCGGGTCAGCGTAAAGACTATACATGATTACAATTAAGCCATCCACAGAGTACTGATACAAGACAGAGGGAATAAAGTTCAGTGCAAGATAAAGTCTGATTAAAGATAGTTTGATGGTCTCCAATGCGGTAGAGGTCAACATCACTCTCTAGTTGGTGAAAGGATGGATCCGTTGCCTGATAACAGCTGGGAAGAAACTTTTTCCTGAATCTGAGTTTTCAAAATGCTGTGCCACTTGTCTGATTCCCATCTCTGAGGGGAGAAGAGGGAGTGACCGGGGGTGAGACTCGTCCTTGATTATGTTGGTAGCCTTGCCGAGGCAGCGTGAAGTGGCGATGGAGTCAATGGAAGGGAAGTTGGTTTGCGTGACGGTCTAGGCTGCATCGACAACTTTCTGCAATTTCTTGTGGTCTTGGATGAAGTTGTTCCCAAACCAAGCTGTGATGCATCCATATAAAATACTTTCCAAGGTGCATCTGTCGAAGTTGGCGAGAGTTCTTGAGGACACGCTGAACTAAGGTAGTAGAGGCATTGGTGTGCTTTATTGACCATTGCCTTCTCCGTGGATTGTCACCTTGTCGTGGTGGAGAAGCTTGTGTGGACCTGTGATCCTGAGAGCGATGCCGTCTGGAGCTGTGCTCCTGGTAGGGCCACCCATGGCGGTAAGGTCGAGGGGGGAGGTCTCTGGCAAAGAGCAATCCAACCAAGACCTCAACGGTGGAACAGGCAGAGGACGATGGCTGACCTTAGTGGAGCGTCACATCGGCTGGGAAGGCGGATGAAGGCTGCAGCAGAAAAGGGTCTCCGGTCGTCTTGGACTCCATGCCACTGGATCCTGACCCAGATCTGTCAAGGACCCCACGTGGGGTGGCTGTCTGTGCACCAGTCTCCCCACGTTAAATAAAGTCACTCACAGGCATCGTCCATGTAGGGAATAGCACCCTGGAGACACCCGTGGTCAGCCATCAAAGGGGGCCTAAGAATGACCATTGCTTCAATATGGCTGGTCTAGACATGTTGCTGGTGTTATTTACTCTTGGCAATTGCATGTGAGTAAGATTGTTACAGAGGAAGTGGAGGAATGAGATTGATGGGATAGTTCTGAGAACCAGCCTCAACTTGATGGGCTGAATAGCCATTATTCTATGTCGTAAGAAAAGATGAGATATACAAGAAGTATATATTTTATTCATTGAGTAACTTCAAACAAATTCAATGGGTGGGCTTCTGTTTATAGACCCTAGAAACAGAGGAACGGGGTTTAATTTAGTTTAGAGATACAGCATGAAAACAGGACCATATGCTGACCTAGTCCACACCGACCATTCACACTGGTTCTATATTATCTCACTTTCCTACCGTTTAGTTTAGTTTAAAGATACAGAGTCCTAGGAGACCAGCTATGCCCATACACCGCACTATCCAACACACTAGGGGCAATTTAGAATTTTTTATATACCCGGGCCAATTAGCATACAATCCTGTACGTCTGTGGAGTGTGGGAGGAAACCGGAGAACCCGGAGAAAACGCAGGTCACGGGGAGAATGTACAAACTCCGTACAGGCAAGCACCCGGTCAGGATCGAACCCGGGTCTCTGGTGCTGCAAGGCAGCAACTCTACCACTGCGCCGCCCAACACATTGCCTGCACACAAGGGGGAATTTAATATAAGGTGTAGGTTAGGACAATCAGCCCTGTCATTCATGTGAACTCACTTGTACTCTCCATGCCCAAAGCTCATCTGCATTACCCGTCAGGCCCCTTGCATTAAAATACCTGCAGTTTAAGCCAACCCTCCATCCTCGCTCTCCGCCTTTCACCTGCCTATACTGTCCACTAACCTTTCCCACACCAACCTCCATACCAACTTCTAGCCTCTCACGTGCCTCTGTCCAGCACGAGATGGCATGTTGTCCGTCATAACACGAGGAGTTGAGTATAGGACCAAAGTAGTCCTTCTGCAGTTGTACAGGGCCCTAGTGAGGCCACACCTGGAGCATTGTGTGCCGTTTTGGTCTCCAAATTTGAGGAAGGACATTCTTGCGTTTGACGGAGTGCAGTGTATGTTCACGAGGTTAATTGCCGGGATGGCGGGACTATCATAGGTTGATAGAATGGTGCGGCTGGGCTTGGATACTCTGGAATTTAGAAGGTTGAGAGGATATCTTATTGAAACATATAAGATTATTAAGGAATTGGACACGCTAGAGGCAGGAAACATGTTCGCGATGTTGGGGGAGTCCGGAACCAGGGATCGCAGTTTAAGAATAAGGGGTAGGCCATTTAGAATGG
The DNA here is from genome assembly GCF_028641065.1 of Leucoraja erinaceus. Taxonomy (NCBI): domain Eukaryota; kingdom Metazoa; phylum Chordata; class Chondrichthyes; order Rajiformes; family Rajidae; genus Leucoraja; species Leucoraja erinaceus. The sequence continues at coordinate 75,277,505 of NC_073383.1, read as the reverse complement.
AGATGAGGAAAAACATTTTCACCCAGAGAGTTGTGAGACTGTGGAATTCTCTGCCTCAGAAGGCAGTGGGGGGCGGTTCTCTGGATGCTTTCAAGAGAGAGTTAGATAGAGCTCTTAAAGATAGCGGAGTCAGGGGACATGGGGAGCAGGAAGGAACGGGGTACTGATAGTGGATGAACAGCCATGATCACAGTGAATAGCGGCGCTGGCTCAAAGGGCCGAATGGCCTACTCCTGCACCTATTGTCTATTGTCTATTGAGATCCCGCCCCCTGTTCCAATCTAGTTTAAACCCTCCCGTGTGAGGGTGAAGAAAAGAGTCAGAATTTCAATGCAGGAGACATATTCAGCAGAGAAGGGAGATTCAAGGGTAATCAAGAATGAGCGATAAACACTGGGCCTTCTCATGAATAAATAAAGAAATCCATTCCGAAGTATTACGAGCGGCACAGTGGTGTTGCTTCTTCACAGCTCCAGGCATCTGAGTTTGAACCTTCCTCCTCCGCTCTCTGTGTGAAGTTTGCACGCTCCCACTGTGGCTGCTTATGTGTGCGCTCCAGTGTTCTTCTCCCCCCTCACGTCACAAAGTTAAGAGGCTTGGTGGGCTCATTCATTGCTGTGGACCCCCCTTTGTGTAGGTGGGTGGTGGTTTAACCAGGGGGTAGTTGATAGGCTGGTTTAGTTTAGTTTAGTTTAGTTTAGAGATACAGCGTGGAAACAGGCCCCTGTCCGCGGCAACCAGCGATCCACGCACTCTAACACTATCCTACACACACTAGGGACAAATAAAAAAAAAACATTTTTACCTATCCAATTATCCTACAATCCTGTACGTCTTTTGAGTGTGGGAGGAAACCGGTGAACCCGGAGAAAAAGTAAACAAAATTGCTGGAGAAACTCAGCGGGTGCGGCAGCATCTATGGAGCGAAGGAAAGAGGCAACGTTTCGGGCCAAAACCCTTCTTCAGACTGAGGCTGAAGAAGACCGCTGAGTTTCTGCAGCAATTTTGTCTTCAGTCAGAAGAAGGGTTTCGGCCCAAAACGTAGCCTTTTTCCTTCGCTCCATAGATGCTGCTGCACCCGCTGAGTTTCTCCAGCAATTTGGTCTACCTTCGATTCTCCAGCATCTGCAGTTCCTTCTTGAACCCGGAGAAAACGCAGGCAGTCACGGGGAGAACGTACAAACTCCGTACGGACAAGCACCCGTAGTCAGGATCGAACCCGGGTCTCCGGCGCTGCAAGGTGCAGCAACTCTACTGCTGTGCCACCGTGCTGCCCAACACATTGCCTGCAGGCAAGGGGCAACTTACAGAAGGCGCAGGTCAGGACAATCAGCCCTGTCATTCAAGTGAACTCACTTGTACTGAGTTCTTTGATTTTCTTGCAACCAAGTTTGCCAGAAGTTAGTGTAATCTATGCAATGGAAGTAGTTCGGATCGAGAACCTACAACCGATGGTGCTGATTTGAGAGGGTAAAAATTTATCCTCCATTACATGCACCACAGGTGTACTATAGGAGACTGTATTTCTGGCTGCAGGCTTCAGCTTTAAAACTGTTAGAACACAGGTAGACAAATCTTTTTTTGCACAGATTTTTTCTTTAGTTTAGTTTAGTTTCATTCAGAGATACAGCGCGGAAACAGGCCCTTCGGCCCACCGAGTCCGCGTAGATCAGCGATGCCCGCACATCAACGCTGTCCCACACACACTAATGGGCCTGTCCCACTGTACGAGGTAATTGAAGAGCTCTCCCGAGTTTAAAAATAAATCAAACTTGTGGTAAGCACGTAGAATGTACGTAGCGGGTACGTCAGAGCTCGGGACGTCTCTTAGCGGTTCGTAACGCTAACGGCAGGTACTCGGGAAACACGGTAAGCTCGTGAAGACTCGTGAAGGTTTTTCAACCTGTTGAAAAATCCACGAGAGCCCCGGATACCTACGAGCAGCTATTACCGTAAATCTCCGAGTTCGAATCAGGGGAAACTCGGGAGAACTCTTGAATTAGCTCGTACAGTGGGTCAGGCCCTTAAGGACAATTTAAAATTATACCAATGCAATTAACCTACAAACATTTTATATAGACAAGTCAAGTCAAGTCCATTTGTCACATACACATACGAGATGTGCATTGAAATGAAAGTGGCAATGCTCGCGGACTTTTGTGCAAAAGACAAACAACAAAACAACCAAACAAATTATAAACACAATCATAACACACATATTCTTATTCATAATAAATAATGGAAGGAAAAACGTTCTGTAGAGTTAGTCCCTGGTGAGATAGGCATTTACAGTCCGAATTGCCTCTGGGAAGAAACTCCTTCTCAACTTCTCCGTTCTCACCGCATGGCAACGGAGGCGTTTGCCTGACCGTAGCAGCTGGAACAGACAGTTGTGAATCTGTGGAATTCTCTGCCACAGAAGGCAGTGGAGGCCAATTCACTGGATGGTTTCAAGAGTTGGATATACCTCTTAGGGCTAACGGAATGAAGGGATATGGGGAGAACCTGGAACAGGTACTGATTAGCAGTTGCCTTGAAGGGCCGAATGGCCTACTTCTGCACCACTATTCTATGTTTCTTTGTTTCTATGATACCTGCAATGTGGGAGGAAACCAGGGATCCTGGAGAAATCCCACGCAGGTCACGGGGAGAATGTACAAACTCCGTACATACAAGCACCCGAGTCAGGATCGAACCGTGGTCTCTGGCACTGTAAGGCAGTAGCTCTACCGCTGCGACACCGTGCCGACCCTCACTGTTCTGTTCTTCTCACTGTCTTGTAGGATTTATATCTAAGTTATGCATAATTTATGTTTTCCGTGTGTTCTCTGAATCCATGAGCAGGTCGTACCATTGCAAGCAATATTTCATTGTTCCTGGAACTCATCATACTTGTTCTTACACCAATAAATCTGAATTGACTTGACCTGAACTTGTGAGTAAATAATTAAGATAAAACATGACCCATGTTCTGTAGAGGTGGAAGATTTCAGAGATTCACCACCTTCTGTGTCATAGTCACAGAGTGATACAGTGTGGAAACAGGCACTTCAGCCAACCAGAGAGTAGTGAATCTGTGGAATTCCCTGCCTCAGAAGGTAGTGGAGGCCAATTCTCTGGATGCCTTCAAGAGAGAGTTAGATAGAGCTCTTAAAGATAGCGGAGTGAGGGGATATGGTGAGAAGGCAGGAACACGGTACTGATTGTGGATGATCAGCCGTGATCACAGTGAATGGCTCAAAGGGCTGAATGCAATACTCCTGCACCTATTGTCTATTGTCTATTGCCCACACCGACCAACATACTACATCTACACTGGTCCCACCTGTCCGCATTTAGCCTATATCGCTCTAAACCTGTCCTATCCATGTACCAGTCTAAATGTTTCTTAAACGTTGCAATAGATAGTCCTGTGAGAAGAGATTCCTGCATACATGTATCCCGTAAGTATCTCCCTCATTAAAAGTTGTCTGATGATGGAAACATCTCCACATCCACCCTGTTGTACCTTCTCAGTTTAGTTTAGTGTCACATGTACCGAGGTACAGTGAAAAGCTTTATGTTGCATGCTAACCAGTCAGCAGATAGACAATACATGATTACAATTGAGGCACCCACAGTGTATAAATACTGCATAAACACAGTGTATAAGCACACCTGATAAAGGGAATAACGTTTATTGCAAGATAAAGTCAAGTACAAGGAAAAGTCCAGAGGTGGCACTTCTCCAGCCAACAATGGACCATTGTAGGCTCCACCCTCCCATGGTCACCTGTTGCCGGCGCAGATTTGTTCTGGCCTTTTCCCACCTCCAACCCCCCACCCCCTCTACTTTCAGTCCGAAGTAGGGTTCCACCCCAAAATGTCGCCCATCCGTTTTCTCCAGAGATGCTGCTTGAGCAATTGAGTTACTCCAGCACCTTGTGTCTATCTTCAGTAGTTCCTTTCCACACAATAAACTAGGGATTTAGTGTTCAAAGATTCAAAGGTCTTTTATTGTTGCGTGTACCAATCAAGATACAGTGATATGCGATTCACCGTACAATCGTACTAACTAAAAAATGCAACAAGACACATACCTGGAGTATTGCGTACAGTTTTGGTCTCGAAATCTGAGGAAGGATATTATTGCCATAGAGGGAGTGCAGAGAAGGTTCACCAGACTGATTCCTGGGATGTCAGGACTGTCTTATGAAGAAAGACTGGATAGACTTGGTTTATACTCTCTAGAATTTAGGAGATTGAGGGGGGGATCTTATAGAAACTTATAAAATTCTTAAGGGGTTGGATAGGCTAGATGCAGGAAGAATGCTCCCGATGTTGGGGAAATCCAGGACAAGGGGTCCCAGCTTAAGGATAAGGGGGAAATCCTTTAAAACCGAGATGAGAAGAACTTTTTTCACACAGAGAGTGGTAAATCTCTGGAACTCTCTGCCGCAGAGCGTAGTCGAGGCCAGTTCATTGGCTATATTTAAGAGGGAGTTAGATGTGGCCCTTGTGGCTAAAGGGGATCAGAGGGTATGGAGAGAAGGCAGGTACGGGATACTGAGTTGGATGATCAGCCATGATCATATTGAATGGCGATGCAGGCTCGAAGGGCCGAATGGCCTACTCCTGCACCTAATTTCTATGTTTCTATGTTTCTAACTACATAAAAGTTAACATAAACATCCACCGCAGTGGATTCCCCATATTCCTCACTGTGATGGAAGGCTATAAAGTCTAATCTTCTTTCTTTAATCTTCCGCAGTCGGGGCAGTTGAACCATCCAAAGTCGGGGCGATCCAAGCTCCCGTGTCGGGGCGATTGAACCCCCCACGTTGGGGCAATTGAAGCCCTCGTGTCAGGCCGATCAAAGCTCCTGGAGCTCCCGGAGTCGGTCTCTAACGAGGGACCGCGAGCTCCACGATATTAAAGTCTGCAGGCTGCCGTTGTTGGAGCTCCCAAAGTAGGTCTCCAGCAGAGGCCGCCAACTCCACAACGTTAGCCCGCAGTGCGGACGGAGATACGATACGGGAACACAAATCGCATCTCCTTCGAGGTACGAGATTAAAAAAAGGAATAATTAATCCCCACATAAAAGAAACTCGAGAACACTAAAAACAAACATTTAACACACACTGGAAAACAACAATGAAGGACAAGGATGAGACAGACTGTTGCTGAGGCAGCTATTATGGGCGCCACCCGGTGGTCAGTGTGGGAAGGAACTGCCGATGTTGACTTAACCCGAACCAAAGATGTTGACTTAAACCGAAGATAGACACAAAAAAAACACCACTCCAGTCTGAAGAAGGGTCTCGACCCGAAACGTCACCTATTCCTTTCCTCCGGAGATGCTGCTTGACCCACTGAGTAATCCCAGTTTTTAGTGTCTATCAAACTGGAGGTTATCCCATTTAACCATACAACATATAACCATATAACAATTACAGCACGGAAACAGGCCCTTCTAGTCCGTGCCGAACACTTATTTTCCCCTAGTCCCATCTACCTGCACTCACACCATAACCCTCCATTCCTTTCCCATCCATATACCTATCCAATTTATTTTTAAATGATAAAATCGAACCTGCCTCCACCACTTCCACTGGAAGCTCATTCCACACAGCTACCACTCTCTGAGTAAAAAAGTTCCCCCTCATGTTACCCCTAAACAACCATTTGTGGTTGCACTTTTCAGTTTTAACCCTAAATTATTCATAACTTCCTCAACAGAACACTCTTCCTTGTCCTACCTAATTCAGATCTATCGAAATAAACATTACTGTATTCCAGGAGTATTTTTTAATTTACTCTAAGACTGATTATTTTATAAGCTGATAGTAGTCTTGCAATTTTTCTTCACATGATTTCCAACAATTTAAGATTAGTTCATGGCACACTGACATTGTGATTAAAAAATGTTATTTTATCATGATAAAGTTTTCAGTCATACCATGAGATTAAACCAAGTTGGCTCTCTTAGATATATCAAGGAATATTCTGTAAAGAATGTTTGTCGAAGATATTACATTTTTACATACTGCTACATGGGTCTGTTCCTTCTTAGATTTGGCGATATGTCAAATGTAAAGAAATAAAGACCAGGTCTTTGCTCCTTCCGACAAAGGAGCAAACTTTTAATGCAAAACTGTACTAGGCTGCCAATTGAATTATCAGCACAGCGGTAGAGCTACTGCTTACAGTGCCAGTGACCCAGAGTCTTATAGAAACTTACAAAATTCTTAAGGGGTTGGACAGGCTAGATGCAGGAAGATTGTTCCCGATGTTGGGGAAGTCCAGAACAGGTCATAGCTTAAGGATAGAGGGGAAATCCTATAGTACCGAGATGAGAAAAACATTTTTCACACAGAGAGTGGTGAATCTCTGGAACTCTCTGCCACAGAAGGTAGTTGAAGCCAGTTCATTGGCCATATTTAAGAGGGAGTTAGATGTGGCCCTTGTGGCTAAAGGGATCAGGCGGTATGGAGAGAAGGCAGTTACGGGATACTGAGTTGGATGATCAGCCATGATCATATTGAATGGCGGTGCAGGCTCGAGGGGCCGAATGGCCTACTCCTGCACCTATTTTCTATGTTTTTATGATCCTGACTATGGGTGCTGTCTGTACGGAGTTTGCACATTCCACCCGTGACCTTTGTGGGTTTTCTCTGAGATCTTTGGTTTTCACCGAGATCTTTGGTGTGTAGATGTATGTGTAACTTTTGTCCCTCGTGTGGGGCTCATGTTGTCGACCTCCCCGTGGTGAGTGAGCCCCGCCAACTAACCTCAGTCAGGCAAACGACAACAACAGAAACAGCAGCGACCCGGAGCATGCGCCCTTTTTAGGGCGGGCACCTACAGATGTCGAACCGGACGGCACCACCCTGCTGCAGGCTTCTGCTGCCTCAAACGCAAAAAAGAAGTCCCTGGTGTGAGTAGGGTAGTGTTAATGTGCGGGCATCGCAGGTCGGTGCGGACTTGGTGGGCCGAAGGGCCTGCTTCCGCCCTGAATCTCTAAACTAAACTAAAAGGAATATCTGGCAATATGCTTCATATTTTACATCATTAATTTTTAGGAAAAACCATTCATCTCCACTGACCATCCAAAACCCCAGTGAACAGGAAATTGAGAAAGTTGGCCCTCAATTGGATTCATGTCATTAGAGGTGAGGACAGATAGTAGTGGTATATATTGTGTACTGCAGACCAATGTTAAGTGTCTCACCATTGATACCTTGAAGACCTTTCTTGCCGAGGGAGGCACGGTGGTGCAACGGTCGAGTTGCTGCCTTACAGCGCCAGAGACCCGGGTTTGATCCTGACTACGAGTGCTGTCTGCACAGAGTTTGCACGTTCTCGCTCTGACCTGCGTGGGGGTTTCTCCGAGATCTTTGCTTTCCTCTCACACTCCAAAGACGTAACAGACGATTGCAGGTTAATGGCTTGGTAGAAATGTAAACGGTGGGCGCAGCGTGGACTCTCGTTGTGGAGCGGGTGAGCCCTCGCTGGGGCTCGCTGGAGGGAAGCGCTCCATTTCGCTGGCCCAGGGCAGCCGGCAGCCTGAAGTCGCAACCTGAAGCCGTGGTCTGCAGAGCTCCAGCTGGTGCGGCGTCTACAGCCCGGGATCCTTCGTGGGGGACCCGGGGGAAGAAGAAGCCATCACTGCCGGCCCGCGGCCAACTTCTACCGCGGGGCCGGCATGGACTCACCATCACCCCTGGAGGGGAGCTTCGACCGCCGGCCCTGCAGTCTACGGTGCTTCTGGCTGCGGCGGAGTCTTTAAATCTCGACCGATCGGCCTACACCATCTTAAAGCCGTGGTCTCCGGTGAGGAAGAGCCGATCCTGGACTGACTCTGGACTCTGGTCCTGTCCACGGGGGGGAAATGGAGGAGGACTGGCCAAATGTTGTGCCTTCCACCACAGTGATGAATGCTGTGGTGGATGTTTGTGTTACAGTTTTATTGTGGTTGTGTGTTCTTTATTATTGTACTGCTGCTGACAACCCAAATTTCCACCGACCCTGGTTGTGTGGCAATAAATTGTATCTATCTATCTATCTATCTATCTATCTATCTATCTATCTATCTATCTATCTATCTATCTATCTATCTATCCAAGACATTCCCAGTGTGTGTGGGATAGTATTAATGTGTGGAGGTCGCTGGTTGGCTAGATGGGCCCAAGGGCCTTTTTCCGCGCTGTATCTCTAAACTTTCAAGGCAGCTTGCCCGAGCTGCTTCCCATTACACAAAACAACATACTGAAGCAAGAAATAGTTTTATTAACAGAAAACAAAACCAATACTCGTAAAAACCGAGCTGCCAGAGGAGGTAGTTGAGGCTGGGACTATCCCGACATTTAAGAAACAGTTGGACACGTGCATAGATACGACATGGATGGAGGGATACGGACCAAACGTGGGCAGGTGGGACCAGTGTAGACGGGACAAGTTGGCTGGTGCGGGCAAGTCTGGCCTGTTTCCACACTGTATCAATCTATGACTCGAACTTCCCTTCCCATTCCCACACTGACCTTTCTGTCCTGGGCCTCCTCCACTCTCAGTGAGCCCAAATGTAAATTGGGGGAACAACACCTCATATTTCACTTGGGCAGTTTACAACCCAGCGATTTGAATATTGATTTTGCTAATTTCAAGTAACCCTTGCATCCCCTCTCTCTCCGTCTCCTCTCCCACCCTAGTCGTTGTAATAGTTTCACTCATCCTGTTGAGTTTCTCTGCATGAATAACTGGTTATCACCTGCCCCTCAGCCAACAATAGACTGTTGTGGTCTTTGATCTTTTTGCATATCCTCCATTCCTTTGTTCAATATCTCTCCATATCACCGTCTATATATCTCGTTTCCCTTTCCCATCACTCTCAGTCTGAAGGAGGCTCTCGATCTGAAACATAAGGTCATCAGGAATAGTAGAATCAGGCCATTCAGCCCATCAAGTCTCCTCTGCCATTCAACCATGGCTGATCTATCTCTCCCTCCTAAATCCATTCTCCTGCCTTCTTCCCCATATCCTCTGACACCTGCACTAATCCGATAGTGCTCTAGGGGCTAGTGGAGTCAAGGGATATGGGGAGAAGGCAGGCACGGGTTATTGAGAGGGGACGATCAGCCATGATCACAATGAATGGCGGTGCTGGCTCGAAGGGCCGAATGGCCTCCTCCTGCACCTATTTTCTATGTTTCGATGTTTTTATGTTAATCAAGAATCTACCTATCTTTGCCTTAAAAATATCCACTATCACCTATTCATTTTTTCCAGAGATGCTGTCTGACCCGCTGAGTTACTCCAGCTTTTTTGTGTCTTTCCATTTTACTCCTCTGGCCCTGGAAGAAAAACAATGACGCAGAAATATATCAATATTCTCAAAGGCGATGGGGAGGTAGGAAGGTATATTTCACCATTAGTCCGGTCCAGCCCACCCTATAAAGTGTGTACATTTCATATTCATAGGTAGCAGTGGGATGCAAGTTTAATGATGAGCTGAACTATTTTTCAGCTCCAAACTTTCATGCTTGGTAAAGTGCAAACAGTAGGGGCTGCTTAGAAATGTAACACAATTCTCTTGCACCTGGCTAGAGGAACTTTTATAAATTGATCTTGAGCTTCATAAGCCACACTTCGGGCAGAAAGAAGCTATCACAGAGGTATGTGATTCATTTGTATTGACAGTCGGATGGCCACAATATCCGCTATCGTGTTTGGGAAACCACATCCTATCAGCAGACAAGGGTCACATTGGCTATTTCCATTGGGATCCTGACTTGAGGTCATAGAATCATCGAGTCATACAACGTGGAAACAGGCCCCTCGGCCCAACTTGCCCATGCTGACCAACATGTTCCATCTACATACTAGTCCCACCTGCCTGCGTTCGGCCCATATAGAAACATAGAAAATAGGTGCAGGAGGCGGCCATTCGGCCCTTCAAGCCAGCACCGCCATTGTCATTGTGATCATTGTCAGCCGCGGACTCCGGTGGGAGGTGGCTGATCTGGAGGTCCGGGCCGCGGACGATGTTCTCCGTCGGGGTTCCATCGTTCCCGGCGAGAGGGCCTGCGCATCGGGCCGCCCGTGGCAGCGACTATAGGTGCTCGGGAGGCCCCGACCACGGGTGAACATCTGGGAAGATCGGCGGGGAGACTAGCTGGACTATGGTACCTTCCTCAACTTTGGTGCCACTGTGTTGTGTCGTGGACTTCTGTGTTTGTGCTTTAAAAAAATAATGTTTTATTTATTTATTATTTATTTTTATGTTACTTGGCTGTAAGGAAAATCCTTTTTCTTGTCTCTTATGAGATAATGACAATAAATTGAATACAAATACAAAAATACAAATCGTGGCTGATAGTCCCCAATCAATAACCCGTGCCTGCCTTCTCCCCAAATCCCTTGATTCCACTAGCCCCTAGAGCTCTATCTAACTCTCTCTTAAATCCATCCAGTGATTTGGCCTCCACTGCCCCCCAAACCTGTCCTATTCACATACACGTCCAAACGTTTCTTAGACGTTGCACTACTACCTGCCTCAACTATCTCCACTGGCAGCTCGCTCCACTCACCCACCACCGTTCAGCCACCCAACAAACCAGGAGGCTGGTGAAATTAGTCATGATTATGGTTGTAATGGCAAATGTTCAACTTTTCCAGTGTCCTCTTTTCCAGTTGCCATTACATCACAGATACAGGGAGAGTGACCTTACGCAGAGCTAACAAAACAGATCTTCCAGTCGTTATTTCCTGTTTAGTTGGTTGTTTATTGAAGTAGCTGTACAAATAAAGCAATGAAGGTACCAGGTTTTCCTTATTCTGCATGCAAGTTGTAGCTGGCTGCTCTGTCCCTGGCTGGTGAGAACTGTGTGCTCTCCCTCCCTGTGCCTGCCCCTTCCTGTCCCCTATGCCCTTATGTATACACCACCCTGGGCATCTAATCATCAGCCCCCAAGTGTCCAAAATAATACTGCAAGATATATCTAGACAAAATAATATAATATGCCACCAATGAACATAAATGGCTCCTACACTGGACTTTATTCCCAATGAAGGCTCCTTAATGTGAAACGTTAACTCTCTTTCTCCTTCCACAGATATTGCCTGACTTGCTGAGTGTGTCTGACATCGACTGTGATCAGGGGGTGTCCTTGACTAAGCCGGACCACACACTGAACAAGCACGAAAGCATTCAATATAGGATCAGCGATCTGGGAATAAGGGATAAGGCATGATTATTCCTTCATTCCCTGAATGTCCATCTGCCTAGCTAAAACCTTCTTAATTGCTACTATCATATCTGCCTCAACACTACCCCTCTTAGCACATTCCTGGCACCCACCACCCTCTGTGTAAATAAAAACTTGCACATTTTCTTTCAACTTTTCCCCTCCCACCTTGAAGCTTTGCCCACTAGTCTCTGACATTTCTATCCTGGGGGAATAAAACGTTTTTGCTACCTACCCTATCTATAGGGTGGCAGGGTGGCACAGCGGTAGAGATGTTGCCTTACAGCACCAGAAATTTGTGTTCGATCCTGACTATGGGTGCTGTCTGTACGGAGTTTGTACGTTCTCCCCGTGACCTGCGTGGGTTTTCTCCGAGATCTTTGGTTTCCTCCTACGCCCCATAGACGTACAGGTTTGCAGGTTAATTGGCTTGGTGTAAGTGTAAATTGTCCCTAGTGTGTGTAGGACAGTGTTAGTGCAAGGGGATCGCTGGTCGGCGAGGACTCGGTGGGCAGAAGGGCCTGTTTCTACACTGCATCTCAAAACTAAATTAAACTAACTGTCTCTCATAATTGTGGTTACTTCCATCAGGCCTTCCCTTAAATTCCAGCCAAAAAATAACATGTTTGTTCAACCTTTCTTTATAGCTATTTATAGCCCCTGTTTAGGACCAGAGGCCATAGCCTCAGAATTAAAGGACTTACATTTAGGAAGGAGATGAGGAGGAATTTATTTCGGCAGAAAGTGGTGAACCGTGGAATTCACTGTCACAGAAGGTTGTGGAGACCAAGTCAGTCGATATTTTTAAGGCAGAGATGGAGAGATTCTTGATTAGTATGGGATTAGTATGGGATTTTGGGAGAAGCCAGAGGGTAATGGTGGATATCAGGCATGTGAGGTTGGTGTATGGAATGTGGTGTTTTGGGAGAAGGTTCGGTGCTGTCTTACGGAGACCTGTACTTTCCACCTTGAAGCGTTGCCCTGCAGAAGGTATGTGGGCTTTGTGTATAACTGGCATAATGTGTTAGTGGTTGTTTGTTGAGTTTGTCGAGGTAGAGATGAAAGATGATCTGAAATGCTGGGGTCTGAGTTGTGGTAAAGCTTGGATTAGTATTTTGATCCAACAGAGGAACTATTTACGCAGTCCAGAGTACCAGGCAGGAATCAAGGAGAGTGGTGAAAGAATTCAAGATGGATGGATTGTCTTAAGAAATGTGGATAATGGAAGATTGGAGAGTTGGATGGTAAGTATGCAGATGGATAAGCCAGAGGGTAATGGTGGATGGCTGTTTATCGGGTTGGAGGCAGGTGACTAGTGGAGTGCCTCAGGGATCTGTGTTGGGTCCTTTGTTGTTTGTCATGTACATCAATGATCTGGATGAAGGTGGGGTAAATTGGATTAGTAAGTATGCAGATGATACCAAGATAGGGGGTGTTGTGGATAATGAAGAGGATTTCCAAAGTCTACAGAGTGATTTAGGCCATTTGGAAAAAATGGGCCAAAAGATGGCAGATGGAGTTTAATGCTGATAAATGTGAGGTGCTACACCTTGGCAGGACAAATCAAAATAGGACGTACATGGTAAATGGTAGGGAATTGAAGAATACAGTTGAACAGAGGGATCTGGGTATAACCGTGCATAGTTCCTTGAAGGTGGAATCTCATATAGATAGGGTGGTAAAGAAAGCTTTTGGTATGCTAGCCTTTATAAAATCAGAGCATTGAGTATAGAAGCTGGGATGTAATGTTAAAATTGTACAAGGCATTGGTGAGACCAAATCTGGAGTATGGTGTACAATTTTGGTCGCCCAATTATAGGAAGGATGTCAACAAAATAGAGAGAGTACAGAGGAGATTTACTAGAATGTTGCCTGGGTTTCAACAACTAAGTTACAGAGATAGGTTGAATGAGTTAGGTCTTTATTCTCTGGAGCGCAGAAGGTTAAGGGGGGACCTGATAGAGGTCTTTAAAATGATGAGAGGGATAGACAGAGTTGATGTGGACAAGCTTGTCCCTTTGAGAATAGGGAAGATTCAAACAAGAGGACATGACTTCAGAATTAAGGGACAGAAGTTCAGGGGTAATATGAGGGGGAACTTCTTTACGCAGAGAGTGGTGGCGGTGTGGAATGAGCTCCCAGCGGAAGTGGTGGAGGCAGGTTCATTGGTATCATTTAAAAAATAAATTGGATAGGCATATGGATGAGAAGGGAATGGAGGGTTATGGTATGAGTGCAGGCAGGTGGGACTAAGGGGAAAAAAAATTTGTTCGGCATGGACTTGTAGGGCCGAGATGGCCTGTTTCCGTGCTGTAATTGTTATATGGTTATATGGTTAGTGCAGAGAAGGCATGAGAATGGGGTTAAGTGGGAGAGATTGATCATCCATAAATTAATGGTGGCCTATACTTGATGGGCCAAATGGCCTAATTCTTCTCCTATCCCTTATGAACATGAATTTATGAACTAATACCCTCTGATATAGGCATTAGCAAACAGAACCACTGCCCTCAGATCAATCTTGTCGAAGAGTATCCAAAAAAATTCTAGACTTCAGTTTTGTTTAGTTTATTGCCACATGTACTGAGGTACAATGGAAAGGGTGAAGTAGGGTCTCATCCCGAAATGTCACTTATTCCGTACTGCAGAGATGCTGCCTGACCCGCTGAATTACACCAGTATTTTGTGTTTAACTACAGTGAAAAGCTTTTGTTGCGTGCTAACCTGTCAGCGGAAAGACTATATGTAATTACAATCGAACCATCCACGGTGTAAAGATACATGATGAAGGGAATAATGTTTAGTGCATAGACTTGGTCTGTCACCAACAAAACCATGGTCTTTCAAGTGTATATCTGGAGGGTGAACTACTAAACAGCTACTGGCCACTCTCTGCCTTGCTGTAGAGATTTAATCCTAAACATTTACGATGCCGCTACTCCTTCTATCCCCCCCCCCCCCCTCTCTCCCCCTCCCCCCCCCCCCCCCCCTCTCCCCCCCCCCCCCCCCCCCCCCCTCTCTCTCTCCCCTCTCCCCCCTCTCCTCCTCCCTCTCTCCCTCTCTCCCCTCTCCCTCTCCTCCTCCCTCCCTCCTCCTCCCCCCTCCCTCCCTCTCCCCCACTCCCACCCTCCCCCCCCCGCTCTGGTGCTGTAAGGCAGCAACTCTACCGCTACACCACTGTGCCACATCCTGGCAGATGGTGCCTGACCCACTGAGTAAATCTGGCAGATTAGTGTACAAACTCACAAGAGGAATAGATCGGGTAGATGCACAGAGCCTCTTGCCCAGAGTAGGAGAATCGAGGACCAGAGGGCATAGGTTCAAGGTGAGGGGGAAAAGAAAAGATTTAATAGGAATCTGAGGAGTAACTATTTCACACAGAGGGCGGTGGGTGTATGGAACAAGCTGCCAGAGGAGGTAGTTGAGGCTGGGACAATCCCATCGTTTGACAGGTACATGGATAGAACAGGTTTGGAAGGATATGGACCAAGCGCAGGCAAGTGGGACTAGTGCAGCTTGGACATTGTTGGCCGGTGTGGGTAAGATGGGCTGCAGGGCCTGTTTCCACACAGTATCACTCTATAACTCTATGATTCTCCTGATTTCAGCATCTGCAGTCTCATATGAATCCTTTTTTCCTTCTTGACCAGCTCATCTACTTGTGCTGCCATCTTCAGGCCCGCTTGCGTATGCACATCAAGGTTTCTCTGTTCCTTCGCATTTAACGGTACCCCTCCAGTTCTTGTGTCTCTCCTAGCCTTGGTAGTCCTCACAAAATGCAACGCCCTGCATTATTCAGGTTCCATTTGATGGACTGATTGAAATACTCGGCATGGAAATGGGTCCTTCATCCCACCGAGACCACGTTGAACATTAAATCACTCACTCACACAGAGCAGTACAGTGGTAGACGTGCTGCTTTACAGCGCCGGAGAACCGGGTTTGATCCTCGATTATGGGCGCTGTCTGTACGGAGTTTGTACTTTCTTCCTGTCAGGAGCCGAAGGATTACCTGGATCGGGTAAACATGGAAGCATAAACATAGAAACATAGAAGGTAGGCACAAAGTGCTGGAGTAACTCAGTGGGACAGGCGGCATCTCTGGAGAGAAGGAATGGGCGACGTTTTGGGTCGAGACCCTTCTTCAGACTGATGTTAGGGGAGTGAGGGGGGATGGATGGAGAAAAAATGTAGATGGAGACAGTCAGACTGGTGGGAAAACTGGGAAGGGGGAAGGGATGGAGAGAGAGGGTTACATGAAGTTAGAGAAGTCAATGTTCATACTGCTGGGGTGTAAGCTGCCCAAGCGAAATATGAGGTGCTGTTCCTCCAATTTGCGCTGGGCATCACTCTGACAATGGATGAGGCCCAGGACAGGAAGGTCAGTGTAGGAATGGGAGGGGGAGTTGAAGTGCTGAGCAACCAGGAGTTCAGGTGGGTTAAGGCGGACTGAGCGGAGGTGCTTAGAGAAACGATCGCCGAGCCTGCGCTTGGTCTCGCCGAAGTAGAGAAGTTGACAGCTGGAACAGCGGACACAGTAGATGAGTTTGGAAGAGGTGCAAGTGTGCCTCACCTGGAAAGATTGTCGGGATAGACAAAAATGGTGGAAAAACACTAGATGCTGCCTCGCCCGCTGAGTTTCTCCAGCATTTTTCATCTACCTTCGATTTTCAAGCATCTGCAGTTCCTTCTTAAACAAGAATGTCGGGGTCCTTGGATGGCGTTGAGGGGGGGAGGTAAAGGGACACGTGTTGCATCTCCTGTGGCTGCAGGAGAAAGTACCTGGGGAGGGGGTGGTTTGGGTGGGAAGGGACGAGTTGAGCAGGGAGTTGCGGAGGGAAAACGGTTGATTGGCAGACAAAGGCCAGAATATAAGGAATAACGTGAATAACGTTAAGTGCAAGGTAAAGTCCGATCACAGATTGTCCGAGGGTCTCCAATGATGTAGATAGTTGGTGACGCTTGAAAAATGTTCCCGATGTTGGGGGAGTCCAGAAACAGGGGTCACAGTTTAAGAATAAGGGGTCTGGCCATTTAGGACTGAAATGAGGGAAAACTTTTTCAGCCAGAGAGTTGTGAATCTGTTGAATTTTCTGCCACAGAGGGCAGTGGAGGTCAATTCTCTGGATGTTTTCAAGAGAGAGTTAGATATACCTCTTAGAGCTAATGGATTCAAAGGATATGGGAAAAAAGCAGGAACAGGGTACTGATTTTGGATGATCAGCCGTGATCATATTGAATGGCAGTGCCTGCTGGAAGAGCCGAATGGCCTACTCCTGCACCTATTTTCTATGTTTCTATGAAAAGGTAAGGAGATAAAGAGGGGTATGAATTATGTGCAGGCAGATAAGAGTTGGTCTAGGTGTTTAGTATAGTTTAGTATCTATTGTAGAGTGGGAGATTGCAATCTTCATCCTGGTCCACCCTGTTTCGACTAATGCAATCAACCCGATGTGCACAAACAAATAGATCAAATAGAACGAGTTGACCTACAACTTTAGACTGCGCATGCCATACGCAAGAGGAAGAAGAAGTGTCTATTGTCACGTGTACTGAGGTGCAATGAAAAGCTTTTTGTAGCGTGCTAACATGTCAGCGGAGAGACTGTACACGATCACAATTGAGACGTCCACAATGTCCAGATACTGTTTAACACCCACGTTATGGGTCAAAGGGCCTGTTTTATTCTACGGTCGATAAGGTGCTAGGAACAGAATTGGGAAATGTGAAGTCAGAGTTATTTCAATACTTTTGGTCTCTTGACTTGACTTGACTTGACTTGACTCTTTATCAATGTGCTGCCAGGGGTGGTGGTGGAGGCAGATACGCTAGTGGCATTACCATCCTACCAACAACTAGAGAGCTGAACCACTATCTACCTCATTGGAGATCTTTGGACTATCTTTGATTGGACTTTGCCGGCTTTACCTTGCACTCACCGTTATTAACGCTACTCCCTTTATCATGCATTTATACATTGTGGACGGCTCGATTGCAATCACGTATTGCCTTTGTGCTGACTGGTTGTCACCTCTGTACACGTGACAATAAACAAGATAGACTAAACTAAGCTAAACTTAAACTAATACGTGTACGAAAGAACTGCAGATGCTGGTTTAAATGGAAGGTAGGCACAACAATTGCTGGAGTAACTCAGCGGGACAGGTAGCATCTCTCGAGAGAAGGGATGGGTGATGTTTTGGGTCGAGACCCTTCTTAAGACTAAACGATACATGGTATATGCAGGGAATGGTGGGATGAGGATCACATTTAGGCAGAGGAGATGAATTAATCTTGACATCGTGTTTAGCACAGACATTGTCGGCTGAAGAGCCTATTCATGTGATTTACTATTCTATATTTTATGTTTTAGCTTAGTTTAGAGATACAGCGCAGAAACAGGCCCTTCAGCCCATCGATTCCGCACCGACAGGCGATCCCCACACATTAACACTATCCTACACCCACTAGGGATTCTTTTAGAACGTGTATACTAACATACAAACCCGTACGTCTTTGGAGTGTGGGAGGAAACCGAAGATCTCGGAGCAAACCCACGCAGGTCATGAGGAGAACGTACAAACTCCGTACAGACAGCGCCCGTGTTCAGGATCGAACCCGGGTCTCTGGCGCTGTACAGCGGCAGCTCTACCGCTGCGCCACTGTGCCGTTCTGTTAGTTTCGGTCCTCATTACTGAAGATAGATCTTCTTCAGCAAGATAATTGAATACACAGTTACTTAACTCTGAGGTGTGAGTGACGCCAACTGAGACTTGGCTGGCCTGCATGTAACTGGAAGCAATCCAACATCATTAGACTCTGAGACTTCTCCCAATTGTCTGTTGTGTGTTGGCTCTCTTTCAAGAGATTACAAATGCAAGGCGTTTTCCGGCCAAACTTTTTCTCGAGAGCCTTTCATCCTCAGACAGGATTTGCTGGTACTCTCATCCAACAGCATCCACTGTCCCCCGCTTTGAATTATTTTTATCTTCGTGGCTTGTGCTGCACAATGGCGCAGCAGTGGATCCTCTGCCTTACAGCGTCAGAGACCCAGGTTCGATCCTGACTACGGGTTCTGTCTGAACGTCAGCTTGTACAGTCTCCCCCCGTTACTGCGTGGGTTTTCCGCAGCTCCGTGTTCCCACACACGCTCCAAAGAGGTACAGGTTTGGTGAATATTGTAAATATATTAGAGAATTAGATAGAGCTCTAGGGGCTGGTGGAATCAAGGGATATGGGGGGAAGGCAGGAGTGGGTTATTGATTTGGGAACGATCAGCCACGATCACAATGAATGGCGGTGCTGGCTCGAATGGCCGAATGGCCTCCTCCTGCACCTATTTTCTATGTTTCTATGTCCCTACTGTGATAGTGCTGGTATATGGGTATCGCTGGTTGGCGAGGACTTGGTGGGCCTGTTTCCGCTCTGTATCACTAAAAATAAGGAACTAAAACTTTCTTGGTCCAAAGGTCACAGGTTCAAGCCTCACTCAGCTGTTATCCAGGGCAATCCAGCTGTTATCAGGCCAACTGGATCATCCTACCAAAATCTAGAGAGCATTCCTGAACGCTACCTACTTCAATGGAGACCCACGGATTATATTTGGACTTTTGCCGGCCTCATCTTGCACTAAATGTTATTCATGTTATTCCTTTTATCATGTATCTGTACACTGTGAGTGGCTAGCTTGTAATCATGTTTTGTATTTCCGCTGATGGGTTAGTGCGCAACAAAATCTTTTCACTGCACCTCGGTCGGTACACATGACAATAAACTTAAGGGCCGGTCCCATGAGCATGCGACTCCATGCGGCAAGCGTGACGTAACGTGGTCGCTTGAGCCGTACGGCCTCGCGGGGCCGGTCCCACTTCGATCGCCGGAGCCATATGGAGTTGTGCGGAGCTGGTCCCGACATCACGTGGGGCTCCAAATAACTGACACTGTTCAAAAATTCCGCGCGGCAACGGCGTGCCGGCCCGCAGCTGCCTCGACGCCGTACGCACCGTCTCGACGGGCGTACGCACCGTCTCGATGCCATATGCAGCATCCTGATGACGTACGCCTAGCGTAAACTTCCCATGGATTTCGCTCAAAGTTCACGTCAGCTCGTACGGGATCACTCGACCTCCCCGCGGCACTGCTTCCGGTTTGGTCGCGCTTGCCGCATGCAGTCGCATGCTCGTGCGACAGGCCCTTAAACTAAACTAAAGCTGGGCTGCCAACTCTATACAACGCAAAGAGTGCTTTGTATCGTACATATTACTTTGGGCTAAAGCCAAACCCGGGCACCATTGACCTTTGCATACCCTGTGTCATTGTACGTAAGGTCATAAGGAATAGGAGTAGAATTAGGCCATTCGGCCCATCAAATCTACTGCGAATTCTGCGGGATACCCCACACTCTGGTCTCCATTTTCATCTCTCCACCAAACCAGCAACCTTTTTAAACAGATTGGCCCCGTTATCTGAAAATTGAAGACAAAACTCAGCGGCTGGAAATCTGAAATAAAAGCAAAACGTGTTGTAAACGCTCGATTGTTGAGGCAGTGTCTGTGGACGGACACAAAGTGCTGGAGTAACTTAGCGGGTCAGGGAGCATCTCCGGAGAAAAGGGATGGGTGACGTATTGGGTCGGGAGAGAACTAGTGACCAACTCGAGAGAGGTCCTGATCTACCATCTACCACATTGGAGACTCTTTAATCAGTCTTGACTGGACTTTATCTTGCACTAATTGCTAGTCCCTTTATCCTGTATCTGTACACTGTGGACGGCCTGATTGTCATCCTGTGCAGCCTTTCCGCTGACTGGCTGTCACGCACCATAAAAGCTTTTCACTGTACCTCGGTACACGTGATAATAAGCTAAAGCCACTAATAAACTTCCACCTACAAGATTTGCAGAAGATAAAGCTTTAATTATCAGTGAGCTGTTTGCTGGATTGAAAATTGACCAGCAGTGGAAAGGGAGCGATGATAAATGGCTTGTGTTTTGACCAATCTGTCCAGTCTAGGAATTTTTCTGGGATTTGTTCTGAATTTATTTTCTGTCTGTGTGTGATGCATAAGCAATTTGTCCTTGAAGACAGAGCAGAGAAAATTTGCCAGAATGTTTCCAGGTATGTGGTCCGGGTGTGTGGACAGACTAAAGAAACTGTGACCCAAAACTGGAACTGTGTTTCTTAACAACAAAGTACGTTAAGGGGATAAAGGGAATAAAGGATTCCCATATTACATTGCCTGATCTAACTTCAAGTAGCCCTTGCTTTCCCTCTCTCTCCATCCCAGTTCTCCAACCAATCTGACTGTCTTCAACTACATTTTACCTCTGTTTGCTTTGTTGGTACCTTCTCCCAGCTAACAATGATCTACTCTACATTTTCATTGATCTCCATCGCCCTTGTCCTGTTTTCACACCTTACCCCTCCTTATCTATATATCTCCCTCCCTTGACACCGCTGAAGAAGGGTCTGGACCCAAAACGTCACCCATTCCTTCTCTCCAGAGATGCTGCCTGTCTCGCTGAGTTACTCCGGCATTTTGTGTCTATCTTACGTTAGGGGAAGATTCGATTGTTCAAAATTAATTTGATAGAGTAACATTAAGTGATGCAGTGATGTAGCTGGTAGATCAGCTGCTTTACAGCGCCAGAGACATTGGTTCAATTCTGATTTTGGCTGCTGTCTGTGCGGAGTTTGCATGTTCATCCTGTAACCGCTTTGGCTTACCTCCGGGAGCTCAGGTTTCCTTCCACATCTTAAAGATGTGTGGGTTTGCAGGTTAATCGAACATGGATAGGAGACGTTTCAAGTAGAGACCTTCAGTCTGAAGAAGGGTCTCGACTCGAAACGACACCTATGTATGTTCTCTAGAGAAGCTGCCGGACCTCAAAGGCTTCTTCAGACTGCAGGGCATCGACAACGAAACGTCACCTCTCCGTGTTCTCGAGGGATGCTGCCTGTCCCGCTGAGTTACTCCAGCTTTTGGTATCTATCTTCGGTTCAAACCAGCATCTGCAGTTCCTCCCTACACATTATTGTCCAATTCTATATGGCCATCGTTGAGTCTGTCCTCACCTTCTCCATCATGGTCTGGTTTGGCTCAGCCACCAAGCACGACATCCGGAGGCTGCAGCGAATCGTCCGATCAGCTGAGAAGGTTATTGGCTGCAACCCTTCCCCCCATTGACGAACTGTACACTGCAAGGGCCAGGAAGCGAGCGGGTAAGATCATCTCTAACCCCTCTCACCCTGGCCACAAACTCTTTGAATCACTTCCCTCTGGAAGGGAACTCCGGATTGTCAAAGCTGCCACAGCCAGACATAAAAACAGCTTTTTTCCATGAGTAGTAGCTCTACTTAACAGCCAAAATTCTGTAGTCTCCTTTTGCTCTGGTATTTTATTTAATTCACATGTTTAATCAATAATGTTTTATTATTAATGTTTAATGTTTTATGTATCATTCCTAACTGTCACTGTATGTCATGTTATCACTTGTGGGCGGAGCACCAAGGCAAATTCCTTGTATGTGGATACTTGGCCAATAAACTTATTCATTCATTCATTATATGGATTGTGTCATTGGTTGCACAGCAGTGCAGGCACTATCACAAACACACTATCACTATTAGTAACATTTAGACAGGTATGTGGATAGGACAGGTTTAAAGGCATATGGGCCAAAAGGCAGGCAGGTGGGACTAGTGTAGATGGTCGCATGGGCAAGTTGGGCCAAAGGGCCTGTTTCCACATTGAAGGACGCTATGACTTTCTTTGACTTTATCACAGTA
The DNA here is from genome assembly GCF_028641065.1 of Leucoraja erinaceus. Classification (NCBI taxonomy): domain Eukaryota; kingdom Metazoa; phylum Chordata; class Chondrichthyes; order Rajiformes; family Rajidae; genus Leucoraja; species Leucoraja erinaceus. The sequence goes on along the minus strand of NC_073383.1, from coordinate 75,255,496 downwards.
CCCATCAATTTATTGAATGGCTGGGCTGGTCTAAGCTCCTAAGGCTAATCACCGTTCTTGCATATTACACACAAACAGTACCAATTGATTCTGAAAGGAATCAATTTAAAAAGTAGAAGGAACAAAATCAACTCTGGATTCTTCTCATTACCTAATTACATACAATTAAAGTGCTTCAGATTAATCGCGGTGATTTACAGCAATGTGGTCGCTATTAACCAATCATGCCCACTTGGTCGTAGATTCATGGAGTCAAAGAGCCTGGAAACAGGCCCTTCAGCCCAACTTGCCCACACCGACCAACATGCCCCTTCTACACTAGTCCCACCTGCCTACGTTTGGCCCATATCCCTCGAAACCTGGTTAAATCTTAAATCAATTAGAAACCGCACATGACTTCATCACTTCCATGCAGGTGAGCAATTCTATAACATGAATGGTATTGTGCTACATGCATAGATTCACAGAGAAATACAGAGTGGAGATGAAGAAACACTTTTTCACACAGAGAGATGTGAGTCTGTGGAATTCTCTGCCTCAGAGGGCGGTGGAGGCCGGTTCTCTGGATACTTTCAAGAGAGAGCTATATAGGGCTCTTAAAGATAGTGGAGTCAGGGGATATGGGGAGAAGGCAGGAACAGGGTACTGATTGGGGATGATCAGCCATGTTCACATTGAATGGCGGTGCTGGCTCAAAGGGCCGAATGGCCTACTCCTGCACCTATTGTCAATTGCCTATTGTCAATTGAGTGGAAATAGGCCTTTCGACCCAACTTGCCCACACTGCCCAACATGCCCCATCTACACTAGTTCCCCTGCTTGCGATGGGGCCCATATCCCTCTAACCCTGCCCTCTCCATGTACCTGTCCAAATGTTTCTTAAACGTTGCGATGGTACCTTTCAGCTCTTTCCATATACCCACCACCCTCTGTGTGAAAGCGTTACCCCTCAGCTCCTATTGAATCTGCCCCCCACCTCCTCCTGCTCACCTTAAACATATGTCCTCCGATTCTCCATTCCCTTACTGAACACAGAGATAGCTTAGAAATACAGTGCAGAAGCAAGCCCTACGAAAGTCAGAAACCTTTCCCAAAATATTGAATAATAGAGGGCTTAGTTTAAGGAGAGAGGGGCAACTTTGGGGGTGGTGAGTGGCTGGATCTCACTGCCAGAGGCGGTGGTTGAAACAGATACCTAATGACATTCGGAAGACTTTTGTATCTACTCATGGACATGCATGGAATGGGGGGATGTGGATTATGTGCACCTAGGTAAATGATGGTCTTAGCATCCTGCTCGACACAGACATGGTGGGCCAGAGGGCCCGTTCTTGTACTGTACTATTTAATGTTATAAGAGCGGCAAAGTATAATGGAGACATGCAAGACACATTTTGTTTGACATAGAATTTACGTTGTGTGTCTGGAACGCTCTGCCAGGGGTGGTGGTGGAGGTAGATACAATATTGACATTTTAGAGGAATGTTGGATAGACACATGGATATGCAGAGAATGGAGGGATATGGATTACATGTAGGTGGATAGGAGTTGGTCTTGACATCATGTTCTGCACAACATTGTGAGTCAAAGGGCCTGTTCCTTTATTGGACACTTCTATGTTCTGTGTCATAGACAGCAGGGTGGCGCAGCGGTAGAGTTGCTGCCTTACAGCAAATGCAGCGCCGGAGACCCGGGTTCGATCCTGCCTATGGGTGCTCTCCGTACGGAGTTTGCATGTTCTCCCAGTGACCTGTGTGGGTTTTCTCCGAGATCGTCGGTTTCCTCCCACACTCCAAAGACGTATAAATGTGTAGGTTAATTGGCTTGGTAAATGTAAATATTGTCCCTAGTGGGTATAGGATAGTGTTAACGTGTACAGATGTGGATCAAGTCAAGTCAAGTCAAGTTTATTTGTCACATACACATACGAGATGTGCAGTGAAATGAAAGTGGCAATGCTCGCGGACTTTTGTGCAAAAGACAAACAACAAAACAACCAAACAAATTATAAACACAATCATAACACACATATTCTTTTACATAATAAATAGTGGAAGGAAAAACGTTCTGTAGAGTTAGTCCCTGGTGAGATAGGCGTTTACAGTCCGAATTGCCTCTGGGAAGAAACTCCTTCTCAACCTCTCTGTTCTCACCGCATGGCAACGGAGGCGTTTGCCTGACCGTAGCAGCTGGAACAGTCCGTTGCAGGGGTGGGAAGGGGTCTCCCATGATTTTGTTTGCTCTGGAGTTGCACCTCCTGTTGTATAGTTCCTGCAGGGGGGCGAGTGAAGTTCCCATAGTGCGTTCGGCCGCACGCACTGCTCTCTGCAGAGCCTTCTTGTCCTTGGCAGAGCAATTCCCAAACCAGATGGTAATGTTCCCTGGACAAGATTCTTTCCACCGCCGCTGCGTAGAAGCACTGGAGGATCCTCGGAGACACTCTGAATTTCCTCAATTGCCTGAGGTGGTAAGGCGCTGCCTTGCCTTACTCACGAGTGCTGAGGCGTGTGATGCCCATGTCATATCCTCAGAGATGTGGATTACCAGATATTTAAAACAGTTCACCATATCCACAGGATCCCCATTTATCCTCAATGGAGTGGCCAACGGGTCCGCACTGGTCAGCGCGGACCCGGTGGGCCGAAGGGCCTGTTTCCGTGCTGTATTTCTAATCTAAATCATAGCGTGATACAGTGTGGAAATAGGCCCTTCAGCCAAACTTTCCCACACCAGCCAACATGTCCCAGCTATACTAGTCCCACCTGTCTGCACTTGGTGTATATCCCACCAAACCTGTCCTATCCATGTAAGTGGCTAAGTGTTTCTTAAACGTTTGGATAGTTCCAGCCTCAACTACCTCTTCCGGCAGATTGGTCCATGCACCCACTCTGTGTCCCGTGATGGTAACAGAATTAATATCATCTGCAGATAGTCTAATACCTGGTCATAGTTTAGTTTAGTTTAGCTCATGGATACAGCACGGAAACTGACCCTCCAGCCCACCGAGTCTGCACTGACCTGCGATCCCTCTACAATAACACTACCCTGCACACGTTAGGAACAATTTACAATTTTTAACAAAGCCACTTAACCTACAATTCTGTACATCATTGGAGTGTGGGAGAAAAACAGAGCACCCGTGGAAAACCCACGCAGTCACGGGGAGAATGTAACAACTCCATTCAGACAGCGCCCGTAGTCAGGATCGAACCTGGGTCTCTGGCGCTGTAAGGTAACAACTCTACCACTGCGCCACCGTGCCGCTCTAGAGCAACTGAGGCCTGGATAGCATGGATGTGGAGAGGATGTTTCCACGAGTGGGAAGCGTCTGGGACCTGAGGCCATAGCCTCAGAATTAAAGCACATACGTTTAGAAAGGAGATGAGGAGGAATTTCTTTAGTGAGCAGGTGGTGGATCTGTGGAATTCATTGCCACAGATGGCTGTGGAGACCCTCATACTTGGGTACCTTTTTAAAGCAGGGATTAACAGATTATTGGTTAGTATGGATGACAAAGGGGAGAATGGGAGTTGGGACGGAAAGATAGATCAGCCATGATTGAATGGCAGAGTAGGCCTGATGGGCTGAATGGCCTAACTCTGCCCCTATCATTTATGAGTAAGAGGTTGAGTAGGTTGGGTCTTTATTCCTTGGAGCGCAGGAGGATGAGGGGTGATCTTATAGAGGTGTATAAAATCATGAGAGGAATAGATCAGGTAGATGCACAGAGTCTTTTGTCCAGAGTAGGGGAATCTAGGACCCGAGGACACAGGTTCAAGGTGAAGGGGGAAAAGATTTAAGAATCTGAGGGGTAACCTTTTCACACAAAAGATGGTGGGTGTATGGAAAAAGCTGCCAAATGAGGGAGTTGAGGCTGGGACTATCCCTACGTTTAAGAAACATTTAGACAGGTGCGTGGATAGGACAGGTTTGGAAGAATATGCACCAAACATGGGCAGGTGGGACTAGTGTAACTGGGACATGTTGGCCGGTGTGGGCAAGTTGGGCCAAAGGATTTGTTTCCACACTGTATCACTCTATGACTCTATGACAGTGGAGTGCTGGGATCTAACTGCATACAAGAAGACGAATTTGAGGTCCACAGTGCAGTCTATCTGTACATTGGATGAACAGTTCTGTGTTGAAAACATTATCACAGATAAAAGAAGCTGAAAGATATCGCTTTGAGTCGTAGAGCTCTCTGATCATTGGTCACAAGGGACATCCACATTGCAATGCTTTTCACTTTATTGACGAGGGAAATGCCACAGCTCCTAATGATGAAATATTTTAAGAATATCCTCATGATTTTTTTTAAACAGTCCAGTCACCCAGCCGCTGGCGTGCCTTGGTTGCTTCGACACTGGATGGAAGAATGGATCGACTGGGCTCCTATGCACTGGAATTTAGAAGGATGAGAGGTTTTACAGATATCAACAGGACATTCCTAATCCGAGGCAGGACATTCTTGCAATTGAGGGAGTACAGAGAAGGTTCATCAGACTGATTCCTGGGATGTCAGGACTTTCATATGAAGAAAGACTGGATAGACTCGGCTTGTACTCGCTAGAATTTAGAAGATTGAGGGGGGATCTTAATGAAACGTACAAAATTCTTAAGGGGTTGGACAGGCTAGATGCAGGAAGCTTGTTCCCGATGTTGGGGAAGTCCAGAACAAGGGGTCACAGTTTAAGGATAAGGGGGAAATCTTTTAGGACCGAGACGAGAAAAACATTTTTCACACAGAGAGTGGTGAATCTGTGGAACTCTCTGCCACAGAAGGTAGTTGAGGCCACTTTATTGGATATATTTAAGAGGGAGTTAGATGTGGCTCTTGTGGCTAAAGGTATCAGGGGGTATGGAGAGAAGGCAGGTACAGGATACTGAGTTGGATGATCAGCCATGATCATATTGAATGGCGGTGCAGGCTCGAAGGGCCGAATGGCCTACTCCTGCACCTATTTTCAATGTTTCTGTGACATTTAGTTTTGAGATACAGCGCGGAAACAGGCCCTTCGGCCCACCGACTTAACGCTGACCAGCGATCCCCACACATTAACACCATCCTACACACACCAGGGACCATTTAGAAAGATGAGAGGATATCTTGTAGATACCTATAACATTCTTGAGGGATTGGACAGGCTAGATGCAGGAAAAATGTTCCCAATGTTGGGGGATCCAGTACCAGGGGGTCACAGTTCAAGAATAGGGGTTATTTCAAGAATTAGGACTGAGATGAAGAAAAACTTTTTAACCCAGAGAGTTGTGAATCTATGGAAATCTCTGCCACAGAAGGCAGCGGAGGCCAATTCACTGGGTGTCTTCAAGAGAGAGTTAGCTCTTATGAGGAGAAGGCAGGAACAGGGTACTGATTTTGGAATATCAGCTATGGTCATATTGAATGTTATGGCGGTGCTGGGTCGAAGTGCCACACTCCAAAGACGTGCAGGTTTGTAGGTTAATTGTAGGTTTGGCTTTGTATACTTGGTATAAGTGTAAGTTGTCCCGAGTGTGCGCAGGCACATTAACTGTGTTAATGTGCGGGGTCAGTGCGGACTCGGTGGGCCGAAGTGCCTGTTTCCGTGCTGTATCTATAAACTAAACTAAACTTAAGATGACACAAAAAGCTGGAGTAGACAGACAACATGTACGGAGTATTTTTTAATAGTTTCCCCCCCTGTGGCCGTCTGGGTTTTCTTCGGGTGCTCCGGTTTCCTCCCATACTGCAGGGGAGTCGTGTTAATATGACTCTGCAAATCGTCCCGTAGTAAGTTGGATAGTGCTCGCGTACCACCGGCGCTGACTCGATGGGCCGAAGGGCCCGTTTTTATGCTGCATCTGGGAAGTTGAACAATTAGCTAATTGCTGTTTGCACTGCCTCCAACAACAATGACATGAAACCACAGCGGACTACACTGCACCAATCAACTCATCTTTTTCAGCTCTTCACCCAATTAATTTTTATCTAATTCTTGGGCCAATTAATTTCTAACGTATGGTACAAACAGAATTCAGTCTGATGACGGGGGGCTGGGGGAAAGGGGGGATTTTATTTCTTTGAAACAGCAGTGACCATAATTCAATCCCCGAGAAGCATTTCTCTCCCAGGTCTATGGATTAACACAAGGTTCGTTCAAAACACTTGTGTAACAGCATACAATATAGACAACACTATTGTAGATTCTCCTCTCGTTCATTGCCTATCAGTAACCAGTTCTCCAGTTACCTGCTGTTCAATGATAAAAATATATATAATTCTGTTGGGTCATCACCTCAAAGTATGTATTTAAGAGCGTTCCTTTCCTTGCATTGAATGCACTTCACTTGCTGCATTGGCTAAAGGTAGCTCATCTCCATTCAAATAATCAATATGATTTGTTGAATCATTCCTTTTTGTAACTGGAGTAAATTGTAATTACGTTGTGGAAATATCCTCGCGTTCAAATTATTCCTGCTCCATGACCTTTTAAATGTTCCTTTTCTCTCTCACAAATTGCCCAGTTTGTCCAATAGGCACCTATTTCGGCTGAGTCAGCTGAGTGGCCTTGCATCGAGCTTGGAACGTTAGGAGAAATGATAAAAGGGGAGGCATGGTAGCGCAGTGGCATTTGCAGCCTTATGCCCCTGTCCCACAGGAAACCTGAATGGAAACCTCTGGAGACTTTGCGATCCACCCAAGGTTTCCGTGCGGTTCCCGGAGGTTTTTGTCAGTCTTCCTAATTGTCGAAAGTGGTTTCAGCTTCTTCTATGTTCCGGCGATTATTTCAAAAAATTCAAAATCGGCCGCGACTAAAAATAGGTTGCCGTTTTAAAAATCGGTAATTTTTTTAGTCGAAGACCTTACCTTTCACTACCTGCAACCTCCCACTGAGTTACTCCAGCATTTTGTGTCTATCTTTGGTGCAGGAAGGGGTGGGTGGGGGGGGGGGGGGGGGGGGGGGGTAGGGGGGGGTGAAGGGAAACTAGCCCTATAATTCATAGACAGTTTTTCTTGAAAAGATGCACAACATTTATTTGCATATATTATATTTGCCACCCTCCAGTCTTCCCCATTTCCAGGTGCACTCCCCTAATTCCCCATTTAAAGGTGCACTCCCCCTAATTCCCCATTTAAAGGTGCACTCCCCTAATTCCCCATTTACAGGTGCACTCCCCTAATTCCCCATTTAAAGGTGCACTCCCCTAATTCCCCATTTAAAGGTGCACTCCCCTAATTCCCCATTTAAAGGTGCACTCCCCTAATTCCCCATTTATAGGTGCACTCCCCTAATTCCCCATTTAAAGGTGCACTCCCCCTAATTCCCCATTTAAAGGTGCACTCCCCCTAATTCCCCATTTACAGGTGCACTCCCCTAATTCCCCATTTACAGGTGCACTCCCCTAATTCCCCATTTACAGGTGCACTCCCCTAATTCCCCATTTACAGGTGCACTCCCCTAATTCCCCATTTACAGGTGCACTCCCCTAATTCCCCATTTACGTCGACCCTTACTGATTATTTTCCAGCTCATTTTCCCTTCCTAGTTTACTCCCGGCCACTTCAAACGCTGTTCACTACACTGGGCTCTGCAGTGAGCCATAGAGATATACAGTGGAACAAGACCCTTTAGCCCAATTTGTGACCCCTTGTCCTGGACTTCCCCAACATCGGGAACAATCTTCCTGCATCTAGCCTGTCCAACCCCTTAAGAGTTTTGTAAGTTTCTATAAGATCCCCCCTCAATCTTCTAAATTCTAGCGAGTGCAAGCGGAGTCTATCCAATCTTTCTTCATATGAAAGTCCTGACATCCCAGGAATCAGGATTTGGCGGCGGGGAGAGAGTGGGGAAGGCGGTGAGGGTGTTAACATGAACAGCGGCCGTGGGGTTCGCTCTGGTCTACCAACAGTATCAAAACGCGTTATTTCTCTTTTATCATCCACGCTGGGTAACCCAGTTCGGATTGATAAATCGCAGCGCGGTTCAGCAACTAATGCGTGTGTACATAAGGCATTCCTCGTCAGAATAGGCGAGGGCGCTACACGCGGAGGGGAAAACACCATGCACTTTATTCATGCATGAAGGAACTGCAGATGCTGGTTTACACCGAAGATAGACACAAAAAGCTGGAGTAACTCAGCGGGACAGGCAGCATCTCTGGAGAAAAGGAACGGGTGACATTTGGGGGGTCGAGACCCTTCTTCGCCCCCACAACTTTTCTCCAGCTTGGGAAGGGTGCAAACCTCCCTTTGCTTCGCCGAGTTTAAACATGCGGTTTAATTGGTATTTGCTGTCAGAGGCCGGTACATAATTACACATTTGAGTTAAGTGAGATTTATTGTGGACGTGTTGACGTTAATTCCAAGGCCGGTCCATTACCCCTGCGTTTACTAAATGTAAAGTCCATTCGCGAGGAGGCGAAGTGTCCCTCGTATATTTTTAGCAACATAACAAATCGTGCCTGGCTCAATAAGACTTTCCCCACGCTGCAGAGGATGATAATAATCTTGCTTCAGATGTAACCAGCGCGGAGAAATGTGTTTCATTTTAACCCATTGGCCAGCGGTTGAAAGAATTGAGTCTATACTGGTTCGCAGACTAATCCCAAATGTCAATGTGGTGCTGGCTCGAAGGGCCGAATGGCCTACTCCTGCACTTATTGTCTGCAACCTATTCCTATTTGCTTGCTAACTTGGGCGTTGCTGCCTTACAGCGCCAGTCTGTACGTTCTCCCCGTGACCCGCGTGGCTTTTCTCCGGGTGCTCTGGTTCTCCCCCCACCCTCAATCATCCTCCCCTCCCACTCCCAATCATCCACCCCAATCCTCCCCCCCCCCCCCCCCTCCCATCATCCACCCCAATCCTCCCCCACCCTGTAACCTCCAATCATCTCCCCCCCCCCCCCCCCCCCCCCGAATCCCCTCCCCCTCCCTACCTCCAATTAGGTTAGATGCAGTTTCTTGCCCAGAGTAGCGGTATCGAGAACCAGAGGACATGGGTCTAAGGTGAGGTAGAAATATAGGACATACGAACTTGAGGGGTAATGTTTTGTGCACAAAGGGTGGTGTGTGTATGGAACGAGCTGCCAGAGAAGGTAGTTGAGGGAGGGACTAGTGCAACGTTTAAGAAACAGTTAGACATGTACATAGTTAGGACAGGTTTGGAGAGATATGTGCCAAACACGGACAGGTGGGACTAGCGTAGATGGGACATGTTGGACGGTGTGGGCAAGTTGGGCCGAAGGGCCTGTTTCCACGCTGTATCACTCTATGCTATGTATTCCACCAGCAGCGAAGCATTTTGTGAAGTGTGGACACTGTCGTGATGTAGAAAGGGTGGAAGCCATTTTTTTTTCGCACAGCGGGATCCCATAAAGTTAGGTGCTGCCAACAATGTTTAAATCATGTAACTACTTTAAGCTGGCGCGCCCCTAGATCAAGGGCAGTGAGAGACACACAACATACTGCAGATGCTGGCTCCTTGAGGGGGGAAAAAACGAAAAGTACTGGAGGAACTCAGTGGGTCAAGCAGCATCTGTGGAGGGAAATGGGCAGATTATCTTTCCGGTCTTTAGAAATAGTCTGACCCGAAACGTACTCTGTTCATTTCCTTCCACAGATGCTGTCCGAGCTGCAGAGTTCCTGCAGCAGTGTTTTATAAATCAAGGTTGGTAGGTCTGTCTGTGTCTCCCTCTGTGTGTCTCTCTCTTTCTCTCTCACACACACACTGTAGTGGGATATTTACTTGGGAAAGAACCATTTAGTTTGTTTTTAGGTTTAGAGAGACGGCGTGGAAACAGGCCATATAACCATATAACAATTACAGCACGGAAACAGGCCATCTCGGCCCTACAAGTCCATGCCGAACAAATTTTTTCCCCTTAGTCCCACCTGCCTGCATTCGTACCATAACCCTCCATTCCCTTCTCATCCATATGCCTATCCAATTTATTTTTAAATGATACTAATGAATCTGCCTCCACAACTTCCACTGGGAGCTCATTCCACACCGCCACCACTCTCTGCATAAAGAAGTTCTCCCTCATATTACCCCTAAACTTCTGTCCCTTAATTCTGAAGTCATGTCCTCTTGTTTGAATCTTCCCTATTCTCAAAGGGAAAAGCTTGTCCACATCAACTCTGTCTATCCCTCTCATCATTTTAAAGACCTCTATCAGGTCCCCCCCCCTTAACCTTCTGCGCTCCAGAGAATAAAGACCTAACTTATTCAACCTATCTCTGTAACTTAGTTGTTGAAACCCAGGCAACATTCTAGTAAATCTCCTCTGTACTCTCTCTATTTTGTTGACATCCTTCCTATAATTGGGCGACCAAAATTGTACACCATACTCCAGATTTGGTCTCACCAATGCCTTGTACAATTTTAACATTACATCCCAGCTTTCTATACTCAATGCTCTGATTTATAAAGGCTAGCATACCAAAAGCTTTCTTTACCACCCTATCTATATGAGATTCCACCTTCAAGGAACTATGCACGGTTATACCCAGATCCCTCTGTTCAACTGTATTCTTCAATTCCCTACCATTTACCATGCACGTCCTATTTTGATTTGTCCTGCCAAGGTGTAGCACCTCACATTTATCAGGCCCTTCGGCCACCGACCAGTGCTCCCCGCACATTAATACTATCCTACACACACTGGGGACAATTTACACACCTGCACGTGTGTAAGGAGCTTAAGTGGTCGGATGTTTCTTTGATAACGCCCAGGTGACACCTCTGGGGAGGAGAACAAGCTGGAAGTTGAGAATGAAACTTAGTGGTCCGGCACAGAATGCTGGAGTAACTCAGCGGGACAGGCAGCATCTCTGGGGAGAAGGAATGGGTGATGTTTGAGTTAGAGACCCTTATTACTGACTTACTCTCGTCGTAAGAGTCAGAGTGAGTGAGCGTTTAGCGTCTCGCCTTCCTCTCTGTATTGGCCGGAGTTGTGTGCGCGTGTTTTTTTTGTTTTTTTGGCAGAACCCTTATGTTTTCTGCCAGGTCTCCTCGACTGCGTTAGAGCCGCACCGCCTGCCCGCCGCATTCACTCGTTCTGCTTGCAGTGTGTGTGTGTCTCCCTCCAGTAACTAGCGCAGACAAACGCAGGGCGGCGTGAAGAAGGCGAGGGAGAGGAGTAGGGGGTGGAGAGAGGGGGAGACACGGAGAGGAGCAATAGAAGGAATACCAGAGGAAGGCGTGCGGTCGCAGATACCATGGTGTGCAGAGGGGATTTGTCCTGAGCGCTTTCTCCCACCGACTAGCTCACAAACCATGGACTCGCTCAGTGCCATCGGGCTTTGCATCGCTCTCTCCCTGAATGCCGGCCGCTGGATGGGCACCGCCACCGCCTCTAGCCGTAAGTACATATAGCTCGTCTCTCGCTATCTCGCCGGCACGGAAAGTGTGTGTATGTGGACCAGTCTACTGCTTGTACCAGTGGAATAGACTCTATCCCCCACTCTGCCACGTTAAGAGTTGCACAGTCCTCTCAATAGTGTATATGTGTTTAACCGATTGATGGACGCGGCAACTTATCTTCAATACTACTCGCCATGTCTGTAGGCTGTGAATATCACACCCCGTTGTACACCTGGTCAAATTGCTTCATTGTCACTTTTGCGGTTCGCATATCCCAACACCCACACACACTTTTAAACACTAACGCACACTCTAACACACACACTGACTTACACTTTCTCTAGCACACTTTCTCTAACACATACACACACTAACACACTCGCTCTAACGAACACGAACTCACTCTCTCTAACTCACACACTCCGTAAGCACACACTCTCTGTCTAACACACAAACGCACACCGTCTCCCGCACTCATTCTCGCACTCACACTCGCACTCATTCTCGCACTCATTCTCACACTCGCACTCGCACACACACTTTAACTCGTACACTCTCCCTCGAACACACACACACACACTCTAACGCACTATCTATAACACAAACTCTCTCTCTCTCTCTCTCTCTCTCTCTCTCAAAAAAAAACACGAACTCACTCTCTCTCGCAAACACACTTAGAAACACAGAAATTAGGTGCAGGAGTAGGCCATTCGGCCCTTCGAGCCTGCACCGCCCGCCATTCAATATGATCATGGCTGATCATCCAACTCGGTATCCCGTACCTGCCTTCTCTCCATACCCTCTGATCCCCTTAGCCACAAGGGCCACATCTAACTCTCTCTTAAATATAGCGAACTTTCTAGCTAACACACTAATATACACACACACCACACACATACCACACGCACCTGAGTGAATAATTTCGGGGCGTCTGGGATGATTGAGTTTGAACGAAGATGTACAGCAGAGTAAGCCAGCAGAACCGCCCGGTGTTGTACCGTCACACTGAGACAGCGGGGTTGTGGAAGCGCTCTTCAGGCTGATGTTATTGCAGAACATGATGCACACATAAACCAACACACACACACACCAAGCACGGACAGTGTCTGGTTTGGAGGGAGTCCCACAGCTTGGTAATGCGCGTCTCCACGCCAGTAACCCTGGCCACTAGACTGGGGTCAGTAATCATCGCTGGGCTTTTGATTTTGCCTAGTAGCGGCAGGAATCGGCGACCAGCGCGTTGCCGCTCCATGTACTCGTCGTTTGCTTGTTGGTGATATGCTAACAGTGAGTCTGTGGACAGAGTAATACCGCACGGTAACGGGCCATTCGGCCCAACTTGTCCATGCCGACCAAGACCAAGCTAATCTAATTTCCCGCGAGGAGATCTTATTGAAACATATAAGATTATTAAGGTTTTGGACCCGTTACTGGCAGGAAACTTGTTCCCGATGTTTGGGGGAGTCCAGAACCAGGGGCCACAGTTTAATAATAAGGGGGAAGCCACTAGAACTGAGATGGGGAAACACTTTTTCCGCACAGAGTTGTGAGTCTGTGGAATTCTCTGCCTCCCAGGGCTACGAGGCCGGTTCTCTGGGTGCTTTCAAGAGAGAGCTCTCAAAGATAGCGGAGTCGGGGGATATGGGGAGAAGGCAGGAACGGGGTACTGATTGGAGATGATCAGCCATGATCACATTGAATGGCGGTGCTGGCTCGAAGGGCCGAATGGCTTACTGCACCCATAGTCTATTATTTGATCCCCCTCCCCATGTCCCTCTACGAAACCTTTCCAATCTACTGTATGTACCATGTACAAGTGTCTTTTTTAATATTATAGTACCTGGAGCAAATGTCTCATAAGTTCACAAGTTATAGGAGCAGAATTAGGCCATTCAGCCCATCAAGTTTACTCGCCCATTCAATCGCGGCTGATCTATCTTTCCCTCTCAACCCCATTCTCCTGCCTTCTCCCCATAACCCCTGACACCCGTGCTAATCAATAATTTCTCAATCTTCGCCATATCAATATCCATTAAGACTTGGCCTCAACTGCCTTCTGTGGCGATGAATTTTACAGATTAACTACCCTCTGACTAAAGAAATCCCCCCTCGTCTTTCTAAAGGTATGTTGTTTTATTCTGAGGATATGGTCTCTGGTCCTAGACTCTCCCACTAGTGGAAACATCCGCTCCACATTCACTCTATCCAGGCCTCTGGATGGGACAGCCAACCCTTGGAGTCGGGACCCTTTGCTAAGACTGACTGAAGTCTGAAGAAGGGTCTCAGCATGAAATATCAGCAGCCTGTTCCCTGCACAGATGCTGCCTGACCTGGGAACTTGGGGTAAACTTGGCTATGAGACTATTAAATACTGATAACTTCATCGTACTGCAGTTGTACAGGGTCTTGGTGAGACCACACCTGGTTTTGGTCTCCTAATCTGAGGAAAGACATTCTTGCCATAGAGGGAGTACAGAGAAGGTTCACCAGACTGATTCCTGGGATGGCAGGACTTTCATATGAAGAAAGACTAGCCTTGTACTCGCTAGAATTTAGAAGATTGAGGGGGGATCTTATAGAAACTTACAAAATTCTTAAGGGGTTGGACAGGCTAGATGCAGGAAGATTATTCCCGATGTTGGGGAAGTCCAGAACAAGGGGTTACTGTTTAAGGATAAAGGGGAAATCTTTTAACACCGAGATGAGAAAAACATTTTTCACACAGAGAGAGGTGAATCTCTGGAATTCTCTGCCACAGAGGGTAGTTGAGGCCAGTTGATTGGCTATATTTAAGAGGGAGTTAGATGTGGCCCTTGTGTCTAAAGGGATCAGGGGGTATGGAGAGAAGGCAGGTACAGGATACTGAGTTGGATGATCAGCCATGATCATAATGAATGGCGGTGCAGGCTCGAAGGGCCGAATGGCCTACTGCTGCACCTATTTTCTATGTTTTTATCACTGGGACGTTGGACTTATTCTGTGAAAGACTCCATAATATGGCAAATGTGCATTTGTGGACTGTGGGTATGTGACTATTGAACATTTAAAGTGTAGAAATGAGGAACTGCAGATGCTGTTTTACAAAAAAAATAATGATGTAAAGTGCTGGAGTAACTCAGCGGGGTCAGGCAGCATCCATGGAGAACATGGATAGACAACATTTCGGGTCAGGACGCTTCTGCCGACCCGGAACGGTCAGCTATCCATGTTCTCCAAAGATGCTGCCTGACCCCGCTGAGTTACTCCAGCACTTTGTGTCTTTTTTTTGCAAACCAGCATCTGCAGTTCCTCGTTTCTACGCTTTTGTTCCTCGTTTGAAGTGCTGGGATGTGTGCAAGGAAAAAATATATAACCTGCTGCAAAGTTAGTACTGAGAAATGGGATTCGGAGAAGTAGCTCGTTTATAAACTGACCCAGATACAGTGTGCTCGGTGACCTTGCCATGGGTCATTCTGTTTCTGTGATTAAACAAACGTCCACTGAAGTTGTTAACCTCAAAGTGTCTTAAGGGCCTGTCCCACTAAGGCGATTTCTTTTTTTAGGTCGCGGGGGTGTCGCCTGTATGGTCGTGAGTAGTCTCCTCAGTTGCCCAAAGAATCGTAGCGTTTTTCTGGTCGTGCTAGATTTTGAAATGTTCAAAACATTTCGGTGACAGTCGGCGACTGTTGGCTTGACGCCAACGAGCGTAGCTTGACTTCTCCTGACGTCGGTGGTGTCGTAGGTTGTCGCCAGGATGACGTGGGTTGGCGCCGGTGCCGTCTTCGGCGAATTCCATTGGTGACTACCTACGTCAACCAGCGACAGGTTACCGGCAACTGAATCATCTTAAGTTGTCGCGGGTGGACGTAAGTTGTCATAGGCGTGGTCGTAGGTGGATGTCCTAATGGTCCGCCGGTTGTCGGTAGCTTGTTGTAGCTTAACGTCAACTAGGTGGTAGATTGTTGTAGATATGTCGTGGGGGGGGGCCAGTCGCCGTTTTTTTACCGGCGACCTGCTACGATTATGACATTCGCCGGCAGTCGCCTAAAAATAGCCTAAGTGATAGCCTTAAGGAAACGGTAACAAATATAATTATGATACACAAAATGCTGGAGTAACTCAGCGGGTCAGGCAGCATCTTTGGAGAAAAGGAATAAGTGATATTTCGGGTTAGAACCCTTCTTCAGACCCTGAAGGCTGATGAATGGCCCGACCCAAAACGTCACCTATTCCTTTTCTCCAGAGATGCTGGACCCAGCACTTATTGGAGGAACAGCACCTCATATTTCACTTGGGCAGCTTACACCCTAGCGGTATGAATATTGAACCTCTCTAACTTCAAGTAACCCTTGCTTTCCCTCTCTCTCCATGCCTCCCCCCTCCCTACTTCTCCGACCAGTCTGATGGTCCTCCTGATTAAATTTTTATTTCTGTGTGCTTCTTTGTCACCTTCTACCTACCAATGAGCTATTCTACATTGGGTAACTGGCGAACTGGCGCTCCTCTTTAGAACTGACTAACTTCTGCCTGACATCAATTTCTGCTCCGCTTTTGTGGCGGTAGAGGGCGGCACGGTGGCGCAGTGGTAGAGATATTGCCTGACTGCGGCTGCTTGTCTGTATGGAGATTGTATCTTCTCCCCCGTGTGTGCGTGTGTGTGTTCCACCGATGGAGGGGAAAAAAGCGTAGGCCTGCTGTCTCTTCCCTCCTCTTCTCCTTTACCCCTTTTGCGTTCATGCGATATCCCGCGGCTCAACGAGCTCCGCAAACGGGCCGGTTCAAACTACGCGGCCCGGGGTGGTCGAAGCTGCCACCCTCCAGTCCAGCGGATGCAGCTGTTGACGATGTCGAAAGTACAAAATAAGCATACAATAAAAATAAAAAATACTGTGTGGATTGTGGATGAATTAAAACTGGTACATGGGCAAATAACTGAATACAAATGGGAGAGTCTAAAGATAGTTAATGTGCAGGGATCGTTGGTTGGTGAGGACTCAGTGGGCCGAAGGGCCTGTTTCTGCGCTGTATCTCTAAACTAAACTAAGCTAAACACAACACTCGTGGTCTGGTCTGCTGGACAAGTCCTGCATCCTAATGCCCCTGTCCCACTTAGGAAACCTGAACGGAAACCCCTGGAGACTAAGTGCCCCACCCAAGGTCTCCGTGCGGTTCCTGGAGGTTGTAGGTGGTTGCCGGAGGTTGCAGGTGGTTGCCGGAGGTTGCAGGTAGGGAGACCGACAAAAATCTCTGGGAACTGCACGGAAACCTTGGGTGGGGCGTAAAGTCTCCAGAGGTTTCCATTCAGGTTTCCTAAGTGGGACAGGGGCATTAGCTGTTTAGGGACTGTTTCTTCCCAGCTGTTATCAGGCAACTGTACCAATGTACCGACAACTTGAGAGCAGTCCTGAGCTACTATCTACCTCATTGGGACCCTCGGATTATCTTTGATGGGACTTTACTGGACTTCATCATGTGTTTGTTATTCACTTTATACCCTTTGTCATGTGTTTGTACACTGTCGGTGGTTTGATTGTAATCATATGTAGTCTTTCCGTTGACTGGGTAGCACGTATTATGTAAAAGAATATGTGTGTTATGGTTGTGTTTATAATTTGTTTGGTTGTTTGTCTTTTGCACAAAAGTCCGCGAGCATTGCCACTTTCATTTCACTGCACATCTCGTATGTGTATGTGACAAATAAACTTGACTTGGCGCAACAATTTTTTTCACTGTACATCGGTGCACGTGACAATAAACTAAACTCTAACTGTGTGATGAAGCTTAACATGCTTGCTACTGTCCAATTAACACGTTGATTGATTGAAAGAGAAAGCGTGGAACCAGGCCCTTCGGCCCAATGAGTCCATGCTGACCAGCGATCACCCTAGTTGTATGTTATCCAACTTTCTCCTCCATTCCGTCTATACTAGGGGCAATGTACAGAGGTCGATTAACCTAGAAACCTGCATGTCTTTGGGATGTGGGAGGAAACTCCATTCGGACAGCACCTGAGGTCAGGATTGAACCTGGGTCTCTGGAGCTGTGAGGCAACATGGTGTGCCATTGTGCTGCCTCTAGGTCTCATCCTTTCACAAACATTCCCTTTATCCTACCCGCGCTTCTCCCACCTTCTCTGTTATTGAAAACTAACTCGTATTCAGCCATTGCCAGTTCTAGCAAAGAGTCACGGACTCGAAACATAAACTGTTCTTTCCACAGTTGCTACTTGGCCCTCTGAGTTTAGTTAGCTTTTTTTTTTAGTTTAGAGATAGTGTGGAAAGAGACCCTTCGGCCCACCAACTAGTTCTATGCTATCCTACTTTCACATCCTGCACAGAAGGGTTAATTTACAGAAGCCAATTAACCTATAAAACCTGCACATCATTAGCAAATTTGCAGATGACACAAAGCTGGGTGGCAGTGTGAACTGTGAGGAGGATACTATGAGAATGCAGGGCGACTTGGACAGGTTGGGGGAAGTGGGCAGATGCATGGCAGATGACGTTTAATGTGGAGAAATGCGAGGTTATCCACTTGGGTAGCAAAAACAGGAAGGCAGATTATTACTATCTAAATGGCATCAAGTTGGGAAAAGGGGAAGTACAACGGGATCTGGGGGTTCTTGTTCATCAGTCAATGAAAGTAAGCATGCAGGTACAGCAGGCAGTGAAGAAAGCGAATGGCATGTTGGCCTTTATAACAAGAGGAATCTGATATAGGAGCAAAGAGGTCCTTCTGCAGTTGTACAGAGCCCTAGTGAGACAACACCTGGAGTATTGTGTGCAGTTTTGGTCCCCTAATTTGAGGAAGGACATTCTTGCTATTGAGGGAATGCAGCGTAGGTTTACAAGGCTAATTCCCGGGATGGCGGGATTTTCATATGCTGAGAGAATGAAGCAGCTGGACTTGTATACTCTGTAGTTTAGAAGGATGAGAGGGAATCTTATTGAAAAGTATAAGATTGTTAAAGGCTTTAACACGCTGGAGGCAGGAAACATGTTCCCGATGTTGGGGGAGTCCAGAACCAGGGGCCACAGTTTAAGAATAAGGGGTAAGCCATTTAGAACGGAGACGAGGAAACACTTTTTCTCACAGAGAGTTGTGAGTCTGTGGAATTCTCTGCCTCGGAGGGCGGCGGAGGCTGGTTCTCTGGATGCTTTCAAGACAGAGCTGGATAGGGCTCTTAAAGATAGCGGAGTCAGGGGATATGGTGAAAAGGCAGGAACTGATTGGGGATGATCAGCCATTGAATGGCGGTGCTGGCTCGAAGGGCCAAATGGCCTACTCCTGCACCTATAGTCTATTGTCTATCATTTTGGTGTGGGAGGAAATTGGAGCACCTGGTGGAAACCCACACGGTCACAGGGAGAACGTGCAAACTCCGCACAGACAGCACCCATAGTCAGCATCAAACCTGGGTCTCTGGCACTGTGAGGCAGCAGCTGGTTTCCACTATTTCAGGCTTCCGGCATCTGGAGAATCGCTGAGTGACTTGAACGAAGTCAATTTTAGGAGATGAGGAGGAATTTCTGGTGAATCTGCGGAATTCATGGAGCCGACGTCATTGGGCATTTTTAGGGCGGGGATTGGCAGATACTCGCTTAGTGAGGGTGTCAAAGATTACAGGAAGAAGGCAGGAGAATGGGGTTGCGAGGGAAAGATAGGTCAGCCATGATTTGAATGGTAGAGTAAGATTGACACAATGCTGGAGGAACTCGGGCTGCATCTCTGGAGAGAAGGAATGGGTGACGTTTTGGGTCGACAATCTGAAGAAGGGTCTCGACCCGAAACATCACCCATTCCTTCTCTCCAGAGATGCAGCCTATCCCGCTGAGTTACTCCAGCATTTTGTGTCTACCTTCTGTGTAAACCAGCGTCTGAAGTTCCTTCCTGCACATGTTGCCTTGCTCATTCCTTCCAGTTTAAAAGCCCTGTCCCACAGTACGAGTTCACTCCAAGAGCTCTCCCGAGTTTAAAAAAAAAACAAACTCGTGGTAAGCACGGAGAATGAACATAGCGGGTGCGTCGGAGCTCGGGGACGTCTCTTAGCGCTAACGGCGGGTACTCGGGAAGACTCGCTAACGGCAGGTAAGCACGGGAAGACTCGTGAAGACTCGTTGGACAAATGTCCACGAGAGCCCCGAGTACCGACGAGTGGCCATTACCATAAATCTCCAAATTCGAATCGGAGCAAAATCGGGAAAACTCTTGGAATTAACTCGTACCGTGGGACAGGGCTTTTAGGATTTTGTGCAATATCAGAATTCCCTCTGTCGCACTCTGATCTGAAGCTTGGCAGGGTTGGAGATGTTCCCCAGAGTCCTGCACCTCCTGACCCGTGTAGCTTCCAATCCCCTGAACCCATTTCAGTTCTCACTTATGATTATTTAATATGTGTCGCAAACAGCTGGGCAAATTAGGGATAATTACAAAATGTTCCGAATAGCAAAGCAGCTGGGGATCAGAGTTTCGGATCGGTCTAATCTGAACTGACTTAATGCGAATCAGTCGTGGCAACTGAAATGAGCAGTTGGAAATGAAACGAGTCTGACTTCCAGTGAAGAGAGGCTGTCTAATGATCCTTGAATGATGTAGAATTCCCCAAGGTTTAAAGTCGAAGGTGCTTGACATGACACTAGATCCTGCTGGCATTGATTGAAGGACCTGCCTTAAGTCCGAGCCACCTTAGATTGAATGTGTTGCAATGCAGACTTGATTGAGGGTTTGCCAGAAGAAGACTATCAGCGGGCGAGAGTCTGGTTTTGGCGACTGAACAAGGTCAAACGTCATGCGGGTTTGACGGGCCACATGTCACGTTGCTCTCTTGCGACAATGATACATTTGGATCTAGTTTCCAGCTTCCCTGGAGCCAGTTCCCAGAGCCTTTCAGACAGATGGTCCATAATTTCCTAAAGGACTGTGCACGGGGTATTTGTGCGTGGCTAACGCCAACACATCCTCGGAGATGATCCGAATACTATCGCTCATCAGTGCAAAAAGATTTAACGGGGCTGTGAGCATGGATTTCTTTGATGCTCGTTACAGAGAAACAAACATGTACGGTGATACAAGGTACACAAAAAAGCTGGAGAAACTCAGTGGGTGCATCAGCATCTATGGAGCGAAGGAAATGGGCAACGTTTCAGACCACTCTTTACCCAATGTTGCTGTTGAAGTCTTAACCAAGGGGGAATTGACATCCTGAGGATATCCATTTAAGGTGCGGGGGGGAAAGATTTAATAGGAATGTAAGGGGTAACTCTTCCAAGCAAAGGGTGGTTGGTGGTGGAGGTAGATATGATAGTGGCATTTAAGAGGTTTTTAGATAGGTTCATAGTTATGCCAGTGATGGATGTAAGGCCGTTTGTTTTGGCATCATGTTCAACATAGGCATTGTCATAAGGGATTCGGCCCATCAAGTCTACTTCGCCATGCGATCATGGCTGACCAATCTCTCCCTCCTAACCCCAATCTCCTGCCTTCTCCCCATAACCTCTGACACCTGTACTAGTCAAAAATCTATCTATGTCTACGTTAAAAATATCCACTGACTTGGCCTCTGCAGCCTTCTGTGACAAAGAATTTCACCGATTCACCACACTCTGACCAAAGACAAAGGTCATCACCCTCTGACCAGATTTCTCCTCATTTCTTTCCTGAAAGAACGTCCTTTAATTCTGAGGCTATGACCTCTAGAACGACACTATCCCACTAGTGGGAGGTGATTGATGGATGGCTGGCCTGGGCTGAAGGGCCTGTTTCCATGCAGTATCTGATCGTACACGAAGTCCAGCCCTCCCCTATCCTTTATGGTGACTGCTCTACATGGATGAAACCAATCATTCACAAGTGGTTGTCATCAGTGGCCACGTGCGTCTGAGTTTGAGATCCAACTTTGGAAGAATCCCATGAGTGACATTGCTGTACCACGTGCAACTGTGGCAAAGCTTCAAGATGTGTTGGCTCCAAGGCATTTTACAGATATCAACAGGACATTTAGTTGTGAGATACAATGTGGAAACATAGACATTAGGTGCAGGAGTAGGCCATTCGGCCCTTCGAGCCTGCACCGCCATTCAATATGATCATGGCTGATCATCCAACTCAGTATCCCGTACCTGCCTTCTCTCCATACCCCCTGATCCCCTTAGCCACAAGGGCCACATCTAACTCCCTCTTAAATATAACCAATGAACTGGCCTCAACTACCCTCTGTGGCAGAGAGTTCCAGAGATTCACCACTCTCTGTGTGAAAAAAGTTCTCCTCATCTCGGTTTTAAAGGATTTTCCCCTTATCCTTAAGCTGTGACCCCTTGTCCTGGACTTCCCCAACATCGGGAACAATCTTCCTGCATCTAGCCTGTCCAACCCCTTAAGAATTTGTAAGTTTCTATAAGATCCCCTCTCAATCTCCTAAATTCTAGAGAGTATAAACCAAGTCTATCCAGTCTTTCTTCATAAGACAGTCCTGACATCCCAGGAATCAGTCTGGTGAACCTTCTCTGCACTCCCTCTATGGCAATAATGTCCTTCCTCAGATTTGGAGACCAAAATTGCACGCAATACTCCAGGTGTGGTCTCACCAAGACCCTGTACAACTGCAGTAGAACCTCCCTGCTCCTATACTCAAATCCTCTTGCTATGAAAGCCAACATACCATTCGCTTTCTTTACTGCCTGCTGCACCTGCATGCCTACCTTCAATGACTGGTGTACCATGACACCCAGGTCTCGCTGCATCTCCCCCTTTCCCAATCGGCCACCATTTAGATAATAGTCTGCTTTCCCGTTTTTGCCACCAAAATGGATAACCTCACATTTATCCACGGGCCCTTTGGCCCACCAAATTCACGTTGACCAGCGATCTCCGTATATTAGCACCATCCTACATATGCTAGGGACTATTGAGAAGATTGAGAGGCGATATTATAGAAACATATAAATTTCTTAAAGGATTGGACAGGCTAGATGCAGGAAAAATGTTCCCGATGTTGGGGCAGTCCAGAACCAGGGGTCGCAGTTTAAGAATAAAGAGTGGGCCATTTAGGACTGAGATGAGGAAAGATTTCTTCGCCTATATAGTTGTGTATCTGTGAAAATCTCTGTCACAGAAGGCAGTGGAGGCCAATTCACTGGATGTTTTCAAGAGAGAGTTAGATTTAGCTTGTAGGGCTAACGGAATCAAGGGATATGGGGAGAAAGCAGGAACGGGGTACAGATTTTAGATGATCTGTCATGATCATATTGAACAGCAATGATGGCTCGTAGGGCCGAATGGCCTACTGCTGCACCTATTTTTCTATGTTTCTGTTTCTACCAAGCCAATTAACCTACGAACTTGTAAGTCTTTGGAGTGTGGGAGGAAACCGAAGATCTCAGAGGAAACCCATGTAGCTTGCGGGGAGAAGGTACAAACTCTGTATAAACAGCACCCCAGTAGTTGGGATTGATCCCGGGTCTCTGTAAGGGAACAGCTCTACCGCTGGGCCAACTGCAGATATTCTTTGTGAACTGGTTTGGAAAAAGGGCACTGCTTTCCTGGAACTAACAGCTAGTCAGTCCCGTAGCACTACCAATGAATACATGAAGTTCTTGCACATTGTACAAAGATTTTACTTCCAATATATTTTATATTTTCACCAATTTTACTGCAGCAACACTGTCATCAGCTTCAGATCTCAAATGTATTTGTGAGAACACTATTCTCACTTACAATGCCAGAGACCCAGGTTCGATCCTGACTATGGGCACTGTCTGTACGGAGTTTGTACGTTCTCCCCGTGACCGCGTGTGCTTTCTCCGAGATCTTTGCTTTCCTCACACACACACACACACACACACGCACCAAAGGCGTACAGGTTTGTAGGTTAATTGGCTTGGTGTAAATGTAAATTGTCATTAGTGTGTGTAGGATAGTATCAATATGCGGGGATCACTGGTCAGTGTGGACTTGGTGGACCAAAGGGCCTGTTTCCGAGCTGTATCTCTAAACTAAACTCCACTATTTGATGCAATCTCTAATTTTGAGGCTGTAGTCAATTTACCGTGGTTAATTTGCCCATGAATTTCCTGCTGTTCATTTATTTGTTCAGATTCGGGAGAAAGTTTAAGTTGCACTGTGTATAGTTTAGTTTAGAGATACAAGCTCCTCGGCCCGTCGAGTTTGCACTGACCAGTGATCCCCGCATATTAACACTATCCTACACACACTGGGTACAATTTACACTTATACCAAGCTACAACCCTGTGTTTGAGTGTCTGAGAAAGCCCACTCTGAGAAACGGGCCCTTCGGCCCACTGAGTCCGTGCCGACCAATGATCAACCATACACCAGTTCTATCCGCCACACTAGGGACAGCTAATTAACCTCCAAACTACCTAATTATTATCTAAATGGTGGCCGACCAGGAAAAGGGGAGATGCAGCGAGACCTGGGTGTCATGGTACACCAGTCATTGAAAGTAGGCATGCAGGTGCAGCAGGCAGTGAAGAAAGCGAATGGTATGTTAGCTTTCATAGCAAAAGGATTTGAGTAGAGGAGCAGGGAGGTTCTACTGCAGTTGTACAGGGTCTTGGTGAGACCACACCTGGAGTATTGCGTACAGTTTTGGTCTCCAAATCTGAGGAAGGACATTATTGCCATAGAGGGAGTGCAGAGAAGGTTCACCAGACTGATTCCTGGGATGTCAGGATTGTCTTATGAAGAAAGACTGGATAGACTTGGTTTATACTCTCTAGAATTTAGGAGATTGAGAGGGGATCTTATAGAAACTTACAAAATTCTTAAGGGGTTGGACAGGCTAGATGCAGGAAGATTGTTCCCGATGTTGGGGAAGTCCAGGACAAGGGGTCACAGCTTAAGGATAAGGGGGAAATCCTTTAAAAAAACCGAGATGAGAAGAACTTTTTTCACACAGAGAGTGGTGAATCTCTGGAACTCTCTGCCGCAGAGGGTAGTCGAGGCCAATTCATTGGCTATATTTAAGAGGGAGTTAGATGTGGCCCTCGTGGCTAAGGGGATCAGAGGGTATAGAGAGAAGGCAGGTACGGGATACTGAGTTGGATGATCAGCCATGATCATATTGAATGGCGGTGCAGGCTCGAAGGGCCGAATGGCCTACTCCTGCACCTAATTTCTATGTTTCTATGTTTCTAAACCTGCACGGCTTTGGAATGTGGGAGGAATCCGGAGCACCCGGACAAAATCCATGCGGTCACAGGGAGAATGTGCAGCCAGCTCCCATAGTTGGGATGGAACCTGGGTCTCTGGCACTGTAATGCAGCAGCTCTACCACTGCACCACTATTCCGCCCTAAAGGGCCTGTCCCTGTGCTGTACTGTTATAGAGTCATACAGCATGGAAACAGGCCCTTCAGCCCGACTTGCCCACACCGACCAGCATGCCCCATCTACACTAGACCAACATACCTGCATTCGGCCCATATCCCTCATATCCATGCATCCTATCCATGTACCTGTTTAATTGCTGCTTAAACATTGTGATAGTCCCAGTCTCGACTCCCAGCTCGTTACATGCATCCACCACCCTTTGTGTGAAAAAATACCCTTCAGATTACTGTAATATCTTTCCCCCTTCAGAAACCCATGTCATCTCAATTCCCTTACTCTGGGCAAGAGACTCTGTGCGTCCACTCGATCTAATCCCCTCATGATATGATACACCTCTATAAGATCATCCCTCATCCTCCTGTGCTCCAGGGATTAGAGTCCCAGCCTGTTCAACCTCTCCCTATAGCTCAGACCCACGAGTCCTGACAACATCCTCGTAAATCATCCTTTCCAGCTTGACAATATCAGTCCAAAATAGACCTTGCCTACATCTTAAATATCTGCAGCATGACCTCCCAACTTCTAATTTCTACATCCTATGATTGCTCCTTTAAGTATCCAATTTAGGCCATTTATTTACTGTACACATCAGTTTGTTTAAGAAGCATTTGTGCTTTAAGTTTTCACATGACTCGTACTGATGCTGTTAAAATGCATTACAAATAACCATAAAAGACAAACCAGATCTCACTGAGCGTGAATGAGGAAAAAATTAATACTGAAGGGCCTGTCCCACGAGCATGCGACTCCATGCGGCAAGCGCGACCTAAAGGCACTGTCCCACCATCATGCGCCTGCATGCGGCAAGCGCGACCTAACGTGGTCGCTTGAGCCGTACGGCCTCGCGGGGCTGGTCCCACTTCGATCGCCGGAGCCGTATGGAGTTGTGCGGAGCTGGTCCCGACATCGCGCGGGGCTCCGAAAAACTGAGCTCGGGATTGCATGAATAACTACGCCTTATAACCTACGGATTTATCTCCAAAATTGTTATTGGTAATTTTCTTTTTTTTCTTTTTTTTTAAATCCCTCCCCCTCTATTAGTTTGCTTTCTTCACTGCCTGCTGTACTTGCATGCTTACTTTCATTGACTGATGAACAAGGACCCCCCAGTTGTACTTCCCCTTTCCCCCACTTGACACCAGTTAGATAATAATCTGCCTTCCTGTTTTTGCTACCAATGTGGATAACCTCACATTTATCCACATTAAACTGCATCTGCCATGCATCTGCCCACTCCCCCAACCTGTCCAAGTCACCCTGCATCATGGCATCCTCTTCACAGTGATATGATGCACTTTATTAGCATTTCTTTGTATGTATATTACCGACGACTGCTCTGTTACTGGGTTGGCGTACATTATTTGCTGGATATTGTGAGACTGTTAAATAGAGGCATCTATTTTATGTGGCACCCTTCACAACCTCTGAGCATTCCACAGCCCATTTAAAGTCATTGATGTACTTCTAGTATGCAGTAAAGTAGGAAGCATAGCAGTCAAAGTGAACGATTGGTCCTGTTTAGGATGCAACGGATAACTTCTCTGTTCCATCCAGAAATGGGGCCGTATTATCTTTCTTTTAGCATTCATAGTCGTATAATGTGGAAACGGGGGTTTTTCATTAGGAGCAGAATTAGGCCATTTGGCCCATCAATTCTACGCCACCATTCAATCATGGCTGATCCATCCTCCCTCTTGATCCCATTCTCCTGCCATCATAATCATGCCTTATTAACCATGTATGTTTTGCAACATACAAGGAATTTGATTTGCCATATGGACATACCAATACAAAGCAACAGAACACCAAATATATTTTAACATAAACATCCACCACAGTGACTCCTCCACATTCCTCACTGTGATGGAAGGCAAAAAAAGTGAAAACTCTTCCCTTCTTTGTTCTCTCGCGGTCGGGAGACCTCGAGCCTTCCGTTGCCATCTCTCCGCAACCCCTGATACCCTTATGCCCCTGTCCCACTTAGGAAACCTGAACGGAAACCTCAAGCGGCGTTGCACCCCACCCAAGGTTTCCGTGTGGTTCCCGGAGGTTTTCGTCAGTCTCCCTACTTGCTTCCACTGCCTGCAACCTCCGGCAACCACCTGCAACTTCCGGGAACTGCACAGAAACCTTGGATGGGGCGCAAAGTCTCCAGAGGTTTCCATTCAAGTTTCCTAAGTGGGACAGGGACATTACTAATCGAGAATCTGTCAATCTCCATCTGAAAAACGTGCATTGTTTTGGCCTCCACAGCCCTTCTGTGGTAATGAATTCTGCAGATTTGCCACCCTCTGACTAACGAAATTGCTACTCATCACTTTCCTAAAAGAACGTCCTTTAATTCTGAGGCTGTAGACCTCTAGTCCTAGGTTCTCCCACTGGTGGAAACTTCCTCTCCACATCCACTCTGTCCAAGCCTTTCACTATTCAGTATGTTTCAATGAGGTCCCCAGGACAGTGTGGGAATGGGAGGGGGAGTTAAAGTGTTTGACAACTGGGAGATTATGTAGGCCTAGGTGGACTGAGCAGAGGTGTTCAGTGTATCGATCGCCAAGCCTGCGCTTGGTCTCGCCAAGGGCAGGCTCGACAGTGAACTCCATGGGCAATCACTACCAAAGTGTCTGCCTGCACAGTCAGTACACCTCTCCTACACTTGTCTCCCGTACTAAGTCACCAAACCCCCCACACTCCTCCCACTCCCCTCCCCCCCCACCTTTTCCTCCCAACTCCAGTCCAGTCCCGACCCCCTGGGAAACTGAAGGGAGCCACAATCAGCTGCCACGGATACAAATAATGTCATACACAAGAAAGGGCAGATGCTGGTTGACAAAAAGTGAACACACAGTGCTGGAGTAACACAAAGACGCAGCAGAATTTTGGAAACGTCATCCCGTCGCCCATTCTTTCTCTCCAGAGATGCTGCCTGTCCCGCTGAGTTAAA
Organism: Leucoraja erinaceus; assembly: GCF_028641065.1. Classification (NCBI taxonomy): domain Eukaryota; kingdom Metazoa; phylum Chordata; class Chondrichthyes; order Rajiformes; family Rajidae; genus Leucoraja; species Leucoraja erinaceus. Next base: position 75,227,883 of record NC_073383.1, on the reverse strand, counting down.
GAGTGACCACGATAGACTCACGAGTCACTACGGTAAACTCACGAACTACTACGTTCTTACAACGAGTTTAAAAGTTTAACATTTTTACTTCAAGTGTAAATTTGACTCTTTGAAATCTTTCATCATGTTGAGAAAGATTTTCACGAGTTAACAAGTTTCCCGCGTACCTGCCGTTAGCGTTATGAGTTTCGACCTTCCCGCTACGTTCATTCTATGTGATTACCACGAGTTTGATTTGTTTTAAACTCTGGATCACTCATGGGTGGACTCGCACTGTAAGACAGGGCCATCACTGAGTAGGAACCAAGTAGGAACCTATTTGTGGCTCTGTCCAGTTAAATGCCTAAACTAAGCAAAATGATTTTCCCCCCTCTGTTACCAGGGTCCTGAACGGTACTGCCAAAAGCTAGGATACTGTTTGATTCACCTCTACCCCTATTGTGGGCATTGGGATTTGTCAATGGAACTGATGTTGTCATAAGTGATTGAGCAGAATTAAGCCATTCGGCCCATCAAGTCTATTCCGCCATTCAATCTTGCCTGCTCTCTCTCGCTCTCGCTCTCTCTCTCGCTCGCTCGCTCTCGCTCTCTCTCTCTAACCCCATTCTTTTGCCTTCTCCCCATAACTCCAGAGACCTTAACTAATCAAGATTCTATCTATCTCTGCCTTAAAAAAAAATATCCATTGGGTTGGCCTCCACAGCCTTATGTGGCAATGAATTCCACAGATTCACCACCCTCTGACTAAAGAAATTCCTCCTCATCTCCTTCCTCAAGGAACGTCCTTTAATTCAGAGGCTATGACTTCTGGTCCAAGACTCTCCCACTAGTGGAAACATCCTGATCAGCCATGATCATATTGAATGGCGGTGCAGGCTCGAAGGGCCGAATGGCCTACTCCTGCACCTATTTTCTATATTTCTATCCTCGGGCTTCTGAACAGTAGTGCCAAAAGCTGAGGTCCTGTCCGATTCACTTCTACTTCATTATGGACATTGGAATTTGTCTTAATTTGGGACTAATGATGTGCCACAATGCTGAGAATTACATTCTGCACTCTCTATCTTCCCCTTTGATCTACCTATCGTACTGAGTTTTACGATTATGTTTAATTGTTTTTAGTTTAGTTTATTGTCACGTGTACTGCGATACAGTGCAAAGCTTTTTGTCGCGTGCTATCCAGTCAGTGGAAAGACTATACACTGTACGTGATTGCAATCGAGCCGTCCACAATATATTTCTTAGGCCCCCTTCGGTCATGGCTGATGTTGGAGGAAATGTGGCGTGCAAACTCCACACAGACAGCACCCATAGTTGGGTTCAAACCTGGGTCTCTGGCCTGTCCCACTTGGTGATTTTTTTTCGGCGACTTGCGGCAACATCGACTAACGTATCAGGTCCCCGAAAAAGTCGCGGCGTGACGACGTATTGACGCGCGGCGTCTCCTCAAGTGTCGCAACATTTTTTTTGTCGCCGCTGGGTTTTGAAATGTTCAAAATCATTTGGCGATACTGATACGCCAGTCGGTGACGCTGGCAGTCGGTGGAAAAAATCGCCAAGTGGGACAGGCCCTTTAGGCAGCAACTCTACCGCTGCGCCACTGTGCCGTCTTCATTTGTGTAGGAGCCATTTATGCTTTAGTTAGTTACTGTTGAGGGCCTGTGCCATGAGCATGCAACTCCATGCGGCAAGTGTGACCTAAAGGGCCGGTTTCACCAGCATGCGCCTGCATGCGGCAAGCGCGACATAACGTGGTCGCTTGAGTCGTATGGCCTCGCGGGGCCAGTCCTACTTCGATCACCGGAGCCGTATGGAGTTGTGCGGAGCTGGTCCTGACATCGCGCGGGGCTCTGAAAATCTGACCGTATTCAAAAATTCCGCGTGGCAACGGCCTGCCGGCCCGCAGCTGCCTCGACGCCGTACGCCTGTCTGACTTCGCTCGAACTTCACGTCACTCACTTGACCTCCGTGCATTCGGTGTCGAGGCGGCTGCGGGCTTTAGGTCGCGCTTGCCGCATGGAGTCGCATTCTCGTGGGTCAGACCCGTTTGTATATTATAGCCATATCTAGATATTTCTTGTTTTATCTTTTTGTCTGCTTGTGGGTGTGATTTGATAAGTAGAAGCGTGTCTGAGGAGGCCAGCGCAGCTGCAGAGGTTGGGAGTAAGTTTAGCCTCGAGGGATGATTGAGACAACAGTTTTTACCACTCTCAGATGAGTCGACACGACACAGATGAAACGGCTAGTAAGAATGAAAAGTTACAATTAGTATTGGACTACTTGATATGAATCACTTCCTTGCTTGTACTACTTCAATGAAGGACCAATTAATCAAGAGGTAACGACTGGAAGATTAGCTTTTACTATCTGCTAGTGTGTAAGCTATATCTCTTCTACATCCCTGAGTAGAAATAGCGATCAAAAGTTGGACATTGGAAAGTTAAGAAATTGCCATTACATTAAAGTAAACACTGGATTTCTGGATAGGGTGGCTGTGCCTTGGATTTTTGAGCCTCTTTCCTTGGCCTGGCTCACGCACACTCCGCATTCTTACCATCGCCCGTTTCCGATGAGCTTTGAAAGCCTGGGGAAGCAGATGTTGGCATGTTATGGTGTTAATTTGAAGCTGCTGTCAAGTTCTGCTGCCGAGAGGTGCACTGGCGGGAGAGGAAATCTAGAAGAGAAAAATTAAAACCTGGAAAAAAAAAAAAATCATCTCCTGCACTAATTTACTTTTAGCCAAATGTCAACTTGGATTTTACTTATTAAAGTGATGATTTACACATGACACGTTGTGAGTGGTTGAAACCGTTGCGCTTCTAAACAGATGGACTAAAAAATATCTTCGCGTTGGGTGCGTTTAACAAGAAAGATCCAGATTCATATAACACCTTTCACCACCATAGGATGCCCCAATGAAGTCCATTTAACACTGAGTGCTGGAGTAACTCAGCGGGTCAGGCAGCGTCTCTGGAGAACATGACATTTCGACAAACATGTACACGAGATTGATCCCTGGGATGGCGGGACTGTCATATGAGGAAAGATTGAAAAGACTAGGCTTGTATTCACTGGAGTTTAGAAGGATGAGGGTGGATCTTATAGATGCATATAAAATTATAATAGGACTGGACAGGCTAGATGCAGGAAAAATGTGCCCAATGTTGGGCGAGTCCAGAACCAGGGGGCCACAGTCTTAGAATAAAGTGGAGGTAATTTATGACTGAGGTGAGAAAAAACTTTTTCACCCAGAGAGTTGCGAAATTATGGAATTCCCTGCCACAGAGGGCAGTGAAGGCCAAGTCACTGGATGGATTTAAGAGAGAGTTAGATAGAGCTCTAGGGGCTAGTGGAGTCGAGGGATATGGGGAGAAGGCAGGCACGGGTTATTGATAGGGGACGATCAACCATGATCACAATGAATGGTGGTGCTGGCTTGAAGGGCCGAATGGCCTCCTCCTGCACCTATTTTCTATGTTTCTGCTCTCGGTCCATCCAGGCTGACGGGATCTCCTGGTTGCTCACCATTTTAAGTCCTCTTCCCATTCCTATGCAGACCTGTGCAGGAAGGAACTGCAGATGCTGGTTTTAACCAAAGATTGCTGGAGTAACTCAGCGGGACGGGCGGCATTGCTAGAGAGAAAGAATGGGTCATGTTTCGGATCGAGGCCCTTCATAGCCCATTCACCCATTCCTTCTCTCCAGAGTCGAGGAGGACTCTCTCGAACATCTACAGGTGCACAGTAGAGAGCATGCTGACCGGTTACATCGTGGCTTGGTTCGGCAACCTGAGCATCCAGGAGCAGAAAAGGCTGCAAAAAGTCCTAACCACTGCCCAGTCCATCATCGGTTCTGATCTCCCTACCATCGAGGGAATCTGTCGCAGTCGCTGCCTCAAAAAGGCTGCCAGCATCATCAAGGACCCAAACTCATCTCTCCGCTGCCTTCAGGTAGAAGGTGCAGGAGCCTGAAATCTGCCACATCCAGAATATTCAGGAACAGCTACTTCCCCACACCATCAGACTATTAAACACAACTTCAAACAAACTATGAACTATAACAACCTATTGCACTTTATCTGTTTATTTATGTGTGTGTGTGTGTATATATATATATGTGTATATATATGCGTATATATATATATATTTATCTATCTATCTATCTATCTTTTATTTATTTATTTTCATATTCTATGGTACATGGACACACTGATCAGATCGGTATTTATGACTACAATATACTGTTGTGCTGCAGCAATGCAAGAATTTAATTGGCCTATCTGGGACACATGACAATTAACTCTCTTGACCCTTGACTTGAGATGCTGCCTGTGCCATTGAGTTACTCGGGCATTTTGTGCCTATACTGACCTTTCTGTCCTGTTCCTCCTGCTTTGCCAGAGTGAGGCCACATGCAAACTGGAGGAACAGCACCTCGTACTCCGCTTGGGTGGTCACAAACTGATGGTATGAACAATGAATTCTCCAATTTTAGGTAACGACATGACCCTTCCCCTCTCCCTTCTTCCTCCCTCACCACTGTGTCTTTTTTTCCGGTGAAGCAGCATCTGCAGTTCATTGCACCTGATGCCCATTTTATGTTCAGATGCTGGACACAGATTGCAGGTGTGGGTTTACATCCCACTTCTGACACCATGTTGAGTGATGACCATACAAATAACGGAAGCTTTACACCATTATAAAGATCCAAAGATTTTATTAACTACATAGCAAGCACGACTACACACTTGCACATTCAACTTACACTAAAGGAATTCAGCAAGCAATGATAACTGAAAAGCTAGAGGGCGTAACTGCAGAAGCATGACTTTTGAAATGAGTGACACTAATCTACCAGTTACTCAACGGGTCAGGCAGCATCTCTAGAGAAAATGGATAGGTGACGTTTTGGGCCATGGCCTTTCTTCACACTCATTGCAGTTGGGAGAAGTGAGGGGGGAAAGAATGGAACCGAACAGAAAAACAAGATGAATTGGGGTCGGCAATAGATGACCTGGGGCAGTTCTCTGATAGGCTGCTTATTGGCTCGGGACAGGTGTGGCCTCAAGAGGGACCTAGTTAAACAATGCTTGGTGAAGTAGAGGGGCAGGAAGGGGTTTGTAGAAGTTGCCTAAAATGAGAGATTTCAACGTTCATAACATTGGGTTGCAGGTTACCCAAGTAACATATTCGGTTGCTGTTGAAATGAGGAAATTTGCCATTGGTCTGACGCGGAACATGTGGCCCACTTCGGTAATGTACGAGATGACCACAAGGTCATAAGGCATTGGACCATTCGGCCCATCAAGTCTACTCTGCCATTCAATCATGGATGATCTATCTCTCCTTCCTAACCTCATTCTCCTGCCTTCTCCCCATACCCTTTGACACCCATACTAATCCACAATCTATCTCTGCCTTAATAATGTCCACTCACTTGGCCTCCACAGCCTTCCGAGGCAAAGAATTCCACAGATTCACCACCCTCTGACTAAAGAAATTTCTCCTCATCTCCTTCCTAAAAGAACATCCTTTAATCCTGGTCACAGCTTAAGGATAAGGGGGAAATCCTTTAAAACCGAGATGAGAAGAACTTTTTTCACACAGAGAGTGGTGAATCTCTGGAACTCTCTGCCACAGAGGGTAGTCGAGGCCAGTTCATCATTGGCTATATTTAAGAGGGAGTTAGATGTGGCCCTTGTGGCTAAGGGGATCAGAGGGTATGGAGAGAAGGCAGGTACGGGATACTGAGTTGGATGATCAGCCATGATCATATTGAATGGCGGTGCAGGCTCGATGGGCTGAATGGCCTACTCCTGCACCTAATTTCTATGTTTCTATGTTTCACCGTCTGACGAAGGGTCTCGTCCCGAAACGTCATCTATTCCTTCGCTCCATAGATGCTGCCTCACCCGCTGAGTTCCTCCAGCATTTTTGTCTACCTTCGATTTTTTTCAGCATCTGCAGTTCCTTCTTAAACAACTAGTAGATGGGTTGACCGTTGGCCGGCACGGACTCGGTGGGATGAAGGGTCTGTTTCCGCGCTGTACCTCTGTTTGTACGTTCTCCCTGAGACCGCGTGGGTTTACCCTGACACTCCAAATATGTACAGGTTTGTAGGCTTGGTATAAATGTGTGTGTGTGTGTGTAGGGTAGTGTTAGTTTGCAGTGAACACTGGGCGGCGCGGACTCAGTGGGCCAAAAGGCCTGTTTCCGCATTGTATCTGTCAAACTTAAACCTATATCCACCTATCTGCTTTGCTTTGCTTCCCCCCCCCCCCCCCCCCCCCCCCCCCCCCACTTGTCCAGCCAACCCTCCTCACTACAATCAGTCTGAAGAGGGTCCTGATCTGTAGTGTTGTCTATCCATTCCCTCCCCAGATGTTGCCTGATCCACTGAGTTCATAAGATCATAATTGATATGAGAAGAATTAGGCCATTCGGCCCATTGAGTTTACATTGCCATTCAATCATGGCTGTTCTATCTCTCCATCCTAACCCCATTCCCCTGCTTTCTCCCCATAAACCTCTGACGCCCATACTAATCAAAGTTCCTCCGGCAACTTGTGATTTGCTCAAACATCCAGCACCTGACGTTTCTTGGATTCATTTTTTTTTTTAAAGTGTATTTTTTTTGGCAGATAAATACTTGACATATGAGTGAACATCAGTCAACTCCATAGCAATCCCAGTGCATGAATGTGTAGCTTGTGACAGACTTGATGTGTTAATTGTAATTCTCGTGTTCGTCTGCAGGCTTCACTCTGCCTGTAATCTCGGCTGTAATGCTAAATCACATCACCGCTAGTTGGCATTTGGATTCCAATTTATTTTTGCTGCAGTAAATACTCTCGCTATCTGCATTGTAAATGCTTGCACATCGTGATTTCAACACGACAAATAACTTCAGAAGTAAGAAGAAAGATAACTTAAGAAGTAAATCTGAAAGGGGTGCAGCGCTTGCATCTGTAAGGGATGCAGCACTTGCTGTAAGGGGCAGGGAGAGGGGGATGGTTGACTTCAGGCACTGTCGGCACCAGATGCCAGTTGCAACAATTGTCAGTGTCGATACCAAGGCGACGGTATAGTTAGTTGTTCCACATTTTAGGCTCGCACAGAGTAGATGTGGAGAGGATGTTTCCACTGGTGTAGCACTGTGTAGAAATTAGGTGCAGGAGTAGGCCATTCGGCCCTTCGAGCCTGCACCGCCATTCAATATGATCATGGCTGATCATCCAACTCAGTATCCCGTACCTGCCTTCTCTCCATACCCCCTGATCCCCTTAGCCACAAGGGCCACATCTAACTCCCTCTTAAATATAGCCAATGAACTGGCCTCAACTATCCTCTGTGGCAGAGAGTTCCAGAGATTCACCACTCTCTGCGTGAAAAAAGTTCTTCTCATCTCGGTTTTAAAGGATTTCCCCTTTATCCTTAAGCTGTGACCCCTTGTCCTGGACTTCACTAACATCGGGAACAATCTTCCTGCATCTAGCCTGTCCAACCCCTTAAGAATTTTGTAAGTTTCTATAAGATCCCCTCTCAATCTCCTAAATTCTAGAGAGTATAAACCAAGTCTATCCAGTCTTTCTTCATAAGACAGTCCTGACATCCCAGGAATCAGTCTGGTGAACAGTCTCTGCACTCCCTCTATGGCAATAATGTCCTTCCTCAGATTTGGAGACCAAAACTGTACGCAATACTCCAGGTGTGGTCTCACCAAGACCCTGTACAACTGCAGTAGAACCTCCCTGCTCCTATACTCAAATCATTTTGCAATGAAAGCTAACACTAGAGGTCACAGCCTTGGAATTAAAGGACATTATTTTAGGACGGAGATGAGGAGACATTTATTTAGTCAGAGGTTGGTGAATCTGTGGAATTCTTTGCCACAGAAGGCTGTGGAGGCCAAGTCAGTGGATATTTTTAAGCACATTGAATAATAAATTCTTGATTAGTATGGGTGTCAGAGTTTATGGGGAGAAGGTAGGAGAATGGGGTTAGGAGGGAAAGATAGATCAGCCATGACTTGATGGGCGGATTGGCCTAATTCTGCTCCCATCGCTTATGATCGTATGATCTTTATTTACTGTGCAGAATGAAGTTTACCATAAACTACACATAGCACTTATTGAGGCACAGCTGGTGGAGCTGTTGCCTCACAGAGACAGAGACCAGGTTTCGATCCTGATCTCTGCTGCTGTCCTTGCGGAGTCTGCAAGTTCTCCCTGTGACCGCGTGGGTTTCCACTGGGTTCTCCGTTGTTTCCTCCCACGTTTAGTTCAGTTTAGTTTATTGCCACGTGTGCCGAGGTTTTGTTGCGTGCTATCCAGTCAGCGGAAAGACGTCCGGAAGATGTGCAGGTTTGTAGGTCAATTGACCCCTGTAAATTGCCCCTGGAATGTAGGGGAGTGGATGGAAAAGTGGGACATCGTAGAAATAGCATAAATGATGGTTGGTGTGGTCGCTGGGCCGAAGGGCCTGTTTCGTGCTGTATCTACAAACTAAGCTTGCCTCTCTGTTTAATGAGCAGAATCTTTGTCATATTGCAGTGCCATTATAGTAAAACCGTGAAATCTGCTGATTTCTCTCTTCCCAATGGCCCTGTCCCACGGTACGAGTTCATTCCAAAAGCTCTCCCGAGTTTAAAAAAAAAATCAAACCCGTGGTAAGCACGGAGAATGAACGTTGTGGTTACGTCGGAGCTCGGGGACGTCTCCATTGGGGGTTCAGTATAGATGTGGATAGAGAACTGGCTGGCAAACAGGAAGCAAAGAGTAGGAGTAAACGGGTCCTTTTCACAATGGCGGGCAGTGACTAGTGGGGTACCGCAAGGCTCAGTGCTAGGACCCCAGCTATTTACAATATATATTAATGATCTGGATGAGGGAATTGAAGGCAATATCTCCAAGTTTGCAGATGACACTAAGCTGGGGGGCAGTGTTAGCTGTGAGGAGGATGCTAGGAGACAGCAAGGTGACTTGGATAGGCTGGGTGAGTGGGTAAATGTTTGGCAGATGCAGTATAATGTGGATAAATGTGAGGTTATCCATTTTGGTGGCAAAAACAGGAAAGCAGACTATTATCTAAATGGTGGCCGATTAGGAAAAGGGGAGATGCAGCGAGACCTGGGTGTCATGGTACACCAGTCATTGAAAGTAGGCATGCAGGTGCAGCAGGCAGTGAAGAAAGCGAATGGTATGTTAGCTTTCATAGCAAAAGGATTTGAGTATAGGAGCAGGGAGGTTCTATTGCAGTTGTACAGGGTCTTGGTGAGACCACACCTGGAGTATTGCGTACAGTTTTGGTCTCCAAATCTGAGGAAGGACATTAGTGCCATAGAGGGAGTGCAGAGAAGGTTCACCAGTGATTCCTGGGATGTCAGGACTGTCTTATGAAGAAAGACTGGATAGACTTGGTTTATACTCTCTAGCATTTAGGAGATTGAGAGGGGATCTTATAGAAACTTACAAAATTTCTAAGGGGTTGGACAGGCTAGATGCAGAAAGATTGTTCCCGATGTTGGGGAAGTCCAGGACAAGGGGTCACAGCTTAAGGATAAGGGGGACATCCTTTAAAACCGAGATGAGAAGAACTTTTTTCACACAGAGAGTGGTGAATCTCTGGAACTCTCTGCCACAGAGGGTAGTTGAGGCCAGTTCATTGGCTATATTGAAGAAGGAGTTAGATGTGGCCCTTGTGGCTAAAGGGATCAGGGGGTATGGAGAGAAGGCAGGTATGGGATGCTGAGTTGGATGATCAGCCATGATCATATTGAATGGCGGTGCAGGCTCGAAGGGCCGAATGGCCTACTCCTGCACCTAATTTCTATGTTTCTATGTCTCTTAGCGGATCGTAACGCTAACGGCAGGTACTTGGGAAACGCGGTAAGCTCGGGAAGACTCGTGAAGATTTTTCAACATGTTTAAAAATGTCCACGAGAGCCCCGAGTACCGATGAGCAGCCATTACCGTAAATGTCCGAGTTCGAATCAGGGCAAACTCGGGAGAACTCTTTGAATGAACTCGTACAGTGGGACAGGGCTTTAACAATGCTACCTAGTTCCAAACTTCATGGAACTCTCTGTCTATTTTAATTCACTCCCAGGCATCGTTGGCATTGAAAGCTTGTTCTGAATTATCGTGGATAATGTGGTGAAGGTCTTGCATTGAAGTTCTTCTGCTGAAGGGACCCCCACAGGGCTGTTCCAGAGCTTAAAATGAGCTTTTTGGAGTGTCTTCCTCAGGCAGTGTGGAGTGTGATTCAAAAGGGAACCTGCAGGTGGCAGTGTTCTCAAGACCGCTGTCCCTGGTACTGAAAGTGTAAGCAATGAAGTTCTGTTTTAAAGTTACAGCAAGGAAACAGGCCCTTCAGCCCACCGAGCACAATCTGTTAATCACCCCTTCACACAGGTTCTATGTTATCCTGCATTCTCACCCAAATCATTGATATAACATGGTGGCGCATAGGTGGAGCTACTGCCTTACAGCGGCAGAGTCCAGAGTTCGATCCTGACTACGGGTGCTGTCTGTACAGAGTTTGTACGTTCTCCCCGTGACTTGTGTGGATTTTCTCCAAGATCTTTGGTTTCCTCACACACTCCGAAGACATAGAAACATAGAAAATAGGTGCAGGAGTAGGCCATTCGGCCCTTCGAGCCTGCACCGCCATTCAATATGATCATGGCTGACCATCCAACTCGGTATCCTGTACCTGCTTTCTCTCCATACCCCCTGATCCCTTTAGCCACAAGGGCCACATCTAACTCCCTCTTAAATATAGCCAATGAACTGGCCTCAACTACATTCTGTGGCAGCGAATTCCGGAGATTCACCCCTCTCTGTGTGAAAAATGTTTTTCTCATCTCAGTCCTAAAAGATTTCCCCCTTATCCTTAAACTATGACCCCCTTGTTCGGGACTTCCCCAACATCGAGATCTCGGAGAAAACTCATGCAGGTCATGGGGAGAATGTATAAACTCCGTACGAACAGTACCCGTAGTCAGGATGGAAACTGGGTCTCTGGCGCTGTAAAGCAGCAACTACAGTGCCACCCGAGTTCCTCCATTTTTTGGATAAAACAATGGAATTTATTTCCGACTTCAGTAAGACCAACTCACAATGATGCATTGATTTCCATCCTGTCAAGGTCTCTTCGTATGTCTGTTGTTAGCAGTTGTTACTTCAAATAGATCATAGACACGTTGCAACAGGCAAGCCAGCCCATGGACTGAATTGCCAATTGCATTGAAGAAATTTCACTGACAACAACCCTGCAGAGAAAACGTATTTTTTAAAAATTGATTGCGCTCAGAAGATTGGAAAATGCACACAATTTTATTCACACAAAATATCACACACTTCTTCAAAAAACTATTAGCTTTAAAAGGCGTAGAATTTTGAAATGCCATGCAGAGGTTTGACAACCTATACTATTGTTTAGAACCAACAAGTTAAGTTGTGATTATACCAGCACCTGCAGTCTCTTGTGTTGTCAAGCTGTAATTATGATTTGATGATAGACAATTTAATAATTCAGTTGTGCATCTTTCGACGCGACGTGCAGTTTCCAATGTTTTTTAAAGTTCTTGTCAATTCACGGATTGCACTAAAGGTGACTGATAGCTTGGTTGATGAAACGGGGAATCACTGGCAGAAAATGGTGGCGCACGGTTGCTGCCGTACGGCGCCAGAGACGCGGGTTCGATCCTGACCATGGCTGTACGGAGTTTGTACGTTCTCCTTGTGATGGGTGTGTGTTTTCTCCACGTGCCCCAGCCCACATTCCACAGACGTGCAGGTTTGTTGGATAATTGGCTTGGCAAAATTGTAAATTTGTGTGTGTTGATGTCAATGTGCGGGGAGCGCTGGTTGGCGTGGACTCAGTGGGCCGAATGGCCTGTTTCCATACAGTATCTATCAAGATAAAAATGAAACCAACCTTCAAGGTTAATTGGCTTGGTAAAATTGTAAATTGTCGCTAGTATGAGTGTGTGCGAGTTGGATAGTGTTAGTGTGCAGGGATCGCTGGTCAGCACGGACTCGGTGGGCCGAAGGGCCTGTTTCCGCGCTGCATCTCTAAACGAAACTAAACCAAATGTTGGGATTCTGCTTGCAAACGTGCATGTGCATCCTGATTCCTGCCGTATTGATGTTGAAGACGCATTCCAATTGCAAAATACAGCCTAACGATCCTCGTGCCATGTAGCAAAGAGCCTTTAATTGCAAGTTACATTCTTTACAGCACATCGCCATCAGTTTGTTTTGCAAGTGGACAAGGTTAAGTAGAGAAAACCTGCCCAATGCAGCGAGAAATGGAATCTTGCAGAATACCTTGGCCAAAGCACATAACCCGAAGTATTAATCTAAACGGCACAGCTCACTGGATCGTGGGATGAGGCGTTGGCTGTGGCCAATTGACTCGTGCTTAATTTTCCCTATTAAATCAATAAATTGTGCAGAAATTGGACAGGATTTCAATTAAGAGTCAATTTCTGCTGGACCCAAATATAGACGCAGAACTTTGGTGTTCAATAACAGAACAGTGAGGTGCAGCAGTTACAGGTACACCTCCGATTTTCCGTCAACTGATGGTTCGGCATCTCCTTTGATCCGGACTAAATGACGAGAGCATCATGTGTGGTGTGTCCTCTTTTGGGACGTGTGCCTCCATCCTGAAAGGATTCATTGTTTATTTCTTTGTTAATTGTTAATTCTTTATTGAAGTCTCTAGCGCAAGGGTTCCCGACCTGGGGAATATTTACCCCTAGGGGGTACACTTCGCCTACCCAGGGGGTACATTTGTTGATTCTGGATTTGTACATATTTTTTCTCATTGGTTGACTGACTGACTGACTATTGAGGGAGCGCAGCGGAGGTTCACCAGGTTAATTCTCGGAATGGCGGGACTGTCATTTGCTGAGAGAATGGAGCGGCTGGGCTTGTACACTCTGGAGTTTAGAAGGATGAGAGGATATCTCATTGAAACATATAAGATTGTTAAGGGCTTGGACACACTAGAGGCCCGATGTTGGGGGAGTCCAGAACCAGGGGCCACAGTTTAAGAATAAGGAGTAAGTCATTTAGAACGGAGACGAGGAAACACTTTTTCTCGCAGAGAGTGGTGAGTCTGTGGAATTCTCTGCCTCAGAGGGCGGTGGAGGCAGGTTCTCTGGATGCTTTCAAGAGAGAGCTAGATAGGGCTCTTAAAAATAACGGAGTCAGGGGATATGGGGAGAAGGCAGGAACGGGGTACTGATTGGGGATGATCAGCCATGATCACATTGAATGGCGGTGCTGGCTCGAAGGGCCGAATGGCCTACTCCTGCACCGATTGTCTATTGACTGTGTGGTCTGGTACACCGGTATCTGTTCATCATTAGTGGTTCAAAAATAAGTGAAATAACATTGCTACGTGCCATTAAAGTTGCCAGGGGTAATCGGGTCAAAAAAGGTTGGGAATCCCCTGCTCTTGCATTTAGAGACGCGGGAGAGGTATAATTAGTGGGTCAGAGGCGTATTGTTGAATTTTTATTATTAGGTGACTTCTGTCGGTCTAGCAAAATGGATTATCCATCGAGGATCTGGAACCAAGGGGTATCGGAAAAAGTTGCCTCTCAGATTCCTTTTAAATCTTTCTCCCCTCACCTTCAACCTATGTCCTCTTGTTCTTAACATCCCCTACTCTGGGTAAAAGGTTCTGTGAATCATCCCCTATATATTCCTGTCATGATCTTGTCATATGGTCATAAATGATAGGAGCATAATTTGGCACATCAGGTCTACTCCGCCATTCAATCATAGAAACATAGAAATTAGGTGCAGGAGTAGGCCATTCGGCCCTTCGAGCCTGCACCGTCATTCAATATGATCATGGCTGATCATCCAACTCAGTATCCCGTACCTGCCTTCTCTCCATACCCTCTGATCCCCTTAGCCATAAGGGCCACATCTAACTCCCTCTTAAATATAGCCAATGAACTGGCCTCGACTACCCTCTGCGGCAGAGAGTTCCAGAGATTCACCACTCTCTGTGTGAAAAAGGTTCTTCTCATCTCGGTTTTAAAGGATTTCCCCCTTATCCTTAAGCTGTGACCCCTTGTCCTGGACTTCCCCAACATCGGGAGCAATCTTCTTGCATCTAGCCTGTCCAACCCCTTAAGAATTTTGTAAGTTTCTATAAGATCCCCTCTCAATCTCCTAAATTCTAGAGAGTATAAACCAAGTCTATCCAGTCTTTCTTCATAAGACAGTCCTGACATCCCAGGAATCAGTCTGGTGAACCTTTTCTGCACTCCCTCTATGGCAATAATGTCCTTCCTCAGATTTGGAGACCAAAACTGTACGCAATACTCCAGGTGTGGTCTCACCAAGACCCTGTACAACGGCAGTAGAACCTTCCTGCTCCTATACTCAAATCCTTTCGCTATGAAAGCTAACATACCATTCGCTTTCTTTACTGCCTGCTGCACCTGCATGCCTACCTTCAATGACTGGTGTACCATGACACTCGAGTCTCGCTGCATCTCCCCTTTTCCTAGTCGGCCACCATTTAGATAATAGTCTGCTTTCCTGTTTTTGCCACCAAAATGGATAACCTCACATTTATCCACATTATACTGCAACATGGCTGATCTATCTCTCCCTCCTAATCCCATTCTCCTGTCTTCTCCCCATAACCCCTGACACCCAAAATAATCAAGAATCTATCTATCTCTGCCTTAAAAAATATCCATTGACTTGGCCTCCACAGCCTCCTTTGGCAAAGAATTCCACAGGTTCACCACACTCTGACTAAAGAAATTCCTCCTCATCTCCTTCCTAAAGGAATGGCCTTTTTGTTGGGGGAGTGCAGAACCAGGGGCCACAGTTTAAGAATAAGGGGTAAGCCATTTAGAACAGAGATGAGCAAACACTTTTTCATACAGAGTTGTGAGTCTGTGGAATTCTCTGCCTTGGAGGGCGGTGGAGGCCAGTTATCTGGATACTTTCAAGAGAGAGCTAGATAGGGTTCTTAAAGTTAGTGGAGTCAGGGGATATGGGGAGAAGGCAGGAACAGGGTACTAGTTGTGGATGATCAGCCATGATCACATTGAATGGCGGTGCTGGCTCGAAGGACCAAATCGCTTACTCAACCTATTGTCAATTCTGAGGCTATCACCTCTGGTCCTAGACTCTGCCACTAGTGGAAACATCCTCTTCACATCCACTCTATCCAAGCCTTTCACTGTTTGGTAAGTTTCACTGATGTACCCCCTCATCCTCTAAACTTCAAAACGGTAAGTTCAATTCAGTTTAATTATTGTCACGTGTAACGCGTACCGTTTACAGTGTAAACTCTAAGGTATGGGTGCGTGCTGTTACGACACTTGGACAGGTACATGGACAGGATATGTTGAGGGAAAGAGGGGGTTGGACACGCTAGAGGCAGGAAGCAGGTTCCCGATGTTGGGGGAGTCCAGAACCAGGGTACGCAGTTTAAGAAGAAGGGTAAGGCCATTTAGAACGGAGATGAGGAAAAACATCTTCACCCAGAGAGTTGTGAATCTGTGGAATGCTCTGCCTCAGAAGGCAGTGGAGGCCGATTCTCTGGATGCTTTCAAAAGAGAGTTAGATCGAGTTCTTAAAGATAGCAGAGTCAGAGGATATGGGGAGAAGGCAGGAACGGGGTACTGATTGTGGATGATCAGCCATGATCACAGTGAATGGTGGTGCTGGCTCGAAGGGCCGAATGGCCTACTCCTGCACCTATCGGTCAGTGAAATTCGTCGTATTTTGCAAAACATACTTGGCGAATAAATTCTGATTCTGATTCTATTGTTTGGGGGGGGGGGGGGGGGGGAGAGAATCTACCCTTGGAGAGACATGGTCATGAGCTGTTACATTATATACATTGACTTAAACAGAATCTCATTACCCACTTAGTCTTTTTTTCTTCCACTTGGCTAAGGATAGGATTTTAGTCACTTGGCGTTTAAATTGATCGGTCCAGTTCACCCCACTGCCGACCTGGTGAGTCGTTTGCAACCTGAGGCAGTATATTTTCATTACCTCTTCCCCACAACTGCCGAGGCAAGCAGGTAGCCTGGACTTAAGCACACTCTGTGAAGAGTGCCAGGGCCATGTCACGAGGGTCAATAGTGTTTAATTGTCATATGCACCGACAAAGTTTTTTGCTCCAAGATGGCGGCCAACCCAGGCGACCGTTTGCGTGCTAGCCACAGAAGCAGATCTCCGATCACGGTTCGGCGGCCATGATGGCACAGCGGTAAAGTTGCCGCCTTACAGCGCCGGAGACCCTGGTTCGATCCCAACTACGTACGTCCTCCCCGTGACCTGCGTGGGTTTTCTCCGAGATATTCGGTTTACTCTCACACTTCAACAACGTATAGGTTTGTAGGTTAATTGGCTTGGTGTATGTGTAAATTATCCCCTGTGTGTATTGGATAGTGTTAATGTGTGGGGATCGCTGGTCAGTGTGGACTCGGTGTGTCGTAGGGCTTGTTTCCTCGCTATATCTCTAAACTAAACTGAAGTAAACTACATATTACAATCGCCCCACACTGTTAAATCTCTACTCCTACAGACACTGAAATCAGTCTGAAGAAGGGTCTCGACCCGAAACGTCACCCATTCCGTGTCTCCAGGGATGCTGCCTGTCCCGCTGAGCTGCTCCAGCTTTTTGTGCCTATCTTCGGTTTAAACCAGCAAATTAGTTTAATCAATCTCTGTAAAGCACTTTGGTTCAAAGTGATTTTGTTTAAAAGTGCTATATAAATAAAGTTATTATTATTATTATTATTTGCAGTTCCTTCCTACACACTGTAATCATGTATTGTCTTGCCGCTGACTGGATAGCGTGCAGCAAACGCTTTCTTGGTTTCTTGGTCCTCCAAAATATTCCAAATGGAATTTAAACTGGAGGCGGTGATGGGAGGGCTTAAGCCAGAAAGGGTTATTGGGAAGAAAGATCTACTGTCTTTGCACTGTACCTCGGTACACGTGACAATAAACTAAACCGAGCTAAAATTCTTAGAGGCACGAGGAACTGCAGAAAATGGAATAACATAAAGTGGTGGAACAACTGTGTGGGTCAGGCAACATCAAGTCTACTCCGCCATTCAATCATGGCTGATCTATCTCTCCCTCCTAACCCCATTCTCCTGCCTTCTCCCCATAACCTCTGGCACCCGTACTAACCAAGAATCTGTCTACGTCTGCCTGACAAATATCCATTGACTTGGCCTCCAAATGGGTGGCCCTTCGGCCCAACATGTCCAGTCTACCAACAAGCCCCATCTACATTAGTCCCACCTGCCTGCGTTTGGCCCATATCCCTCGAAACCTGTCCTATCCAGGTACCTGTCCAAATGTTTTTGAAACATGGTGATAGTTCCTGCTTCAACGGCCTCCTCCGGCAGCCTGTTCTATACACCTACCACCAATAGTTTCCTTATCCACCTCCTGTTCCGATGAAAGACGAGATAAATTGGTCTCTCATCGCATGTATTTACCTTGTGAAATTTCCATTGTTGCTCCTGCCTGTTGTACAAAGCTACATTTCTGGGCTACATTGACTTAACTTGATGTAATGTCCTGTAAAGCAAACATATCACGGGTAATGCTCCAATAACTTCCTCCAGTGCTAAATCAGACGCCGCTCTCCGAATTTGATCACAGTAGTGGCTCTTTCATTATGTTGTAACTGTAGCGATTCCTCTGTCAGTGGGATTTAACTTGAGAAGGAATCTTGTTGCCTTGCAGTTGCGGGAATAATCCCCACTGCCACATCGCAGTCGGTCTTTACAGGTTCATGGAGAAATCGCCACAAGTAGTGATTTTAGTCCAGGTTAGAGATACAGCGCGGAAGCCCTCCAGGCCCTTCGGCCCACCGCGAACACACTGTCCAGTGACCACGGCACATTAACACACTACTACACACACTAGGGATGTTTTTTTTTAACATTTATACCATACCAGTTAACCTGACCTCCCGGTGGCTCAGCACTTCAACTCCCCTTCCCACTCTCCATCCGACCTCTCTGCTCTGGGTCTCCTCCATGGCCAGAGCGAGCAACACTGGAAATTGGAGGAACAGCACCTCATATTCCGCTTGGGGAGTCTGCATCCTGCGGGCATGAACATTGAATTCTCCCAATTTTGTTAGCCCTTGCTGTCTCCTCCATTTCCTCAGCCCTCGGGCTCCTCCTCGTCCTTTTCCCTTTCTTCTCCCCGCCACCCCCCATCAGTCTGAAGAAGGGTTTCGGCCCGAAACGTCGCCTATTTTCTTCGCTCCATAGATGCTGCTGCATGCTCTGAGTTTCTCCAGCATTTTTGTGTACCTTCGATTTTCCAGCATCTGCAGTTCCTTCTTAAACAGTTAACCTACAAACCTGTACGTCTTTGGAGCGTGGGAGGAAACCGGAGATCTCGAAGAAAACCCACGCAGTCCACGGGGAGAAGGTACTAACTCCGCACTGACAGGACCCGTAGTCGGGATCGAACCCGGTTCTCCAGCGATGTCAGGCCGCTGCGATGTCTACCGCTGCGCCAGTTACTAACTACGGGTGCTGTCTGTAAGGAGTTTGTACCTTCTCCCCGTGTTCGGTTTGCTCCCAGATTAGGTTTGTAGATTAATTGGCTTGATATAAATGTAAAATTGCCCCTAGTGTGTGTAGGATAGTGCTGGTGTACATTGGTCAACATGGACTCGGTGAGCCGAAGGGCCTGTTACTGCGCTGTATCTCTCGACTAAACTGAACAAAATAATTGTACATTTAGTTCGGCTAACAAGGTCTGTTCAGCCGCTACATGAAATTCTGCTGTTCTTTTCAACTTTGCAGATAAGGTATTGCGTTTTTTAGAGTGACCATTTGCACGAGAAGTGTATTTGGATTCCCACTTTTGCGCGTCTCGCAGTTTTGGCCAAGTGGCGTTCAGGAATGCATCGTGTACTGCGTCTCATTGCCAGAATAGAATGAACCGCTGTTGAAAGATGTGGCTGATCAGTTGTACTTCACTGAAGCAACATCCTGCCTATTGTGAATTAGCTGGCATTATCTTCAGAGCACAGCCTACGTGACAATGTTGACAGTCTACTGATTTGTGAGGGCTGCCTTCAAATTGCCTTTGGTCTCACAGTTGAGCAGGAAATTGCCTTGGCTTTTCATGGCTCACGTAGGCACAGTGAATGCTTATCAGATCCATCGGTTCCAGTTCAGCCGTGCTGCTGCTTTTTAACCATTCTGCAGGCGAGTGGAGGTACTTGTTCAGTTTAGTTCATCACCGAGATACAGCGCGGAAACAGGTCCTTCGGCTCACCGTATCCGTGCTGACCATGGGTAGAGCCCTATATTATCCAAATCTGAGGAAGGACATTATTGCCATAGAGGGAGTGCAGAGACGGTTCACCAGACTGATTCCTGGGATGTCAGGACTGTCTTATGAAGAAAGACTGGATAGACTTGGTTTATACTCTCTAGAATTTAGAAGATTGAGAGGGGATCTTATAGAAACTTACAAAATTCTTAAGGGGTTGGACAGGCTAGATGCAGGAAGATTGTTCCCTATGTTAGGGAAGTCCAGGACAAGGGGTCACAGCTTAAGGATAAGGGGGAAATCCTTTAAAACCGAGATGAGAAGAACTTTTTTCACACAGAGTGGTGAATCTCTGGAACTCTCTGCCACAGAGGGTAGTTGAGGCCAGTTCATTGGCTATATTTAAGAGGGAGTTAGATGTGGCCCTTGTGGCTAAGGGGATCAGGGGGTATGGAGAGAAGGCAGGTACGGGATACTGAGTTGGATGATCAGCCATGATCATATTGAATGGCGGTGCAGGCTCGAAGGGCCGAATGGCCTACTCCTGCACCTAATTTCTATGTTTCTATGTTTCTATCATGGCTGATCATCCAATTCAGTATCCTGTACCTGCCTTCTTTCCATACCCCCTGATCCCCTTAGCCACAAGGGCCACATCTAACTCCCTCTTAAATATAGCCAATGAACTGGCCTCAACTACCTGCTGTGGCAGAGAATTCCACAGATTCATCACTCTCTGTGTAAAAAATGGTTTTCTCATCTCGGTCCTAAAAGATTCCCCCCTTATCCTTAAACTGTGACCCCTTGTTCTGGACTTCCCCAACATCAGGAACAATCTTCCTGCATCCAGCCTGTCCAACCCCTTAAGAATTTTGTAAGTTTCTATAAGATCCCCCTCAATCTTCTAAATTTTAGCGAGTACAAGCCGAGTCTATCCAGTCTTTCTTCATATGAAAGTCCTGACATCCCAGGAATCGGTCTGGTCAGGACATGTTGGTTAGTATGGGCTAGTTGGTCCAATGGGCCTGTTTCCATGCTGTATGACTCTATGACTGACTGCCGGGCACTTGCTATTAGATTAGATTAGATTAGATTATTACTTTATTAATCCCCTTATTCAGGGGAAATTCAGATGTCCTTGCAGCACACTAATAAAAATACAACATAGCATTCAAGAAGTTTAACATTAAAACATAAAACATCCCCCCACAATGGTTCCCACTGTGGGGGGAGGCACAAAGTCCAGTCCCCATCCTCTTGTCCACCCAGAGTCAGGCCTATTGAGGCCGCCACAATCGGCCTTTCAGTCAGTTGGCCTTTCCCAAGGACGAGTAAGCCAGAGAGTTGAAGGAAATGTCGGCCAAAAATACACTTTCTTTAAAGCCTCTAAAATGTCTTTGTCTGGGATTTGTTCAGCTGTGCGATGCAAACTTCTCCTCGAATGCATGGCAAAGCTGGAGACGCCGACATGTCCTTTTCTGGAATGGTTCTGAGTGGCGCAGACCACCAGGGGGGATTTCTGTGCAATTTTGAAGATTGAGGGGGGATCTTATAGAAACTTACAACACTCTTCAGGGGTTGGACAGGCTAGATGCAGGAAGATTGTTCTCGATGTTGGGGACGTCCAGAAAAAGGGGTCACACACAGTTTAACGATAAGGGGGAAATCTTTTAGGACCGAGATGAGAAAAACATTATTTTTACACAGAGAGTGGTGAATCTCTGGAATTCTCTGCCACAGAAGTTGGTTGAGGCCAGTTCATTGACTATATTTAAGAGGGAGTTAGATGCGGCCCTTGTGGCTAAAGGGATCGGGGGGTATGGAGAGAAGGCAGGTACAGGATACTGAGTTGGATGATCAGCCATGATCATATTGAATGGCGGTGCAGGCTCGAAGGGCCGAATGGCCTACTCCTGCACCTATTTTCGATGTTTCTATGTTTTCCCTTGACCCACTGACGGTAATGAAATCGAGAGTTTCAAGTGTCAGTCTGGGCGTGCAAGCCTTACTGCCAGTGCCTAATCGAATGCCTGCAATTCGGGTTCTATAAGTGTAGCCAGTTGCAGTGCATGAAGCCTTAGGTAGCTTTTGTTGAATGTGTCATTGCAGGCGAGGTATTGTTCCAGTTACTAAATTTAGCTGCACTCCTCAGTTTGGGAGCAACACTGTCCTCTCACCGAACAATTGCAGCTCGGAGGAAAGCTATAAATGAATTGTTCAAGCCCACAATGGCTTCCCTGGTGACCTGCAATTGTGGCTGCAGATAAAATAATTCACTGAATGAAGTTTTTTTTTCCCTCTTCCCCAATGATCGCATTGAATGGCGGTGCTGGCTCGAAGGGCCGAATGACCTACTCCTGCCTCTATTGTCTATTGACTGCAATCTCCCACCATCGCATTCTGCTGAATGGATAGAAAATAGATGCAAGAGTAGACCATTCGGCCCTTTCGAGCCAGCACCGCCATTCAGTCTGATCATAGACATTAGACAATAGGTGCAGGAGTACTCCATTCAGTCTTTCGAGCCAGCACCACCATTCAATGTGATCATGGCTGATCATACATAATCAGTGCCCCGTTCCTGCCTTCTCCGCGTATCCTCTGACTCCGCTATCTTTAAAAGCTATCTGGCTCTCTCTTGAAAGTATCCAGAGAACCAGCCACCACCGCCCTCTGAGGCAGAGAATTCCACAGACTCCCAACTCTCTATGTGAAGAAGTGTTTCCTTGTCTCTATTCTTAATGGCTTGCCTCTTATTCTTAAATTGTGGCCCTGGTTCTGGACTCTGCCATCATCGGGAACATGTTTCCTGCCTCTAGCGTGTCCAAACCCTTAATAATCTTATATGTTTCAATAAGATCCCCTCTCATCTTTCTAAATTCCAGAGTGTACAAGCCCAGCTGCTCCATTCTCTCAGCACATGACAGTTCCGCCATCCCGGGAATTAACCTTGTAAACCTACGCTGCACTCCCTCAATAGCAAGATGTCCTTCCTCAAATTTGGGGACCAAAACTGCACACAATACTCCAGGTGTGGTTTCACTAGGGCCCTATGCAACTGCAGAAGGACTTCTTTCCACCTATATTCCACCTTTCCACTCGTGTTATAAAGGCCAACATGCCATTCGCTTTCTTCACTGCCTGCTGTACCTGCTGTAGCTGATCATGGCTGATCATCCAGAATCAGTATCCTGTTCCTGCTTTCCCCCCATATCCATTCATTCCATTAGTCCCAAGAGCTATATCCAACTCTCTCTTGAAAACGTCCATTGAATTCGTCTCCAATTCTCAACGAATAGGTAACGTTTTGGTTTAAGACCCTTCTTCAGACTGAGGGTCACGGGAAAAGGAAACAAGAGATATAGTCTGTGATGTAGAGAGTGCGAGAGATAGAACAAATGAATGACAGAAATGTAAAAAAGTAACAATGATAAAGGAAACGGGCCATTGTTAGCTGTGGGCTGGGTGAAAATGAGTTGCAGACAATGAGACTCAACAAGATGACTTAGAAGCTAGTACAATGACTTGGATGGGGGAGAGACAGAGACGGAGAGAGTGAGGGGATGCAAGCAGGAAAGTAGACTATGGATGACACTAAGCTGGGGGGCAGTGTTAGCTGTGAGGAGGATGCTAGGAGACTGCAAGGTGACTTGGATAGGCTGGGTGAGTGAGCAAATGTTTGGCAGATGCAGTATATTGTGGATAAATGTGAGGTTATACACTTTGGTGGCAAAAACAGGAAAGCAGACTATTATCTAAGCGGTGGCCGATTAGGAAAAGGGGAGATGCAACGAGACCTGGGTGTCATGGTACACCAGTCATTGAAAGTAGGCATGCAGGTGCAGCAGGCAGTGAAGAAAGCAAATGGTATGTCAGCATTCATAGCAAAAGGATTTGAGTATAAGAGCAGGGAGGTTCTACTACAGTTGTCCAGGGTCTTGGTGAGACCACACCTGGAGTATTGCGTACAGTTTTGGTCTCCTAATCTGAGGAAGGACATTCTTGCCATAGAGGGAGTACAGAGAAGGTTCACCAGACTGATTCCTGGGATGGCAGGACTTTCATTTGAAGAAAGACTGGATAGACTCGGCTTGTACACGCTAGAATTTAGAAGATTGAGAGGGGGAATCTTATAGAAGCTTACAAAATTCTTAAAGGGTTGGTCAGGCTAGATGCAGGAAGATTATTCCCGATGTTGGGGAAGTCCAGAATTAGAGGTCACAGTTTAAAGATAAGGGGGAAGTCTTTTAGGATCGAGATGAGAAAATAATTTTTCACACAGAGAGTGTTGAATCTCTGGAATTCACTGCCACAGAAGGTAGTTGAGGCCAGTTCATTGGCTATATTTAAGAGGGAGTTAGATGTGACCCTTGTGGCTAAAGGGATCAGGGGGTATGAAGAGAAGGCAGGGATGGGATACTGAGTTGGATGTTCAGCCATGATCATGTTGAATGGCGGTGCAGGCTTGAAGGGCCGAATGGCCTACTCCTGCACCTATTTTCTATGTTTCTATGTAAGCATTACTTGAAAGCTAGAAATCAATATGCATAGCACTAAGCAGCTTGTTGTGCCTATTTTCCGATTAAACCAGCATCAGCTGTTCCTTCCTACACATTTTTCTTGATCACCTTTGATCTGTCCTTTTCACACCTTACGTGCTCTTTGTACCTTTCACTAGTTTCCCTCTCCCCTGATTTTCAGTGCGAAGAAGGGTCTCGACCCAAAACGTCACCCATTACTTCCCTCTTGAGATGCTGCCTCTCCCGCTGAGTTACTCCAGAGTTCAATGTCGATCTTCGGTGTAAACCAGCATCTGTAGTTCCTTCCGACACGATCGGACCTTTCTGTCCTGGGCCTCCTCCACTGTAACGAGGAACAGCGCCTCACATTTCATTTGGCAGCTTACACCCCAGTGATACAAATATTGATTTCTCTCATTTCAAGCAATCCGTGAACTTCCCCTCTCTTCGTCCCTCCTCCACCCTAGTCATCCTGCTGGTTTCACTGTTATCATTCGTTATCACCTCTACCACAGCCAACAATGGACCATTGTGGACTCCACCTTTCCTGGGTCATGGGCTGATGGCCCTGGTTGGTTTCTGTATCTTTTCAAACCTTTAGTTTCCCTCTCCTCCTACTCTCAGTCTGAAGGGTCTCGACCCAAAACGTCACCTATTCCTTTTCTGCAGAGATGCTGCCTGACCCGCTGAGTGACTTCAGCATTTTGTGTTCTATCTTTAAAACTAAGATTAACCTTGCCAATCGTACTCTCATCACGAATGATTCGACATTTGCACTTAAAAATTAGCTATGTAGAGTGATAGCAGTAGAATGAGGGTGACACGGTGGCGCAGCAGTAGAGTTGCTGGCCTTATGACCCTGTCCCACTTAGGAAACCTGAACGGAAACCTCTGGAGACTTTGCGCCCCACCCAAGGTTTCCGTGCGGTTCCTGGAGGTTGCAGGTGGTTGCCGGAGGTTGCAGGTAGTGGAAGCAGGTAGGGAGACTGACAAAAACCTCCAGAAACCACACGGAAACCTTGGGTGGGGCACAAAGTCTCCAGAGGTTTCCGTTCAGGTTACCAAAGTGGGACAGGGGCATTACAGCGCCTGAGTCCCGGGTTCGATCCTGACAACAGCATGGAAACGGGCCTTTCAGCCCACCGACTCCACACCAATCATTGATCACCCCTTCCTATGCGTTCTATGTTATCCCACTTTCTCATCCACTCCCTACAAGTCGGGGACAATTTACAGGGGGCCAATTAACCTACAAACCAGCACGTCTTTGGGATGTGGGAGGAAATCGGAAGAAACCCGCGCGGTCACAGGGAGCACGTGCAAACTCCACACAGGCAGCACCCGATGTCGGGATCGAACCCGGGTCTCTGGAGCTTGTGAGGCAGCGGCTCTACCAGTTGCGCCACCCGTGCCGCCCAATATGGGATAGGAAGGAACACAAGGATATCCAGAGATGCTGCCTGTCCTGCAGAGTTACTCCAGCATTTTGTGTCTATCTTCGGTGCAAACCGGCATCTGCTGTTGCTTCCCACACAAGGATATCATGTTAGGGTTGAAAAGATAAAGAAGTCCTGACACTCGTTTTACGTGACGCCTTTCACCACCTTTGAACAATCAAAAATCATTTAAAACACATCGTGTACATTGAGAAATGTCTCCAGTCCTATAATGTAGCAAATGGGGCTCAAATTGCATGGTGCATTCTCCCTCAGACAGCAATGAAGCGGTGGCCTGATTTTTTTTTTTTTTTGTCAATTTGACAGGTAATGTAGTGGTGAAGTCTAAGCTAACTGGAACTTGCAGGAGATAATGCAATATGTATTTCTCTGCTCAGAGCAGTGAGAGCAGTAGCTTATGGGCGGCACGGTGGCGCAGCGATAGAGCTGCTGTCTTACAGCGCCAGAGACCCGGGTTTGATCCTGACCACTGGCGCTGTTTGTACAGAGTTTGTACTTTCTCATGGTGATGTGATAGGAGAAGAATTGGGCCATTCGGCCCATCAAGTCTATTCAGATTCAGATTCAGATTCAGATTCAATTTTAATTGTCATTGTCAGTGTACAGTACAGAGACAACGAAATGCATTTAGCATCTCCCTGGAAGAGCGACACAGCAAACGATTTGAATAAATAATAATAAGTGTCCGGGGGGGGGTGGTGATTGGCAGTCACTGAGGTACGTTGTTGAGTAGAGTGACAGCCGCCAGAAAGAAGCTGTTCCTCGACCTGCTGGTTCGGCAACGGAGAGACCTGTAGCGCCTCCCGGATGGTAGGAGGGTAAACAGTCCATGGTTGGGGTGAGAGCAGTCCTTGGCGATGCTGAGCGCCCTCCGCAGACAGCGCTTGCTTTGGACAGACTCAATGGAGGGGAGCGTGGAACCAGTGATGCGTTGGGCAATTTTCACCACCCTCTGCAATGCCTTCCGGTCGGAAACAGAGCAGTTGCCATACCATACTGTGATGCAGTTGGTAAGGATGCTCTCGATGGTGCAGCGGTGGAAGTTCACCAGGATCTGAGGAGACAGATGGACCTTCTTCAGTCTCCTCAGGAAGAAGAGACGCTGCTGAGCCTTCTTGATCAGAGTAGAGGTATTGTGGGTCCAAGAGAGGTCATCGGAGATGTTGACTCCCAGGAACCTGAAGCTAGAAACACGTTCCACCTCCGTCCCGTTAATGTGTGTGCGTGCCGCCTCTGGACTTCCTGAAGTCTACAATGAGCTCCTTGGTCTTCTTGGAGTTAAGGGCCAGGTTGTTGTCAGCGCACCATGCTGCTAAGTGCTGGACCTCCTCCCTGTAGGCCAGCTCATCGTTGTTGCTGATGAGGCCAATCACCGTTGTATCATCTGCATACTTGATGATGGTGTTAGTACCATGTACAGGTGTGCAGTCATAGGTGAAGAGGGAGTAGAGGAGGGGGCTCAGCACACAGCCCTGTGGAACGCCGGTGTTCAGGGTGAGGGTTGAAGAGGTGTGCTTGTCTAACCTAACAGACTGGGGTCTGTTGGTTAGAAAGTCCAGTATCCAGTTGCAGAGGGAGGGGTCGATGCCCAGGTTACCGAGTTTGGTGATCAGTTTTGATGGTATAATGGTGTTGAATGCTGAGCTGTAATCGATGAACAGCATTCTTACGTAAGTGTCTCTGTTGTCGAGGTGGGAGAGGGCGGAGTGAAGTGCCGTTGAGATGGCATCCTCCGTACTCCTGTTCTTGCGGTAGGCAAACTGATAGGGATCCAGTGTGGGGGTAGGCAGCTTTTGAGGTGTGCCAGGACCAGCCTCTCGAAGCACTTGGTGATGATGGGGGTAAGTGCAACTGGGCGGAAGTTGTTGAGGCTTGCCGCAGTGGAGTGTTTTGGCACTGGCACGATGGAGGTGGTTTTAAGGCAAGATGGAGGTGATTCCGCCATTTAATCATGGTTGATCTAACCCCATTCTCCTGCCTTTTCTCCATAACTCCTGACACCCATACCAATCTATCTGTCTCTAATTTAAAAATCAATCCATTGATTTGGCCTCCACATTCCTCTGTGGCAATGAATTCCATAGATTCACCACCCTCTTCCTAAAGATATTTCTCCCCACCTCCTTCCTCAAGGAACGTCCTTTAATTCTGAAGATATGGCATCTGGTCCTAGACTCTCCCACTAGTGGAAACATCCTCTCCACATCCACTCTATCCAAGCCTTTTGCTATTCAGTAAGTGACAGAGTGGGCTTTCTCCGGGTGCTCCGGTTTCCTCCCACTTTCCAAAGACGTGCGGCATTTAGCTGCTGTAAATTGTGCCCAGTGTGTAGGATGGAACTAGTGTTACGGTGATGGATGGTTGGCCTGGACTCAGTGAGCCGAAGGGCCCGTTTTCACATTGTATCTGTACATTAAAGTAAACGAACCAGGCTTGGGAGAGGGGTGAGATAGATGACTTGCTCGCTGGTCTGTGGCCACAGGCATCTTCTACTGTGTGGGAACTCTGTTCACTGCTTTATCATTGTACCTTGCAGAGAAATCCAAATGGTTGAGGTAAACACCTTGGTTTTGCTACACGATGCCCTGAGTTGGCCTATGATTATTGTTTAAATATATTGTAGCGGCACCTGCTGGTGCCCGTGGGTAGTCGAACCTTGCGGTCGGTTACTTCAGTCGTGTGACTGACAATAGACAATAGACAATATGTGCAGGAGTAGGCCATTCGGCCCTTCGATCCAGCACCGCCATTCAATGTGATCATGGCTGATCATCCCCAATCAGCACCCCGTTCCTGCCTTCTCCCCATATCCCCTGACTCCACTATTTTTAAGAACCCTATCTAGCTCTCTCTTGAAAGCATCCAGAGAACCTGCCTCCACCTCCCTCTGAGGCAGAGAATTCCACAGACTCACCACTCTCTGTGAGAAAGTGTTTCCTCGCCTCCGTTCGAAATGGCTTAAATCGAAATTGGTGACCCCGACGTGATCCTCCCCACAGTCTCCTTATTTAAGAATAAAGAGACTGTGGGGAGGATCACGTCGGGGTCACCAATTTGGCGGGTTGAGACGAGGGTTGGTTTTAAAACTAGCTTTGTTAACGAAGCGGTGAAAACAACGGTACTTAAACAACAACCAACAAAAATGATCTAACCACAACGGTGGTCAAAGACGAATGAATGGGGCGTCGCCCAGAAAGCGCGCGGACACAAACACCTCCCCACAGTCACATGACCGATGTAACCGACCGCAGGGTTCGACTACCCACGGGCACCAGCAGGTGCCGCGACAATATCATCTCCTGTGACTCTTGCAAATTTCTTCAGATGCATATTAGAAAACGGTCTGTTGGGTGACACCAGAGCTTGGTTTGGGAACAATTATGCCCAAGACTGTAAGAAATTGTAGAGAGTTGTTGACGTAGACCAGACAACTCACCATTGACTCCATCTGCAACTCATGATGCCTCGGAAAGCAGCCAACATAATCAATGACTTGCCCCACCTCAAACTTGCATTCTCCCTGCTCCCATCAGCACAAGGTACAGAATCTGGAAAGCATGCACCATAAGGACTAGAGGCCATAGGACTAAGAGGTCTCGGACCTAGGACCAGAGGTCATAGCCTCAGAATTGAAGGATGTTTTATTAGAGAGGAGATGAGGAGGAATTTCTTTAGTCGGAGGGTGGTGAATCTGTGGAATTCTTTGCCACAGACGGCTGTGGAGGCCAAGTCAGTCGATCTATTTAAGGCAGAAATAGATAGATTCTTGATCTTCCTGCATATAGCATGCACAGTCTAAAGTTGTAAGACAATTTGTTCTGTTTGATCTTCTGTGTGAGCACGCCAGGTTGATTGCATTCGTCGAAACAGGGTGGACCACGTGAAGGTTGCAATCTCCCACCCCATCCTTGATTAGTACGGGTGTCAGAGGTAATAGGGAGAAGGCAGTAGAATGGGGTTAGGAGGGAGAGAAACATCAGCCGTGATTGAGTAGACTTGATGGGCCGAATGGTCTAATTCCGCTGCTATCACTTATGATCTTATGACCAGATTTAGAATTAGCTCTGTTCCCTCTGTTTTCAGGCATCTGACCGGCTCTTCCGTAAGCTAGGCTTGGGTACTGTCCAATTCACCTCCACCCCATGTGTGGCACTGATGCACTACAATATTGAGAACTATATTCTGCACTCTGTGTCTTTCCCCCAAAGAATGGATCGACTGGGCTTATATTCACTGGAATTTAGAAGAATTAGAGGGGATCTTATAGAAACATATACAATTCTTAAGGGATTGGACTGGTGAGATGCAGGATAAAATGTTCCTGATGCTTGGGGGAGTCTAGAACCAGGGGTCACAGTTTAAGAATAAGGGGTATGCCATTTAGGACGGAGATGAGGAAAAACCTTTTCACCCATAGAGTTGTGAATCTGTGGGATTCTCTACCTCAGAAGGCAGTGGAGGGCAATTCACTGGATGTTTTCAAGAGAGAGTTAGATAGAGCTAACTATCCTGGGGCTAACCGAACAGGGATATGGGTCGAAAGCAGGAGTGGGGTACAGATTTTGGATGATCAGCCATGATCATATTGGATGGCGGTGCTGGCTCTAGGGACCGAATGGCCTACTCCTGCACCTATTTTCTATGTTTCCCTTTTGCTCTTTCTATTCTACTGGAGCTTGCCTTGATAATTTTTTTAAATATTTTTTATATTAACTGATCTGGTAGTTTCTTCCCAAATGTCATAAGGCAACCGAGCCATCCTGTCACTAACTACAGATACTAGCAAGGTACTAGCAATCTTTTAAGCAATACGATCCGATAGAACTTTACTTATCCCAGGAGGGAAGCTGGTCGTAAAACAGTCGTAAAACACAACGAGTTGCATGGAACATGAAATTAAACTGACGAGTGGAATGTCCAAGATTGGGGATAAGGGGAGTCAGTTGACCCCACGACAGAATGGGGTGGAGTTGTACAGTTTGATAGCCACAGGGAAGATGGATCTCCTGTGGTGTTCTGTGTTGCATCTTGGTGGAACTGCAACACAGAACACCACACAAGATCCTTCTTCCCTGTTGCTGAAGGTGCTCCTCGGGTTGACCAGTGTGTCATGGAGGGGGGTGAGCTGTAGTGTCCAATATGCTCTGCAATTTGAGGAGCATCCTCTCCTCCAATACCTCCTCCTATGAATCCAACTCCACCCCCCAGGATGGATCCAGCCTTCCTGATGAGTTTGTGGATTCTGTAGGCGCCCGTGGCCTTCACCCTGCCACGCCAGCACACAACAGCGGAGAAGATAGCCCTGGCCACCACCGGTTGATCGAACATACTGTATGCAGCATCTTACTGCAGATGTTGAAAGAGTGGAGCATCCTCAGAAATTACAGATGGCTTGGTCCCTTCTTGTACAATCAAGCACAATTTGGCACCTTCAGACGATAGATATCCAGGGCAGATAACTAAACATAAAGGCAAGGAACCTTGTCGCTGTCAGGGAACTTGTGTGTCTCAGCGACCCCTAGAGCTATTCCAGTGGGTAATTCGGCTCCTGTTAGGGTCTCCCATGCTGGACAGGTCGAAGGGTAGAGGCGAGATGAAGAGCGATCCACTGGTCCTCCAGGTTGGAGGTTGAACACAGGGCTAACAACCCTGTCTCGTAAAACAAATATGTTATGGAAACAGCAACTGAAGGAATCAACACTGCTGGGCGTGATGGACTTGCAGGGATATCGACAGATGCTAGGATGAATGTCAGTGGTGAAAGCCGAAGAGAAACCAGACAGCATCCCAAGAATAGCCCTGCACTGGACACCGGAAGGGAAAAGGAAAAGAGGGAGACCCAAAACCACCTGGTGTCGAACTATAGAGGAGGAAATTAAAACAATAGACCTGACCTGGGGTAGTGTCCAGAAGCTAGCCCAGAACAGACAGGAGTGGAGGATCTTTGTTGCTGCCCTACATGCCAGGAGGCATCATAGGCAGTAAGTAAAGGGCCTGTCCCACGAGCATGCGGCGAGCTCGGCCAAACCGGAAGCAGGGGCTGCGCAGAGGTCGAGTGATCCCGTACGAGTTGACGTGA
Source organism: Leucoraja erinaceus (assembly GCF_028641065.1). Lineage (NCBI taxonomy): Eukaryota > Metazoa > Chordata > Chondrichthyes > Rajiformes > Rajidae > Leucoraja > Leucoraja erinaceus. Next base: position 75,196,512 of record NC_073383.1, on the reverse strand, counting down.
AGTTCGAGCGTGACGTACGGTGTCAAGGCGGTGCGTACGGCCTCAATGTGGCTGTGGGCCGGCAGGCCGTTGCCACGAGGAATTTTTGGACAATGTTAGTTTTTGGGAGCCCTGCGCGATGTCGGGACCAGCTCCGCACAACTCAAACGGCTCCGGCAATCGAAGTGGGACCGGCCCCGCGAGGCCGTATGGCACAAGCGACCACGTTAGGTCACGCTTGCCACATGCAGTCGCATGCTCGTGGGACAGGCCCCTTAGTAAGTAAGTAAAGGCAAGGAAGCAATAGGGAATAGATTAGAGCCTTATTGCTTTGGAACGTTTTAAGGCACAGTCACCAATGAAATGATTACATTTAAGGATGCCCAAGTGGCAAAGATCTCGGAGGATGGCGGGGCTGCAGGTGACTACGAATTAGGAAGAGGTAATGCTGTGGAGAAATTTAAAGGCAGGATTGGGAATTTGAAAGTCGCAACGCTGTCCAACTGGGAGACAAAGTACTTTAGACTGATGGTTAAAAATGATCTTCTAATGCAACTATCTCCTGTTGCAATTGCGGACAATTCATCAACAGAAATGCAATCTGCAGGGTTTTAATGCAGCTAATGAAATGCATTGTGACAGTCTCCACTGTAATATGGTTATGCTGCCACTGATTTCATGAGAGGCGACGAGGTGCTATGTAAATATGTGTGTGTTTTTTTTTTCCCCCTACTGAATTTTTAATCTTATTTTTATGGATAAAGTGTTGAGCTGGTATGTGGTGTATTATTTCTTCAGGGGTTTGACTGTGCCATTGCCTGGAATAAGTACCTTGTGCCTTTTTGTTTAGTGCTGTTTTATATACTCGGCTTTTACCCTGAGGGTTTTAAAAACTTTAACTGGAAATGTGGATTTGTGATTTATCATTAACTGTAGCAGTCATAAATAAAAACAATATCGGCTCAAACATGTAACAGCGTTGGAAACCAATGTACCGGCCATCATAACGTGACCTTCTCTCCCCATTCAATGTCCTTGTCTTCCAAGACTCGAGGTTAAATCCATAACAACGTATTTCTGTTCTTTGGATAGAAAGTGTAATCTGTGTTGGCACCTCGATGACCTTTTTTCTTGTTTTGGGTGGATTTATCAGGCTTTTTGGAGGATTACCAATGTTTCGAACAGAACAGAGAAATTGCACTTCCTTCCCTTTTTATCTCTGCCCTTGTTGTTTTTTTTTGGTGTTCTGGTTGGGGGGGGGGGGGGGGGGGGGGGGGGGGGGGGGGGGGGGATAGGGATGGTGTAGTGGCTCATAGGTCACGAGCTTACACATTTCTCATCATCAAGATTGAATTGTATTTCTGAAATCTGATGTTAAAGGACAAATTCTCACCACGCTTAGCAGGTTGGTCAGTGGGGTCACAGTAAATGGGACTTGCCGCCAACCTGATTAGGGATTTAGTTTGGTTTAGAGATCCAGCACGGAAACAGGCCCTTCGGCCCATGCCGACCATGCGATCCCTGCACATTAAGACTGCCCTACGCACACCGGGGGCAATTTTTACACTCGTACCAAGCTGGTTAAACGTACGTTTCTGGAGTGTGGGAGGAAACCGAAGATCTCGGAGAAAACCCACGCAGGTCACGGGGAGAACCTAAAAACTCGGTACAGACAGGCACCAGCAGTCGGGATCGAACCCGGGTCTCCGGCATTGTGAGGCAGCAACTCTACCGCTGTGCTGCCCTGTAACGTTAACGTACAAATTCTCGCCAAGTTTAGCCAGTTGGGCGATGGGAATAAATGGGACTGGCCGCCATCACCACCATTTCCAGCACCACCAATTCCACCAATTTAGTTTAGTTTCGAGATACGGCGTGGAAACAGGCCCTTCAGCCCACCACGACTGCACCAATCAGTGATCACCCCATACCCAAAGACTATCCTACACGCTAGGGACATTTTACAATTTTACCAAAGATAAATGAACCTACAAACCTGTCTGTCTTTTGACTCCGTCTACACTTCACCCTGCCTCATTAAGGCCACCAGCATAATCAAGGACGAGTCTAATAGCCCTGTCCCACGGTACGAGTTCATCCCACGAGCTCTCCCGAGTTTAAAAAAAATCAAACTCGTGGTAGGCACGGAGAATGAACGTAGCGGGTACGTCGGAGCTCGGGGACGCCACTTACCGGCTCGTAACGAGAACGGCAGGTACTCGGGAAGACTCGCTAACGGCAGGTAAGCTCGGGAAGATTCGTGAAGATTTTTCAACATGTTGAAAAATGTCCATGAGAGCCACGAGCACCGATGAGTGGCCATTACCGTAAATCTCCTAGTTCGAATCAGGGCAAACTCGGGAGAGCTCTTGGAATGAACTCGTACCGTGGGTCAGGGCTTTAACCCTGGTCACTCCCTCTTCTCCCCTCGCGCATCAAGCAAGATGTATAGAAGTGTGAAAACACAGACCTCCAGATTCAGGGATAGTTTCTTTCCAGCCGTTATCAGGCACCTGAACCATCCCATCAACAACTTGAGAGCAGTCGTGACCTATCATCTACCTTATTTGAGCCCCTCAAACTATCTTTAATTGGACTTTACTTACACTTTATTTTGCGAACAAATGTTACTCCTTTCTATCCTGCATCTGTACACTGCGGAGCCACGGCCGAATGTAATCAATGTATTGTGTTTCCACTGA